>NC_137199.1:21314272-21319272 GCF_960531495.2 Zeus faber | reverse complement strand
CATTCTCACAGACTCACTCTCACTTCTCACGTGTTTAGTGAGACAGAAAAGAAAGGTAATGCACGTGTGATGGTACCTTTCGGGGGAAATCTGGGGTCGGGGCAGCATCACAGTTTTTGAGGCTGCAATCAAATTCAGCCTCAGAAAGGACTTGTCACATCAGTATGCAACCCCCTTCTACCCAGCATGCACTGCTCCCCAGGTCCAGTGGGACCATTCTATGACCCACTTCTGAGAGAGAGAGAGAGAGCGATGAAAAGGCGGGATTGTGGGAGGGGAACAGTGCTGAGGAAAATAGAGAACATAAGATGTCTGGTTGTGTGACGTCTGACAGAAATGGAGCTAACCTGAGCCCCGGAGGCCAATTCGCCTCCGGTTCGTCCTATAGGTCGCCCGTTTTCGACCGCGCTCCCTCAGCTTGCGACGCCTAACTTTCCCTTTAAATTGCCTCCCCGGTTCTCACGCCGAGCGTGGCCCGGGTCTCACTCCTCTGAGCCCCACACAAGTCCAGCTCATTCCGTTCCTTGCACTCCTTGCACTCCAGTTCTTTCCTCTCCCTGCTTCACTCCCAGTGCCTCTCCTGCAACTTTCCGAGCCATGTTGGCAAGAAACACCGTAGAGCAGGCGCGTAGCTGTGGGTGGGCCGAGGTGGGCCTGGGCCCACCCACTTGGCACTCAGGCCCACCCAGCCAATTCGATCAGAATACGTTTTGTTACAATAAATTAGAGGATTTATGTACGAAAAGAAACAAATGAAAACTTGATTTATTGTGTTCATTTGTCTTCTGATTAAAACGGAACTGTTGAAAAAAGTTGTAGGAAGTCTCCGTCTCTACGGAGCCTAATTCGTTGCTCCCCGGTGCCGACGCTCTCTCGCGGCCATCGCACGGGATTATCCGCCGATAGCCACCTCCACAGCCTGAGAGGGGCGGAAATTACAGGGAAGGGGGTCCAGACCCCCCTCCCTGGGAAAAACAGAGAGTTGTTGTCTCCCCTGTTGAACAATGTATCACTGCGAAAATAAATAGAGAATTTGAAATAACCGCGGCTCTGCGGCCCGACGGCGCCCGCTCTGCGCCAGCGATAGGTCGCCCGTGATCGTTGCGCCAAAACAGTGCGTTTTTATTTTGGAAGTAGGTTATTTTATTTTACTCCGTTTCCTTATGTAGCGAAACAAGCACCGTGTGTGATGGGGTCACTCTTTCACAACCCCCAGGAAAACCAATTTTGTACTGGCCCACCGAAAATCTCCGCCTACGCCACTGCCGTAGAGCTACGTGTTTTGGGAGATGGACGGTTGTCACTCCCCGTCACAATAACCTGCTGTCTCTGTTTCGCTCCCTAAGCCTGTCCGCTGTGTTTCCCTTTCCTAAATGATCCTTCCTAACATGTGGTTGCTCTCTGCCCACCGCCCCAGTCGATGCTGTGATAAGAAGAGTTGCGGCAACAGGAACGAGACACCGTCCGACCCCGTCATCATCGACAGGTAAGGCAACCTTTCATCTCAGGAAAAAAAAACAAAAAAACAAAGAAGCATGAAACAGGTTTAGATGCAGTTGTTGTGACTGATGGCGTACTTCAAACTACTTGCTTACTTAGCGGAACTACGTTTCAATCAAATGAAACACTCATATTTGAAAACTAAATAACAGGGACCGGTTGGTTCCATATCTGGGAACCGTCTTCCTCGGGGTAAACAAAATCCCAGTTCATAGGATTAGTTAGTGAAATTGATTTGTTGTTACTAGTAATTACTGTGAAATCGCAGTAGTATGACATCCCAGTGGCCGTCCGTGTGGAGTGGAGAGCGTTAACGGAGAAGATAAATATTGGTTTCGCTGTGGTTCAACACACTTTGCGTGGTTGCGCTGATGATGAATTGGCTGATGAGCGGTTCGGGTTATAGCCGTGGCCCGATGTGTCTGAGTATAAATCTAACTGTTGGAGGGCTGTGCACACCGCTGTGGCACACACACACACACACACACACACACACACACACATACACTCACACACACATGGCAACACACACACACACACACACACGCACGCACACACACACACACGCACGCACACACGCGCGAGCGCACGCAGACTGACAACATCAGATAAACACTCATTGACAGATTAGTTACGGGGAGACAGTGACACAATTGAAACCGTGCACCCTTTGCCTCCCGCCATAAACCCACTGACAGATGTGGCCGTTGAAATAATTTATTATCGAACAATGACAAAGAAAAGAGCCCTTTTGCATGATCTGGCCTTCACGCAGGTTTGTGTGCGAGTGTCTGAGTGCACGCATGTGCGAAAGGGGATTATTTGCTCGGTGGAGATTGATTGTTGAATCGGTGGGCCGCTGTCGTCACGAACGGGTGTAAAAGGAGAGGGGCGAGCTCAAGTGTTTGAAACATATGAGGCTGCAGAGGGGTCTATTTTTGAATCCTTCCTGCCACGCAAATGATCAGCTCGAATGACATGCATTGTAACCATTCGATGCTTTTGTGGGAACCATTTGAATATTTTGTGAGTTCATGTGTGTGGGTGTGTGTGTGTGTGTGTGTGTGTGTGTGTGTGTGTGTGTGTGTGTGTGTGTGTGTGTGTGTGTGTCTGCGTGTCTGTCTTGGTGTGTCTGTGGTCTGTGTGTGTGTGTGTGTGTGTGTGTGTGTGTGTGTGTGTGTGGTTTTGTAAGTGTGTGTCTGCATGTGTCTGTCTAGGTGTGTCTGTGTGTGTGTGTGTGTGTGTGTGTGTGTGTGTGTGTGTGTGTGTGTGTGTGTGTGTGTGTGTGTGTGTGTGTGTGTTAATGAGTCAGTGACCTGTGCTATCAGATGAACACAGCTGTCCTGTTCTCGTCGTGGCTCTGTCAAAAGCTGCTCTCTACCTGTGTTTGTGTGAGTGTGTGTGCACGCGTGTATTTGTTTGTATGTTGTGTGTGTGTGTGTGTGTGTGTGTGTGTGTGTGTGTGTGTGTGTTTCCGTGCCACCCCTGTTCTGCTCCAGTGAAGCGGAAGGCCTCACCTCGGCGCTCTCTGAGACAGCTGCACCCCACCGCCACGTGGCCTCCGCCAGCGCGCCTGGCCGTCACCGTGTGCGCGCCGCCATGGTTCCACCTAACCCCCCCGAAACCCCCTCCCCCCCAAACACACACACACACACACACACACACTCGCCCCCTTTCGCGATACTTTGTGTTCGAGTTCGGACTCCGCTCTCCCGCTTTGATTTCGGCGTTCCAGCTTTGGCACGTTTCGAAAAGAAGCGATCCGAGTTTGCACCTTGGCTGAGGTCGGTCTTTCTGATCCATCGCCACGAGCAACGCTCTGCGCGCGCGCGTGTGCGTGCGTGTGTGTGCGCGCGTGCGCGTGTGTGTGTGTGTGTGTGTGTATGTGTGTCGCGGTCGCTCCCTTCACTATAGCGCCGAATTCCCCCGATGCCCCGGCGGCTCAGGTGTGAGGGCAGCGTTAACGAACAACAAATTAGAACACGGGGCGGGGAGGGGAGGGCAAAGCAACATCTCTGTTCATCTCTGTTCCTCTCTGGCGAACGCTCCTTCTGGACAGGAAAATAGGTCAGGTGAGAG
The DNA here is from genome assembly GCF_960531495.2 of Zeus faber. NCBI lineage: Eukaryota > Metazoa > Chordata > Actinopteri > Zeiformes > Zeidae > Zeus > Zeus faber. The sequence continues at coordinate 21,315,693 of NC_137199.1, read as the reverse complement.
GAGGAGGGGAAGGGGGGTGGAGGGTGTATAGGTGTGTGTGTGTGTGTGTGTGTGTGTGTGTGTGTCTGTGTGTGTGTGTGTATGTGTGTGTGTGTGTGTGTGTGTGTGGGTGGGTGGGGGCGGCCCCAAAGAGAAATAAGAAGAGGAGGGTTAATGCCTTTGCTCATTTAGTACCAATATATTCTTGGCAGTTGTGATAATAATCAGGGTTTCGTAAACAAACAAACAACTGTTCGCGCGAAACTGACTCAATTAGCCCCCCCGCCCCCACCCCCCAAGAAATAGCATCAGCAGCCCCAGCTCCTGTCTTGAAGTTATTTAGTTCGTTAAATAAGGGGCTCGTTAGCCCTCTGCTGTTTCACAGAGATGATTAGATTTTACAGCCCTAATTAGCCGGGCTAGCTCTAGCTCTTCTGGAAGAGTAATGGGTCTGATTGCCTAATTAGCTCTGTCTCTCGTTAAGGCGTCAGAAAACAGGCCACTGCAGCAAAACCGCAGGAATGAGGAAAAATAAAGTCGAGCTAATGAGAAACTTATTTGATTGTGAGGAGAACAAATGTGGTGCGGCGCGGGGCGGGGATCGGGGGGCGGGCGTTTTGCACCGGGACGGGCTCCACCCGTCTCCCGTCCCTTCCCGTTCACCTTGTTGTCCTCGCTCCTCCCCGCCCTCATTCCGGCGCCGTGTTTTTATCCGGTTCCTCCGAGGGGGGGGGTGGCGGGTCCTCTCGTCAGGTTCTGCGCTCGGAGGAAGGCTCCCTCTCTCAAGCTTTCCCCCCGCGGGTTTTCCGATTTTTCGGGGTCTCAAAGTGGCGCTCCCTCGACCCCCCCCCCCCGACTTCATGTTGTTGTCGTGCGGTGTCAGTGCGGTCCGCCGGATTCGAGTCCCTGGAGTTGGAGACGCCGGACGTGAAAAGCGGGGACGCTCGCCTCGAGGGGGGGCGTGTGGGGGTCCGTGTGGGGGCCCCCTTCAGCACCTTGCACACGGAGGCAGGAGGGATTACAGAGGAGAGAGACGCCCTTAACCTCCTCCACACCTCCGCTCCAACCTCTCTCCATCGCCCCTAGTTAGTGGAGGGTTAATCACATGCGGCCGCTGTCAACTAGTCCATCATCTGCTTGAGTGGGCCTCAAATCACAAACACATTTTCCTCTCACCCATGTCCACCCCCCCCCCCCCCCCCCCCGCCCCCCGTTCACTTCCTCTCCCACCCCCCCGCCTCCACTCCCTCCCACGTTTCTCCACTTGTGGAAGTGTTTTTTTTTTTTTTTTATTTACTTTGCCTATCACTATTATTGTGGACTAACTTCTCAAGCCTCAATTTCCTACTGAGTGACCCTGCCTCCCAACACAGACACACACACACACACACACACACACACACACACACACACGCACGTACACGCACGTGCGCGCACGCACA
>NC_137199.1:21306772-21309272 GCF_960531495.2 Zeus faber | reverse complement strand
GGAAGTAAAAAGCCTTGCTTCCAATTAAACACGGTATAGGCGACGTAACGATTTGCGGACCTAACAGTCTCGCAGATGCGACGGCATTTCAAAGTTTTTCTCACTCCCCCTTGATGTCGTCCACGAATCCGTGGAACCTGACAGTCGGAGCCGCGCCGATAAGGCGACGGCGGAAAAAAAAAAAAAAAAAATCTGGGCTTCAAGGTTTTTTTGGCTCCGCCGCTAATTAAATATAAGGCGTGGGGATGTCAGCACGCAGACAGTTATGGTCAACTGCATCGTCCCGTCAAAGGGACGATATATTTCTTAGCTCCCAATAAATTCTCTCCGCTTTGCATTAATCAGGAACAAACGAGACCCAAGCGCGTGTCAGCGTTCCACTTCAAGCGGCGACGTTGATTTTCCGGCGCCGCTTCCTGTTTGTTGTTTATGTAACCGGCGGTGGGGAGACAAAGCAAAGGCGCAGGCAATCGACTGACACTTTGTTGTTTTACACCGCCTCACCCCTTTTGTGTGCGCCGCTGGCGTTGTTTGTTTGTTTACAGGGTGGCTTGACCCCGCGGGGAGGAATGTTCACTTGTTTTTCCCGTCTCCCCTCGGTGTCTGTCTCTCCGTCTGCCTCTGATTTTTATCCACCTCCACTCCCCCCCCCAGTCTCTCTCTCTCTGTCTCTCTCTCTCTCTCTCTCTCTCTCTGCCCCATCGTTCATTCCCTCTGTCTTTCTTTGGTCCTCCCACACACACACACACACACACACACACACGCGCACGAGCGCGCGCACACACACACACACTTCCAGATATAACTCTCAAGGTATTTTTTCCTCTTCTTTCGGTTAATCAGACATGTATCCTGTGCATTTGAACAGCCTCTGCTCGGCGACAGGGGCGGTGGCGGCGGCGGCGGCGCTCCGGCAGAGTCGCGCTAATTATCCCCCGTTATTGGCTGCTCCGGCGCAGGAGGGCTGTGATTTACATGAGGTGACATTCAGTTCAAAAGCTCAGACCTTTGCAACCTTTGTCTAGAAAACAATTAGCAGCGCCGCCTCCTCCGCCCCCTCCGCAACCCCTTTTCTGAACCGCTCCGACGCCCCCCCCCCCCCGCCCAGCCATTGTCTTCCCCCCGACGGGGGAGCGCCGCTGCCCAAACTAGATACGTAGATGCAAAATCGCCGCCATTGTTCAAATCACGCCGCGTTAAGAGATTCCCCCTTCCCTTCTTCCCAGCTGCCCCGAGCGCGTCCGAATATCTTTGATTCCGCTCGATGTGGATTCCGCATCGAGCGCCGTGTAAGCAGTTTAAGTGAGTTCAGCCCGGACACCTCGTCCATAACTGTCCAATTAGAAGGCACGAGGCCCCGCTTCACACGGATCCGTTTGCTCAACATATGGCTTCCTCGCCACCCGCCCACTGACCCTGGAAAAGCCAAACAGCGTTCCCAGATCAATACGACGAGAGACAGCAAACAATAAAGAGCACAAAACAGACGCACACCCACACACACACACACACACTTGGCGCACGTGCGCTCGCACCTTCAAACGGAAAGACAAAACTCACAAAACAGTGTCGTTAATGAAGCGCATCTCTCTTCTGTCACGAGCCGCGTGTTAGTGTGACAAGATGTTTACACACACAATCACGGCCGCGCCTCTGATGCGGCCTGAGGATGAAAGCGAGACGAGACGCGAGAGGGGAGAGCGAGGAGAGGGAGGACGAGAGCGAGGAGAGAGAGGACGAGGGGGAGGAGAGAGAGGGGAGAGAGAGGAGAGAGAGGGGAGAGAGGAGAGAGCCAAACATGATTGCGAGCGTTTGGCTACCGACTGGCTTTCCTGATTTGACAGGAGGACAGTCATTACAGCGCCCCACTGAGAAGCAAGCGAGGTGGATGGAGAGGGAGAGGGAGAGGGAGAGGGGAGAGAGGGAGAGGCATGGATGAATACAACAGACAGATTCCAAACGAGATATATTTATATATATTTAAGGAGAAAGAGTATGTGAGGATGGACGAGCATATTCGGTTTCGGAGACTTTGGACTGTCCTCCATTACATTTCAAAGCTAATATCGACTATTTTACTCCATTACTTTACCACATTTCTCCCTTTACTTTACTTTTAAATTTCTTATCAGATTTATATTTGTATATATTTAAAAAATACAATTCATTTATGAATATTACTACATCACCTATGGGCTGCTATTTATCTTTATTTTTTGAGCTCTTATCTGCATAAAAAAGGTAGAATAGCACTTTATGCCATGTTATTGACTTAGATCCATATGACAAGTACTTTAAAGTCTCTAATACTTCCTCCATATCAATAATCAATAGAAATGTTCACTTTTACGAGAGTAAGTCTGTGTCAAAGTATATATGCACATTTACCTAGGTAAAAGCTGTGAGTACTTCTTCCACCGCTGCTAATACATAATAACACTATATATATAAAGAAAAAGTATTTTCTTTTTTTCCGTACAGAGGAGTCTTCTCCCAAGAA
>NC_137199.1:21286772-21294272 GCF_960531495.2 Zeus faber | reverse complement strand
TATCTATCTATCTATCTATCTATCTATCTATCTATCTATCTATCTATCTATCTATCTATCTATCTATCTATCTATCTATCTATCAATCTATCTATCTATCTATCTATCTATCTATCTACCAACCAACCTATCTTTGACCATGGCTACGTGTATGAAAGTGGACGTCACTCCCAGGAAAGTGGGCCACTGCGGCCTGTTTTTGCCTGGTGTCCGAGGCCCAGGGCCAGGCCCAGAGACAGACCTGGTTCTGGATTATTAATGTCCCCCCCTGTGGAGCCAGGTCCCCTCCCCCACCCCGCGCCCCCCTACGCCCCTGGGGTCAGCCAGCATGGCTCCTCGAGCAAGGACCCTCTCATAAATCTCCCTAAATTAGTGTGTGTGTGTGTGTGTGTGTGTGTGTGTGTGTGTGTGTGTGTGTGTGTGTGTGTGTGTGTGCGTGCGTGCGTGTGCGTGTGTACGTGTGTGCATCTTAAATATATACTGCAGGCGCGGAGACAGGTCACCACGGAAACAAGCCAGTCAGCCTCTCAGTTGAAGTGTCAGTGATGCATGGCGGAGAAAGTGAAAGAAAGAGTTACAGAGAAAAATAAAAAATAAGAGAAACAGAACACACAGGAGGAGGAGGGGGTGGGTGGGGTGCGTGGGGTGGTGGTAGGCGGTCAGAGAAAATAGACAAAAACAGGAAGAAGGAAGGAAAGGAAGACGGAAATCTGACTCTTTACCGGCGCGCCGTGTTTCCCTGTTGAGTTTTTCCAGAAATATGTTTTCGCTCTGTAATAAGCCAATAATAACTCGGTAATAACTCTCGCGGTGATTTGATAATTCCTCCGTTCCTTAAGTGCCACTTTTCGCTTGCGCTACCTGGATTTATAAGTTCCGCACATTTCGCGCTCACAGCCGTGGGGGGGGTGGGGTTGGGGAGTGGGGGTGGAGGTGGGGGGGGGGGGGGTGGGGGGGGGGGGGGGGGGGCGCTGTTGTGTCAGTTAGTTAACCCCCGAGACAAATGGCTCCCCTCCGGAGCACAGTGCATTACACACCTCATGAAGCATATTAAGAGCCAGACACACTCTGCTTTTGTACTGGAAACGATCTGTATGGCAGGGACCATCTCTGAGAGCAAGACGGGGATGGAGAGAGAGAGAGAGAGAGGAGAGAGAGAGAGAGAGGTGTGGGGGAGGAGGGGGAGGGCAGTGGGGGGGGGGGGTGAGTTATGGCATCACCCACAGCCATTTTTACAGTGCATCAGCATCAGAACAAAACAGAGGGGAGAACAGAACAGAGAGAGGGGGTGTAGGAGGTGGGGAGGAGAATAATGAGAACATGCACAAAGAATAGAAGCAGTTAAACGAAACAGGGTGGAACAAGGGAACAAAAAAAAAAGATGGAGATATAGCCCATAAACCCAAATCTTCTTGGAGATATGTAAAAAAAAAATAATAATGCTTTTAAGCGTTCATTAAGTTGTTTCCTTTTATATTTGACATTCAAAAACAACTCCTTGCCTCATCGGCGGCTAATGCGGGAAAAATTATTAGAAACATATAACGAAATTGTCCCTCGGAGGCTTCCGTACTGTCTGGCTAATTGCTCAGACAATCTTTATCACCGCCGTAATAATATTTAGATGCTACGGGGATTACTTAAAAGTTGTGCGATAATTGCTTTCCTTATTTTGTTTTTCCACTTTTGCGTGCATGCGGGTTGTAGTTTTCTTTTTTTCTGTTTATTTTATTTTTTTATTATTTTATTTTTTTACGCGGGCGAGAGGGCGATTTTGCATTTAATTGCTCCAAAGTGACAAATAATGCCCGTTATGATTTGATGAAAATGCAAGATCATTAAATTGCCGTGGCCACCGCTCCGGCTCTTTCATTCTTTAGTTTTCGCATCAACAAATTTATGCCGTGAGGCTTTAAGGGGGCCGAGCAAGTTATTTACACAAATTCACTTCCGCAGCCATTCCAGGATTTGTGGGTAATTATGCGAGAGCGAAAAAAAATGTTTTTATTTCATTCAATCTGGATGGCGAAGTAATTTGCAGGGGAAATATTTGTAGCCGTGGAATCTGAACTGTTAAACAGCTTGAAACCAGTTTTCGGCCAGATGTGTGTGTGTGTGTGTGTGTGTGTGTGTGTGTGTGTGTGTGTGTGTGTGTGTGTGTGTGTGTGTGTGTGTGTGTGTGTGTGCGTGTGTGTGTGTGGGCGGGGGGGGGGGGGGGGGGGGGGGGGGGGGGGGGGGGGGGGGGGGTGCAGCTTTAATGCAATCGACTGTTGATAAATGATCTAAGAGTGATGATCTTTGTGAGGCGTGATCCAGTTTAATATTTTGCATCCTTATCTGTGAGGGTGAGAGATTTTGATGTGTCAGCATCATTTTACATGGCCGCTTTGTTACGCGGGGATAAATGCCACGTATTTTTGGCACAAAAATCCACGGCTGGAAAAGTGCTGCTTGGGTGGGATTTCGGCATGCGCGTTCAGCGGTGAAGCACAGCGCAAGCGAGTGAAAAGCCAACCAAAGGCTTTAACTTGCTTTATTTATCAAATTTGGTTCATTACCGAGAGTGAAAACAGTTGGCCACGCAAATTAGAGAATTGTACGTCTGCGAAATGTGTTAAGCCACTATCCGTATTCACTAGCCCACTGTCAATCTGATTATCGGACTATAATATCCATTAATCCCTCGCGGGTAATCCTTGCGCCATTACATGTCAACACGTGTTGCGCTTTATCCGTTACCCTTTTGTCTGCCCCGCGCACGCGCGCGCGCGTGTGTGTGTGTGTGTGTGTGTGTGTGTGTGTGTGTGTGTGTGGGGTTCGGGTCCCTGGGCTCCCCGCGTAAACGGACAAGGTACAGCAATCTTAGTGGAGGGCTATTAGAATCAACACGCCTCAGTTTTGTAATGTTTTCCATGCGGGTGACTCGCAGACACCTTAATGTCGCCTAAATAATGAATCAGGTCACCGCGCATGCAGAAGATTGGGGGGGACACTGATGCACGCCGCGGTGATATAGGGGAACTCAGGCATGACGGGTCCCCTCCGCCTCGCCGTCCTCCGGCCCGGCCGTCCCTTCGCATCTTGACACGCCTGGCCGTGGTCGCCCAACGCTGCCGTCGTCCACTGCTTCCCAGACTCGGACCCCGACTCCGACTCCAGCTCTCCACCATGTCCGAACCCCAGCCATTGTATTTAACCTGCCGATTGGGTCACCTCCGACCCCCGGCGAAACCCCGCGCTCTCCTCCATTCCGCCCCTCCATCAGCCCCCCTATGATCCCTTCCTCAGAGGGGTGGTATCGGGGCGAAAGTGGGGGAGCCGATGAAATTAAACAGGAGATGCGGCGCGGGGCGGATGGACGGGAGCGTCGGCCCAAGCAGATAGCCCATAGCTGTCAGCGTGGGTGATCTCTGACCTCGGAGAGATAAGCAAGTTGGGAGACCCTCAGCCCGTGGGGGCCTGCCACACTGTACGAAAAAACACCTCCATTTCTCTCTCTCTCTCTCTCTCCCTCTCTCTCTCTCTCTCTCTCTCTCTCTCTCTCTCTCTCTCTCTCTCTCTCTCTCTCTCCCCTCCCTCTCTTTCTCTCTCTTCATGAATTATTGAGATATTGGCCTACAGCTCCTGAAATATACAGAAGGGTGGTCTGGCTCTCCTTTTTCTCCCATCTCTCCATCTCTCTCTCTCTCTCTCTCTCTCTCTCTCTCTCGCTCTCCCTCGGTCTCCTTCGCTCTCTCTCTCTCTCTATCAGTCATTTTTTGTCCAGCCGTCTCTCTCTCTGCCTCTCTTCCGCTCTTTCCTCCCTCCCGTTCCCACGAACGAAAAGAATTCAAAGACAGAAAGATAGACGGCGCGTTGTTCAGATTGTCAGAGTACCGAGGAGGAGGAGGAGGAGGAGGTGGAGGAGGAGCGGACGACCACGAGACGGGCTGCCACGCATCCAGGAGCTGTCGGGTGGGGCGAATTCACTTGTTGTGCCGTCACGTCACCCGGGCGTGCGACGCAGGCCGGGCCCTTCAAAACGAGAAGGGGGGGACCCTGAACCACCCGTTTGTCTTCCCCCGCTCCGCCGTGTTTTTAAAATGAAGCAATCGTCCGAGGAGCGCACCCCCCCCACGACACGACACACGTCTTTGCTCTTGTTTGTTATTTTTTCATTGTTTTATCTCGTGTGTCTCGCTGCGTGTCCCTGCGTCGCGCGTGCGGTCGTATCCCAGGCGCTTGGCTCCCAAACGCGCTGCCCAGTGCAGAATACCAGCCATAACAAATGAACACAGCGGAGAAAATAAGACGTATGAAAGGAAAGCTGAGCAAAGGAGTGATTCTCTGTGTGGCTGCCGGAGATCTGTATTGTAAGCACTTTCAGCTGTCAGCAATTCTTTGAGCTCCCTCAAAGGGGAGGAGGAGGAGGAGGAGGGAGGAGGGGGGAGGAGAGGGAGGGACCGGGGAAATGTTGTGGTTTTATTTTCCACTTTTAAGGGTTTTTTTTTCCCCTCTGTTTATTTGTACATGCCGCTGTTTATTTTCTGCGGTTCATTTGATTTTTGATTTTTTTTTTTTTTTTTTTTTGCCCGTGAAGACACAGAGAGCACTTAGGGTTGGAGAGACGGGGGGTGGGTGGGGGTGGGGGGGCGTAGAGTCTAGTTCAAGAAAGAAAAGGAAGTTGTCAAGCATGGAGCCTTAGGGTGGGGTGAGGGAATATATCGTCAGATGTCCCCTTTCTGCTATCCAGGCAACCCTCAACTCCCCCCCCCCCCTCCACCACCAACCTCTCTTCACTACCACCCACCACCCCACCCCGCACTTCCACCGCCTTTTACTCCTCCTTCCCTCCCCCCATACCTCTCTCTCTCCTTCTCCCAGGCCTCCAGCCCTCCCTCTCTCCCCACCCCCCCCCCTCATTAAGTATTGATGTGGGTAGCCATACTTGCCATCTCAGCCCATTAATAATGCATGGCAGGTGCTGTTGATGTGGTCTCTCACACTGAGATTCAGAGAGGCAGGAGTGGCAACACTGTACTGCACCGTAGCGACGGTACAACCTCCATCACGTCGTGTCGCAGCCCGGGGTGGGCGGGGGGCGGGGTGTGTTTGTGGGTGGGTGGGGCGGTGTGGGGCGGGGCAGGGTGGGGGTCTGTGTCTACACCCCTGTGAGTTTTACACCAAGCTGTGACAGCCGCTATAAGACTGATACGGTGGAAGAAAGCGTGTCGTATTCAATACACCTCAAGCTTCTCCCATTGAAAAGGCTCCTCATTCATAAACAACTGGAGGAATGGCAGGAGAGACGTAGCATGCGGGCCTCCATGTTTGTTTTTTTGGGGGGTTGTTTATTTCTTTTTGTTTGTTTTTCTTTTTAGCCGCTCAAACCGTGCTGTTCTTCTCTCCGTGTGTCCGCAGATTCTTCCTCAAGTTCTTCCTGAAGTGCAACCAGAACTGTCTAAAAAATGCCGGGAACCCTCGAGACATGAGGCGTTTCCAGGTGAGGGACGCTCCGAGAACGCAGATTAGCGCGCCGTCACGCGATCATCTCTCGCCGGCTCACCGCGTCATTGTCGTGTTTCCCCCTCCCCCCCCCCGTCAGGTGGTGGTGTCCACCACGGTGAGCGTGGAAGGACACGTCCTGGCCGTCTCGGACAACATGTTCGTGCACAACAACTCCAAACACGGCCGCCGAGCCCGAAGACTGGACCCTTCAGAAGGAACGCCGTCCTACCTGGAGCACGGTATTGAACTCAGACAAAAACCTTCCCCCAAACCGCCTGGCGCTATCCTTATCCCACCGTCCCATTCTTTCTCTCTCCCACACACCCTCTCTCCCCTCTCTCTTCGGTGCGGGCCCCCTCAACCCCTGCCCTTCCGCGCTGCTTATCTGTGCCCTCTCTTCTTTTCCGGGCTCCCTCGCCCTCCTCTCTGCTGGGGTTTTCTAACTAGCGCTAAGAGAGGGGAGCGCGGCAGCTCGAGTGAATGTCTCGCGTCTCCCCTGTGGCCTGTTCCCCCCAGGTCTGCGCCGCGAGGCCTTACAGTCTGGCTGGCATAAGCACTATGTGTCTTATGAGGTCTGTCTGCTTAAAGCCAACACTGGCTTTATTTCCTAGGAGACCTACTTTTATCCTCAAGCCCTCCATCACTCCCCATCCCTCAGGTTCTCACACTCGCTCAAGTGCACACGCACACACACGCACACACGCGCACACACCCATACAGAGAGAGAGAGACAGACCCAAACCTTTAATACTTAATAATGACATGTGCACATGATTTAGGGGCCCGCACTGATTCCCAACTCCCTAATCCAGTTATTTTCTCATTTCGATTTCCCAGACGTTGAATAAGAGAAACATATTTTTTATTTTTTTTTGCCTTTGCAGAAAGTCAACCTCGGGGATGATAATGGCTAAAAAACTAGGAAGGGATTTACGTGATGGCGTACCGTAGATTGCATTACGATTGAATGTTATGGTTAAGTCTTTCTGATGACAATTCTCTGGAGGTGGAGGCACAAGTACATGTCCTGCGACCACTCTTGCAGACAATCACAGAAGTTCGGCGCAGCACCCACATATCGGAGACATCACAGAGACTTGTATCCTGCACGGAGAGACAGATGTGGCCTGTTTGGGAATTTCCCTTTTCCCCTGATTTTCTGGTCTCTTGATGATGAGAGTGTAACAACATGAGAAAACGGAGGGCGCGGGGGGGGTGGAACTAGATAAAAGGTTGGGAGGAAAACAGATATCGAGACAATGTGGGTGAAAAGAGCACTGAGTAGAGCGGAGGTTTCGAATGGGAGAAAGAAAGAAAGAAAGAAAGAAAGAAAGAAAGAAATAAAGAAATTATCAAACAAAAAGTAATTTAAGATAAAAAGGAAAAGGAAATAAAAAAGGAAATTATTATTAATAATAATAATAATAATAATAATAATAATAATAATAATAAATAAGTGAATAATTAAAAAAATACATATTAATTAAACAAAAAAATGTTGGCAGAAAATAATAGTTCACTCTTTTTCTCTCCTTATTCTGTCATTGTGCATGTTTTCTACTTATTTGTGGTGTGTTTAAGTGTGCGCGCGTGTGTGTTTGTGTGTGTCTGTATGCATGTGTGTTCTCACACTCACACGTAGCACAACTTTGGGGGCCTGTTTGGGGCAGTAATAGAGGAACAGTGCATAAAGTTGAACAGATGGCACAAAGGAACACCCCAAAGTATAATCCTATCACATGGATTCACGTTCCACCATCTGGTTAATCCACACATATATGTACATACAAACATGAACACACACATACACACACACACAAACAACACATGGAGCACACACAATATGCGAAAGGAGGCATCTTAGGCCAAGATTACGGCCACAGATTGCGGCTCGGTGAGCGCTGATCTCCGCGGGCCTACCGGGGGGGGCGAATATCATTCCAGTTTGTTGAGGAAGATCAACAGAACAGGAAGTCAGGCGAAGAGCAAAGGCGAGGCCGCAGGGAGAAGAGT
>NC_137199.1:21266772-21279272 GCF_960531495.2 Zeus faber | reverse complement strand
GCTAACTTTGTGAACGTTGCCGCTGTGGGCGTCTCGGCGCTCATACGGTTGAAATCATTTAGTATTCAGTCCACCTGATGTCTAGTTAGAGTGTGTATTTATCTTGCATGCATAGTAACGCACACGCACATGGAGAAATTCAAATACTGTATGCAAGCTCACATGCCAGCGTGCGGACATCAGCACGCACACACACACACACACGCATACACACACACACACACACACGCACACACGCAGACACACACACACACACACACACACACACACACACACACAAACAGTCAGCTGGCAATAAAAGTGGGGTGCAGCCGTGAGGTGGTCAATTACTTGTCTTGCTGCTATTTGTGAATGCTGCCTTTTATTGAGCCTGGGCGGAGGCTTGCTGTTGATTAAAACGGCTGCTTTCCAGCTGGAGATGAGGGGGCCGCGGAGATGCCCACGCACACACACACACACACACAGACACAGACACAGACACACACACACACACACACACACACACACACACACACTCACCCTCACCTTTACAGCGCACACTACCCAGCACAAGGAAAATTCACACCACTATTTGAGATTGAGATTAATTTTCTGCACGGCATGGCTTTTTGTCCCTTCTTAGCATGTGCCGTTCTCATTAGAGGAGCATCTGCTCCATGATGAGGATGTAAATTGATTTTGAACATAGCCACCCCCCCCCCCCACACACACACACAAACACACACAACAAACAAACAATGCTATGTAGGTACTTTCGTTTTTCATTTCTAAATTCAGTTGCACCTTGGGTCCAGTTTCTGCAGAACTTGCTTTCTCCCACCCAGGATTCATACATGCATGGTATTGTTAACTGTGGACATCCACTTTCCGCACCAGATAATTTCAACCTACGTAGTAGTAGTGGCATCCACGCCATTGATTTGTAGAATCTTTCACATCCCCCTTCTTCTCCTCTCCTGTCTCGCTCTCCTCGCAGCTCCAGCCGCTCACTTCCTTCCCTTCAGGAGCAAAAAAAAGCCCAACTCATCTGTTTTGTTGCGTACAAATTTCCAGTGGTGCATTAGTCTCCCTGACATGTTCAAGTGCTGCTTTATTTAGCCTGTCGGATTCTGCAAATAAACGCAATCTCTGGGTTTATGGAAAAATGGATAAAAATTAGATTGTAAGGTATCGATCTGGATTGGGAGCAGTTGATAATGGCGCTTGTGTGTGTGTGTATGTATGTGTGTGTGTGTGTGTGTGTGTGTATGTGTGTGTGTGTGTGTGTGTGTGTGAAAGAGAGAGAGAGAGAAAGCTTGGTGTAATGTGGAGTGTGTGTGTGTGTGTGTGTGTGTGTGTGTGTGTGTGTGTGTGTGTGTGTGTGTGTGTGTGTGTGTGTGTCTGGATGGGGGGTAGCTCTCATCTGTGTGGTGGGGGGGGTGAAGCCATAATTCAGGGCTATTGAACCCCCTGCCACTGGCGGCATCGATCGCCAACCGGCGCTTATGAGATCACACCTGAGCACTGGAGACTGCAGGAGGGGAGGGAGAGAGGGAGGGGAACGGTGGGGGTGGGTGATGGTGGTGGTCTAGGGGGGGCTTGGGTGGGGGGCCAGAAGACTACAAGGGAAAGGGAAGTGCAAGTGTCCCCCACGCGAGGCACTGATATGATCAGCTCCTTACCGAGTGTCTCAGGGCCCGCTAAAGTGTTAACATGCAGCCTCAGAGCCAATTACGCCCCCACACACACACACACACTCACACCTGCATACACAAAGAAGTGACACAGGAAGACGACAGCGTCGAGCTGGACACCACCGGCACCACCCCCCCTTCTCCTCTCCTTCCTCCCCACCCTCCTCCTCCTCCTGCTTCTCCTCCTCCTCCCCTCATTGTGTTTCCAGCGGTAACAACGGTTCCACCCGTTCCACCGGTCTGACCTCTCAATTATCCCTCATACGTCCCCCTTCACCCCACCCTTCAGATCCAACCCCCTCGCCTTACCCAAAGCCCGTACGACCCCTCTCCCTTCTCCCCACCCCAGCGGACCCCACCTCACCCCCGCTCCCCGACCACCACCCCTTCAACCCCCACCCCTTCCACAGGCAGCACCCCTGGGGCTCTGCAGGTTATTATAGTGAAATATGAAGCTGTGCGGATTCGGGGCTTCATGAAATTTCCATGAGCATTGATCTGATCTGATGTGGGTGATTGCTAGGTGAATCCCACCAGTCCCGGGCTGTTGCTCATCTATTCATTTATTTATGGCAGTTATGTTTTACTGGCTTTGATTTGCTCTTCTGGAGAGCGACAGCCACGGATTATAAATGTACCTGTGCGCGAGGATGTGGCGTGAACCCTGTGGCAAGCGACAGGGCCGTCTTTCAGGGACGGGGGACGGAGGTGGTAGGGGGTGAGATCCTTTAGAAAAAAGAAAAAAAAAAACGGACCTCTGCCGCACTAATTCTCATTTGCAAAACTTGAGATTGAGTATAGACGTACTTTTTGCCTTTTTCCTAATAGATATACAGTAGATACCTTTTCCCTCCCAAGAGATGCTGCCAGTTAGCAGAGCAACCCCCCCCCCCCACAATTTATGGACCTTGAAAATTGAGCAGAGACAATATCACTTCCTCTCCCCAAGTGCCAAAACTGTCCCTCTTTTGGTATTATTGTTCTGTATCTCAGGATTTGTTATGCTATTGTTCACTAGAGGCTCATTTGGTTCACTGTGGAGACCAGATAAAAAAAAAAAAAAATCATCGTAAAAACAAAAGCCTTTGAGACGCGGGAATGATGTAGTCAGAACAACCGACTCGGCGGCCTGCAGGTCCTAATCCGGGCCAAATCCTCCTTAAGGATTTGGAGAGGAATAAGAGCAGTAATGTCAAATATTTCTCCTCAGAAATAATTCCTTCTTGATTCGCCGCATGTGATCCTTGCATTGTTTTGACTCCTCGTGGCGACCGGACCAGCTGGCCAGTGATGGTGTTGTCGGCGGTGTTGCGCTTATATCCTCTGCATCCACTTCCGCACCTCGGTCTTCTAATCGGCGCTCTGGTTTTAACCCGCATTGTAATCTAAATTATCCACAGCGTCTTCAGGGAAAGACGCTCAAATCCGTTTTAGTCCCAGTTACCGGGGGGACTTAAAGGCACCGCCAAAGACAGGACAGGAAAATACCCTCGCTTTTGTCTCGCGTCTCTTGATTTCCTCGCTTGAGGGATGGGGCTCAGGGAAACATGGGGGAGTTGCTGAGGTTCAGCAGGACAGCTTGTACTCATGTCCTCAAGGAGCATTGTTGTTTTGTTTTTTTTTGTCTTCTGGGGGCTTCCTAGTCAGCCTGGCTGCTCAGATGTGAGGCAAGCGGGGCACGGGCCCTCAAGAAACGTCCAGGCTGCGACCCACAGGGGAAACAGAAGGCCAGACACACACACACACACACACACACACACATACACACACACACACACACACACACACTGGCAAACCCAATGCATAATGGTCCGCTCTGGTCATTTACACACAGGGAACTGGAAATACAAATGCACATGCACACACAAATACAAATGCACATCAAATTTCACACCCAAACGTCTTGGGATACCTTAGGCTTCGGCCAAAAAAGTAGCCAATGCTGACATCAACGTGCAGTATGCGTAGTGCCGTCACAGGCAGCATGAAGACATGAAGGAGGGAGAGAGAGAGAGAGAGAGAGAGAGAGAGAGAGAGAGAGAGTGCATTAGGAATGAATTATGAGGAGGGAGCACTTATCCAACAATCCTCCTCTGAAGTGTTTGTACTATGAGCCTCAGATCTTCATTGTATTTATTCCAGTGTTTAAATATTCATGGTAAATCTTCTCATTTTCAATTACCATAGAACAACCGCAGCATGCAGAGAGATCTGCTCTCCCCCCGCTGCCTGGATGATCTGTGCGCGCGCGCGCGTGTGTGTTTGTGTGTGTGTGTGTGTGTGTGTGTGTGTGTGTGCGAGAGAGAGAGAGAGAACGAGAGAGAGTGGACATGCATGTGTGTGCTTGCATATGGCGGTTTGCTTAGCTTCTGTGTGTGTGTGTGTGTGTGTGTGTGTGTGTGTGTGTGTGTGTGTGTGTGTGTGTGTGTGTGTGTGTGTGTGTGTGTGTGTGTGTGTGTGTGTGTGTGTGCGTGCGTGTGCGTGTGCGTGCGTGTGTGTATTTAGCTTGTTCCCTGGAGCGATCAAGCCTTTGTTATATTGGAACCAGGCTCTGTAATTGCTTATATTAGTTGCTGATCAACGCAAGACCACAGGACACACACACACAGAAACACAGAAACACACACACACACACACACACACACACACGCACACACACATACACTCTCCCTCATTCCTGACAGTCTTTTTATTAACCACCAAAGCTGGCGACAGAGAGATTCATTACATCACAAGCAAACAAACAGAGACATGCACACACACACACACACATATACACACACATACACATACACACACAAACACACACGAGCAAATAAAGAGCCTATGCATTCCTAAAGGTTCTCTATTTACATTTTCCTGGTATTAAGTTCAATCTTGAAACACTGAATATTCATTGTAAAGTCTCATTAGCCTGGGCGTTTATCTCGGGAGATAATTCCTTACTTTCTTTCTTTACTTAAGACCCTCTAAAGCGCCGAGAGTGAACGGTACCTGTCTCTGGCGGTGTTTATTCTGTGAAGAGGTCCAGTATTAACCCAGGTTTCTGTCTGTCTGTCCGTGTGTTTTTCTGTCGTTCTCTTGTGTCTTTCGTTGCCCTCAGCGCTCAACGAGCCGACCATAGACTACGGCTTCCAACGGTTACAGAAGGTCATCCCCAGACACCCGGGAGACCAGGAGAGATTACCAAAGGTACCATTCATGCTGGATGTGTGAACACACACACACACACACAGGCACACACACACATGCACATACAAATAAACACACACACAGACACACACAGACACACACCACACGTACACACGCACACACGCACACACAAGCACACACAAGGGCACACACACACACACACACACACACACACACACACACACACACACACACACACACACACACACACACACACACACACAAAGCAGAGTTTGTGCTGATTTGGTAGAATCCTTGTCTCTAATTGTTGGCAACACCGGTAAAAATTGGTAAGATTGCTCAGTAACAATAAGAATCAGAATCAGATTTTATTTTGCTTAGGTGCATTACAGGAGGAATTTGTCATGGTGATTATTGGTGCGTTTCTACAGACAATTAGCATTTTAAAAAGCTTGACAGTCTGAGAAATAA
Organism: Zeus faber; assembly: GCF_960531495.2. Lineage (NCBI taxonomy): Eukaryota > Metazoa > Chordata > Actinopteri > Zeiformes > Zeidae > Zeus > Zeus faber. The sequence goes on along the minus strand of NC_137199.1, from coordinate 21,273,975 downwards.
AATAATTATATAAAATAAAATTGAATGAATAAAGTAAGTAAAAAATAAGTAAAGTAAAAACACAAGTAGAAAATACAAAACAAGAGTAGTCAAATCTATAAAAACATAAAGAATGTACAAATGTGATTCTATGCACAGGATAGGTTATCGGTATTGGTATAAATGATAAATGATTCTATGTATTTACTAAGTTGCTCCAGCTTGTACAGTGTTATTGCACAGATATTGTTATACAATAGTGTAGCAACAATATCTTCATGATTCTTAGTATTTTTCTTAGTACAACATTTTTTTTAAATAAAACAATTTTTAAAATACATTTTATTTAAATGTCTTTTTCTATTTTTCTTGTTTTTTATTTCTTTTTTTTTCATATAATAACTACATTAATGAATTGATAAATTAATTAATACTGCTATAAAATACAAACATGCAGCATTATACTTTTTTTTTTCTTATCTTTTTTATGTTTTAAAGGAAAAAAATAAGTTGAACAAAATATAACTGGTATTGTAAAAACGTTATGCTATTATAAAAGTAAAAGTGCAATACAATACCCAATACTTCTTCTAACTAACTTCAGATAAAGCTGAAGTGGAAGAATCACCATTGATGGTGGATGATAAATTGTTCAGACTTTAAACTACATTCAACATTTTATGTGCCGGTTGTCATCCCCCCGTCCACGAATGCTGAATACACAAGCAAGTTAATTTATCCAGTCACTGAGTCGGAGATCATTTAGACTTGTAAAGCGAGGGAGGAAAGGAATGGACTGAATGGAGAGGGGAACAGAGGAGAACGAGTGCGAGGAGAAAGGAGGTTTATAGCGAAGGAGAGAGGGAAAGAGAGAGCAAGAGAGGGAGAGAGGGCGAGAGGGAGGGAGAGAGGGCGAGAGAGCGAGAGAGAGCGAGAGCGAGAGCGAGAGAGAGGCAGAAGCAGGTTAGGTGATCCATCATAGCTGTCCAGTCCTACCTCCTGCTGGGTCAGTGGATCGAAGTCAACCCCGGGTGGACTTTATTACTTCCAACACGCACACACACTCGCACGCTCGTAGACACACACACACGCACCCACGTGCACGCACGCAGATACACACATTTCCCGACACGCATACACACGCATATACATCCGTGCACAGTTTCATGTATGCCTGTCCACATAGAGAAGGGGGGAAGTCACATTGAGACGTAGGTGCAGCGCTCAGGTAGGACGGCAGAGAAATGGCTCGCCCCCCCGACCCGCTGTCGCTGGCGACGCTCTTCCCGGCGAGATCTGGTCTTTAGCCGATTAGCCCCCCATATCTCTCGAAACATCTATGGATCCATCCACCTCTTCTCTCCTCCTCTGCTCTCTCCTTCCTCCTCTTCCTCCACCTCACCTCTCTCTAGGTGGTGTCTCCGTCTCCTCTAAATGAACAGCGGTAGCTGGCAGGCCCAGTTGTTCATTTCAGCGCTATTGATTTGTGCCTTTATTGAGGTAATAACAGTTTGTTGACCGCACTTCTCTCAACTGTTGGCCTCAATCACCGGGGAGGGGCAGGGGAGGGGCGCGGGCTGGTAACCGAGTGCTTTTTTTTTTTTTTTTTTTTTTTTTTGTGGTTGTTTTTCAGTCAATATTTAATTGGAGGCGAATTGATTAGAAATAGATTCCAATTCATTCGAGTTGCATCTTTTGGAGACGGCTCTTAATGAAACCCCTCGCCACGCGCACACACGCACCGGGCAGGATATCTGCTGAGGAGCGCACTGGCCAGGTTCTCTGCATGTTGCGGTAATGACCCTGTGCGCAGAGCAGGCAGCTGAACAATAATAGCCGGACGGTCAGAGAATGGAGGAAGGCACATCCAGACTATAGGCTGTTAAGGAAGGGTTGTGGTATATGGTGGCGGTGGAGTGGTCGGGGGGTGTTGGAGGGGGTCGGGGGTCTGGGCCGGGGTAATGAGCGACCTCCCAGCCAGACGAGGCCAGGCCACGGCTCTGGATCAGGTTCCCCTTCCTGTTGTTGTCTCTGCGGGGCCTGATTTTTACGGGAAGAGACCCTGCGCCCAGGAAATGGTCTCCTCTTACAGCGGCGGGGGCTCGGCAGCCAGGGCAGCGCTAACCACATTTATCTGTTTATCAGGACGACTCTGGAGCAGCGCCTAATCGCGTTTAGCCGCTGGACAGATCCCCTCCACTAACGAGAGACGGATAGGTACAGACAGGACACAGAGAGCACGGGAACGAGTGATTAATGTGGAGGAGTGGGTGGGTGGGTGGGGGTTGGATTGAGTATACCTGTTAGGAGATGGAGTGGGAGAAATGTTGTGGAGAAGTGGGAGATTAGAGAGCAAGGATGATATTTAGAAAGAAAGAGAGATAGAGCCAAGCGTACGCTGCAGGTCGGGTCAGAGAGCGGAGAAGAACAAGAGCCCGTGGTAATAGGAGGATAGTGATGTATCCGTAGAACAGAGGGAGGATGGAGGGATGGGAGGAGGAGGGGTGGGGTCTGCGCCGAGTGGAGTGGGCTGTTAACTTCTACTCCAAGCACTAGTCACAGTCCAGCAGGGGGGCCCATCTGTGTTCTATTGCTTTACTGCCCCCGATTACTCTCCTCCTTCCTCTGTCCATTCATCCCTCTGCCCATCCATCCATCTATCCGTCCATCCATCCGTCCCTGTGAGGCAGGGGGTGTCGGGGAAGAGAAGCGGTGCATACATACTAAAGAACCACTTACCTTCCCAGTGCCTCTGCGCCTCTCAATCACACCGAGCAGGCATCGACTCCAGGCTCCCTCTCTCCTCATCTGTCCCACCTTCCCCCGTTTTCTCCCCCTTCCTCCCCTCCGTTCCCTCCCCAACCCTGCCCACCCGCCCACCCGCCCGCCCACCCGCCCGTCCGCACACCCCCTGCCACCCCTCCAGATAGTGCTGGTAATGGCAGGTTAACACAGAGGCAGCGCTCCCATTATTGAGTGAATTTAGCACCTCGGACAGCGCTCTACAATCTTTATTGCTTTGCTGACCCTCTCGTCATGTCCTGGGTGTGTTCGACAGCCTCTGTGTGTGTGTATGTGTGTGTGTGTGTGTGCGTGGCTATATGTGAGTGTGTGTGTGCCTGTGTGTGATATTACATCTGATTGAAAGGCAGTGTGTCGCGGAACAGAGAGCACACGTGCTCCGGGGCTTGTTCACAGCTAGGGATACACTCAGGGGGCTGCAGCGCACAGCGTGTGTGTGTGTGTGTGTGTGTGTGTGTGTGTGTGTGTGTGTGTGTGTGTGTGTGTGTGTGTGTGTGTGTGTGTGTGTGTGCGCGTGTGTGTGTGTGTGTGTGTGTGTGTGTGTGTTTGGGAGAAGGGAGGGCGGGAGTAAGGGGGGGGAAGGGGGGCTGCAATTTTCTGGTTGTCGCGCCTCCAGCATATATCCTGGCCCCGGCACATTAACTTTTAAAAAGGGTTTCGTAGGGCTCTAGGTATCTACATCATACACACATAACGACGCCCCGAGTCATACACACCCGTGCGCTCGCAAGAGAGGCGGCAGAGAATAGAAACGAGAGGAGAGAGAGAGAGAAAGAGAGAGAGAGAGAGAGAGAGAAAGAGGCGGTTAAGTGATCGAAAAAATGAGCGCAGAGAAAGGAAACACGGAAGGATAAATGTTTGATGTGGGAAATTCTACCGGCGTGGTTATTTTTTCTTCACCTGAGAAATGATGTTCTACATTTATCAAGCGCAGGAGGGGTCCACCCCCCCCCCCTCCCCCACCCCCCATCGTTACGGGGGTTAATGTGGAACAGACCGCGGGCGTATCTCCAATGGAGGAGGGAGTTGTGTTGCTGTCAGCCGGTGATACGTTGTGTTAAATGAGATTGATGCGCGGATCTCCGAGCGGCTGGTCCGCGGGCCGACGGTGGTGACAGTTTGGGGAAAGAGAAGATCTCCGAGATGGTTGACTGATTGGGAGACGCGCCCGCGCACACACACACACGCACACACACACACACACACACACACACACAGAGCTCATGTTTTATTCACAGCGACAGGGTCTCCCAAACTACCTGGCTACTAACAAAGTACCGGGACAAGCCCATTTTTCTTTCTCTTCCTCTCTTCCCTTCCCTCTGTTCTGCATTCACAGTGAGAGGCGCGAGGTTGAAATGTAATAAAAGTGACTGAGCCCTTATGCGGCCTTGCTCACAATCAATCCCCGTCTTCTTTTCTCTGTCGTTTGATTACAGGAAGTGATTCTGAAGAGAGCGGCGGACCTGGTAGAGGCCTTATACGGGATGCCACACAATAACCAGGTACACAGCACACACACACACACACACACACACAAGCATACACACACAGACACGCACACAGCACTTTACCACAAACACCTACATATAAATATATATATATATATATATATATATATAGAAGCCATCGCTATCTCGCCTCAGAAAACTGATGTTTGTGGTTTGGCGGCATCAAAGTCAGTGTCCCCGTCGGCTCCGAAGCCCCCCGCTGTGCGCTCTCAGGATCTGGAACTGACGAACACACACATGGGAATATGTTAGCGCTTTTATCGGCTTTGGCGCCGAGAAGGGAGGGAAGGGAGGATTGGCGAAAAAAATAAGGGGGAGGAGGAGAGGGAAACGGGAGCGTACAGTAGAAAGGGAGGAGGAGGAGAGGTAAAAATGGAGTCTACGTTTGATGACTGTGGTAATGAGTCTCTCCCGTCATTTAGTGTGGGACCGCTCCCAGCACCCCCCCACCCCACCCCACCCCGACCGCTGATAAGCCTCCTCCGCTGGTTCTCACCTTATCTAGAAACCAAATCTGGCATTCCACTTCATGCCGCAAGACTGCACTCCATGTCATGCACTCTGTTCAATTTCATTCAGTGCAATCGCGTTCCTGCTCTCTTTTACTTGTCCTTTTTGCGTTTTGTCGTTGACCCGGTGCTCCGTTTCGCCCCGGCATCCAGGAGATGATCCTGAAGAGGGCGGCAGACATCGCGGAGGCCCTGTACACGACGGTGCCGCGCGGCCACAACCAGCTCAGCGGCCTCGGCAGCGGCTCCGTGCACGCCGGCATGATGGCCGTCAACTCCTTCCCTGGGTCGGAGGTGGCCCAAACAGCCAATCAGGGTGAGCGGCGACGATCGAAATGGAAATAGGAAAATGACCCGGAAGCAGAAAGCGGGATTAGTGGCTCCTGGGCCTGATAGAGGGGAGAGTGGGTTCAGGGTTGAGGCTACGGAAGAGGAGGGAAAGAAGACGTTGGAACAAGAAAGAACCGGGGAAATAACAAGGCGAAGTAAAAAATTGAGAAGGTGGGAGAGAGAGCGAGAGAGAGAGGGGGGAGGGGGGCGGGGAGAGTGAAGAGCAGAGAAATGGAAAGCAGGAGAAGGTGTAGGATGGAGAAATATGAGTGGGTCCTAGGGGTGTGTATATTAGACTGGGGTCGGCCCCTGTCTGGCAGAGAGAGATGTGGGTGCAGTCAGTGGTAATTCATCACCTGTACCAGGGGAAGGAGAGCAGAGCGGATGAACTGGCCCCCGGACGCATCTCAATACTTCCAATGAGCTCCCTCCCCTTTTTTCCCATTGTGCTCGTCGCGAGATATAACACTTTAACATCTGAGCAAAGTCAACAACAACATCTGTCCCACGGTGGATTTTCATTGAAGAACAGAACGGAACGGAGCAAAAAATCATGTTACCCATTTTGTAGAAGAGGCTGAAAACGTCTTAGGGTGGTGCGAGGCGTCGCTTTTATTGCAGGCAGCAGAAATTCCTGATGTGTTCAATTCCAGCTGATTTTCTATTTTTTTTTTTTTTTTTTTTTTTTTTTTTTCCTCTGATGTCAGCATTTAGGCCAGAGATGTATATTTATAGGCTCCCCTCCATCTTGTCCTCCTTCTGTTCTTTGGCCCTCCAAAGCACAGAGGAGAGAAAGGTCCTGTCAGAAACACTGACTTCATTCTTTATAAATCCCAGAAACGCTGCCGAGCCCTTTTAGTGTTAATTGCCTTATCAATACATCTAATTTTGGAAGGTAGCCGTTGAGGTTATAGGCCTCTTGTTTCAGTACTTGCATTTTTTTTTCCCCCACTGGGTGAGACTTTTCAGGAACGATCATAGCGTACGAGACCTCCGCCGCCTCGGACAAAAGACTTTTCTTGGTATCGCATGTATTTTATTCATTTATTACACCTATTTCCCCTTTCTCTACATTTATTTTTGCCCCCCTCTTTCTCTCTCCCTGCCTCTGCCCCCGTCATTTAGGTTTCAGTCGGAGTACGAGCAGTGTGTCCCCTCACGGCTACGTCCCCAGCTCCACCCCGCAGCAGAGCGGCTACAGCTCCGTCTCCACCAGTATGAACGGCTACGCAAACTCTGGCATGGCCACCCTGGGCACCTCGCCCAACTTCCTCAATGGATCTGCGGGCAACTCGCCCTACGCTAGTGAGTAAACACACCGTACGCTCCGTCCCCTAGCCTTCGGGGGCGGGCCTCGCGTTATCTCGCCCGTATCAGATGGTCCGCATGCGTTTTTCGAGGGATGTTCTTTTTTTTTTTTTCGGCCCCCCCCCACACCCTTCCTACTGATATTGCTCCAAAAAGAGGATGAAAGTACAGTGGCCGCGGACGGGCGGCGGAAACAGATAGAATCAGGGAGTGTTTTAGAATGAAAGAAACGAGCTGACCGACAAAGGGAAAGTCACAGAGTTCAGCCGGCTCATCCATTTCTCTAAGAACGGAGTCAAACACAAATCCTCCCTTTATTGGCCACAGGAGCAGATCACCTCACACCCCGTCCTGCTTCCGCGCACACACAGCCGCCACATTAAAGACCCTTGATTAAATCAATAAACTAATTGCTGGAGAAGCAATTCCATTTCAGCTCTTTGATTCCTGGGTGTTAACAAGTATTTTAACAGGCTCATCGGCCCTACGCAGACACTTTCAATCAATGGCCCTTTCGGCTCGCCTTTGTAGGTCCAATTTTCATTAATTGATTAGTTAGGCCCCTTCATAAATGGATTATGACTTTATTGCGAGGATTTCTCAGGAAGAACCATAAAAGCTAAGTGTTGGATAATAACAACAATGAAGGCAGAAGCAGATAGCAGAGGGCAGCTGAAATACGGCGGCGTTGATTGTAAAATCGCTGAGGGGTAAAATGCTCTTAGTGTATTAGCGGACAAAAGACAAACCGAGTGGAGTGGATG
>NC_137199.1:21257262-21261572 GCF_960531495.2 Zeus faber | reverse complement strand
TTCAGAGTATTTGGTTGAGTAGATTTTTTAAGAATATATACACACATTAATATATACTGTAAATCTATATCTTTTTTTTTTTTTTTGGTTTAAAACTCTCTGAGACTTTCAGATTGATACTGTTCCTGAACTGATAATATGCATGGGCTCTTCTCTCGAGTGACACTCTTCTTTTTTTGTGTGTGATGAAAACCAACAGAACCGAAAGAAATGCTCTATCTCTCTCTCTCTCTCTCTCTCTCTCTCTCTCTCTCTCTCTCTCTCTCTCTCTCTCTCTCTCTCTCTCTCTCTCTCTCTTTCTCTTTGTGTTGCTATTTTTTCCTCTGTTCTTTCCCCCCTTCTGTTATTTATGCTTGCTTACACACTGTATCTATACAGTCTCTTTTCTTTCTCTCTTTCTCGTTTTTTTTTTTTCTTCCGCCATTGTAATCTTTACCAGCAGTCTAGATGCCTTAACAATGTAAACCCATTCTTCATCCAATCACGTGCACCGTTTTCTACCCTCGCCACAATTGTCTGTTGCCACAGAGGAATTCGTGGGAACTTGGGGACAAAGCACAAACCCACGATGTTCGGCGGTGAAAGCCAGAGTAGGACTAGAATACAGAAAGCCATAATTCAGCAATCACACACACACACACAAACACACACACACACGTCGACGTACCCGGGTGCCCCGCATTAGACTTTTCAGCTTTTGTCTCCATTCTAGGGGTTCTTTTTTATTTATTTTTTTTACGATTAACAAAAAAAACGACGAGATTTTTCCCGACGCCGTTCAAATTACAACCCCGCACGTTCACGGCGGCGTGAGGCGGACGCAGAAAGCCCGCGGGGGGCTTTTTAATCGGAGTACGAAAAAGAGAGGCACGGCGCCGGCGCCTCCCGTCACGACACAATTATAGTCTACACATTGACCGGAGTCAAAACGCTGACTCCAAATATCCTCCCGTCAGTTTGTCGCGCCCTCCCCGAATTAACCTGTGGACAATACGGCTTCATCAGCCCGACAAGTGAGAGCGCATGAAAGCTGGCCCCCGGAGGCCCGGGCCTTCTCTGTAATCTTTTCTTTGTGTCTCCCGTGTGTCTTCAAGCTGTTGCTGGACAGAGAATAGGGCTTTTTTTTTTTTTCCCCTCCGCTTTTCTTTCTCGGGAGCCCGGTTTTGTTAAGTGGCAGAAAGGGCCGTTTTTAACAGAGGCGCCTGCTGACGGACGAGTGTTTTTCAGGCACTCGTGTGTGCCTTCCCCGGTCCCGGGGCGAGCGGGAGGGGCACCGTATCTGTTTCAAATGAACTGCAGAGGTCTGTTGTCATACAATGGCTTCTTTGTGAGCAGAGTTCCATCCCGATTATGAATATGGATAATGGGTGGCAAAGTTTTGTATTGAGGAAAAACAAACACAACAAAAAAAAAAAAAAAGATGCAAACCAAATAGCCTGGTGTCTATTTTTTTCCTCTGTATTGTCTTTGATTGCAAATACACTGAACAGCTCTATGCTATAGAGAACATAGGAAGGGGGGGGGGGGGGGGGGGGGGGGAGAAAAATCTACTGTATAGATTGTTATTGTTTTTGAAAACTGAGCTGTAAGATAACTTTTTGACTCTCACAATGTTGAATTAAAGTTACTTCTTGTCTGTGAGATTGCCAGGTGTCCTTTTGTAATGCTCATTGTGCGATGCGGAAGCAACACCCAGTGACACCGGGACCTCAGGGGACACCAAATTGACGTGTTTGTGTTTTGGAATATTACCGACGCGGCTGCCAGGCGGCTGACGGTGGAACCAGAGGGAGTGAGTTAATTCCCCGGGTCAGAGCCCCCCCCACCACCACCACCACTGAGGCCCGAGCCTTGATGAATCTAATTCATTAATGCATTAGTGATAGCATGGGGAACATGGTTAGCCTGACAAGTTTCCTCCTAAACATATTAGTTAATGATGATTCCGAGGTTATTAATTGCAAACGCACCGGCCCACCGTAATTGAGTCATCATTTGCATACCCGGTCATCAGCAGAAAATTAATTTCTTTTTTTTTTTTTTTTTTTTTTTTGCATATCTAATTTAGGAGCCTGTGATTGGATTAGCTTGTAAAAAGAGCGGATCCCCAGATTCTGCTGACCTCAAAGTGAAGTGTCCCAGGGTCTCCACGGCAACCGGAGCCTGCCGTAATGCTGGGGGGCGGTGAGGGGGCGGGGGGACCTGGAAGGACTGATGAAATAAGAAATCACCAACAGTGTGTCTCTGTGTGTGTGTGTGTGTGTGTGTGTGTGTGTGTGTGTGTGTGTGTGCGTACTGTATACTGTAGGTGATTCGTGTCCTGCACGGCCCTGCCTAATTGGCACGGCCTGCCTAATTGCCCGTAGGTTCATAACGGTACAGGGCATTTTCTCTCTCACATATCTAATAACGGAGTTGATACTTTGCTGACACACAGTAAAGTGGGCCGCGGTGTGCGCGACTTAGCGGTAAGAGGCGGGATATTGAATTATGGCGGTTACACACCCGGTGCCGGGGAAAACGAGTCCTGGAGGCTAATGTTTTTGATTAGCGAGCCCAGCTCTCCGCCACCGCAACGCCGGGTCGCACGGCTCGAGGGATCCGACTTCTCTGAACTGCGGTGTGCGGTGAAACGCACCTACACACACACACACACACACACACACACACACACACACACACACACACACACACACACAGGGGCATATTCACACATGCTCATAAATCATAAATACAGCGAGACAAAGGTGAAGCCGTTTGGTTCTTTATTTTCTGAGCGTTTCGGGCCCAGATGGACTGGCCGGCGCGGGAGGAAGACAATAGGTGTGGGAGGGAGGGCGGGTGGGGTGGAGAGAGAGGGGGGGGGGGGGGGTCCCCCCCCCCACCCCCACACACCACCTACCCCCCCAGGGCCCTCTCCTCCTCCCGTCCTGCCCGTGGAGCGGTACAAACGCGGCGGAACTATTCCAGAGGATGCAGACGGAGAGGCCCTTCAAAACATCAAGGGAGGAACAGCGGTTTCCGGGGAGCCTCGGCGCCGCGAGTGTAATGAAGCATACGTGCGCACGCCTTCCTCACCCTCTCTCCTCCTCTCTCCTCCACCTCTCTCCTCCTCCTCCTCCTTGCTCCTCCTCCTTCCCCGCATGCGTGGACAGATGAAGGAAAGAGGAGCGCAGAGGCTTATTTGAAAGAAAAACACGAGTCCCCATGGGGATCCCGCACGAAGAAAGGGAAGGGGAAGGAAAGGAGAGGAGAGAGGAGGGAGGGAGGGAGGGGCATGCACAGGATGGAGAGAGATTTAGACAGTGAGCAAGAGACAAGGATGGGGAGAATGAATATTAATGCATTATATTGAAAAATAGACACAATGGACATCATAGAGAGAGGGGAGAGAGAGTGGTGAGCAAGTAACATCCCTGCCCTCACTCGCAAAGTGCATGGATACGTGTGTGTTTGTGTGTGTGTGTGTGTGTGTGTGTGTGTGTGTGTGTGTGTGTGTGTGTGTGTGTGTGTGTGTGTGTGTGTGCCTGTGTGTGTGTGTGTGTGTGCGGATATGTGTCTGTACACGTAAATACGTCCACCCCTATGCCTCCGCCTATCTGAGTACATCTGTATGTATGAGTGTGAAGAACTGGGGGGGGGGGGGTGAGCATATCTAAGTACGTGCACACCTAGGATGTGTATCCACACGCACACACACACACGCGCGCGCCCGCACGGGGCTCTCGCTCGCCCATAAGGCTGTGCGCTACCTTGCGTTCCCACAGTAATTACGGCAGCCACTGTGGGTGTGTGTCTATGATCTGTGTGCTACCTGTCAGATGGAGCCGTCCTTTATATTCGCTGTAATTGCCATTGCTAATTTACTGTGCGTTGGCCTAATGATCGGGGAGGTGAGGGGCCCGGGTATGTAATGGATGTTAGAGAGATAGAGGGATGGAGAGATAGAGAGCGGGATTTCATCGCTGCCAGCAGAGGAACGGAGTGCGGGGTGGAGGGGGGGGGGTGAACTCTGAGTGTCAAGCAAGCATGTAGAACACTTATCTTTATTGTTCTGCTAAAATGAAAAAACACCAGGAAAGCTATTTGCCCCACACACACACACACACACACACACACACACACACACACACACACACTCCCCCTCTCTCGCTCTCTCTTTCTATCTCTCTCTCTCTCTCTCTCATTTAGACTCTCTCTCTCTCTCTCTCTCTCTCTCTCTCTCTCTCTCTCTCTCTCGCTCTCTATCTCTCTCTCTCTATCCCCACTGCCGATGGCGCGGCTGCGTCTGCGGCGGGCACATTAGATGA
>NC_137199.1:21142262-21247262 GCF_960531495.2 Zeus faber | reverse complement strand
CACACACACACACACACACACACACAACCCCGCGCATTGATCCTCTTGCAGCTTGTGGCTCTAATTGGCGTGTTGACGACACCGTGGGAGTGCATTTATTCTCGAATGTCTTTCAGCTCTTTATTTCTCATTTAACTGTTGAGAAAATCGCAGCGGACTAAGTTACGAAACGTAAGTTATTCAAGGGCCACATTCTATGGAGACTAGAGCTTCTCCTAGAAGCCTGGATTTTTGTTTTTTGCTTTTTTTCCCCTCCTTTCTTTCTTTCGTATGGTGATATCATGGCACACGTCTACTTCCAAGACTGTAAAAGCAACGCGGCCCGAGCGTTTAACGGGCGCGTTCGCTCCAATCACCCTAAACACCTAATAGCTTGATGAGTTTGCTGCTCCCAGCAGATTGAATAGTTGTAAAAGGCCATTATGTACATGTTTGCTAATACCTCACCAGCAAATATTATATGAGGACCTTTTAATTCAACCACAAACACGTGCGCGCAGATGCACAAAGACCCCCCCCCCCACACACACACACACGCACACACAAGTACGCGCGCGCGCGTGCACACACACACACACACACACACACACACACACACACACACGCCAGTCCGCTCGCATGCAGTTGCTGCGAGGTATCCGGCGCAAATGGGGATAAGGTTATTTCCATAAAGAGTCTCGCTGGGTCTCGAGGATCTCTCCTCTCGCCATTTGGGAGCGATTTAGAGAAGCGCACACCAGTATATTAGTAACTGAAGACCTCTGGGCTGGAGCCGCCCTCTCTAACGCCGTACCCCGCTGCGGTGACCTCCAGAGCGCTGGCCACTGGGACCGGCCCAAAACCCGCTTCATCTTTTGCCGTCCCCTGCTTTCGCTGACTGTCTCTGTTTTCACTCTTTATTGGTGTCTCCTTTTCTCTCTTTGTCTCTGGGATTCAGTACATCTTCCTCCCTCATCTTCACGTCGGCTGCTTACCCTGATAGCCATTCTGTCTCACACACACACACACACACACACACAAACACACACACGCACACACGCACATGCGCAAACACACGTGTGACACACACACACATGATAACACATACCAAAACAAGAATACACAAAGTGTATTTTTCTTTTTTACTCCTATTTCCTCTTGCTCTCAAATCTCCGTTTCTCACCATCTCTCCGTCCCTCTTTCTTTCTCTCCCTCCCTCCCTCCCTCCCTCCCTCCCTCCTTGGCCCCAGGGACGGACTGCTGATAGACTGTGTACACCAGCTGCCCAGGGGCTATTTTTAAGGAGCATTTGTCCTTCTCTTTCCCCCCGGAGACTGACTCAACCCAACAGCATCTCAGCCGTGCACACACGCGCACGCACGCGTGCGCGCACGCGCGCGCACACGCGCACGCCATCACACATGCACATTAACACATGGACTCATTAGCGCAGGAGCGTGCACGCCTCAAACACACTCTGTCTCGCTCTTGCTCTCGCTCACTTTAACCCTTGTGCACACTCACTCGCTCGCTCGCGCACGCGCACGCACAGACACGCACGCACACGCACACATACACACACGAGCACACACACACACACACACACACACACACGAGCACACACACATTCTCCATCCATCCAAGGGCATTCTGTAAATGTAGGGGCTGCTTGTAGCGCTGGAGCTCGCTGCTTAACTGCACAGGAGCCGAGTGGCTCCACGGCCCGCCTCAGAGGGCTCATAAAGCGTCCCTCCTCCCAGGGCTTGGCTAATAGTCTCCCTTGTTCTACTCAAGCCATACAATAGTTTGTAAAACAATACTATAAAACAGCGTTGCCGAGTATTGCATCAGGCTGCTTTCATCACCGAACCCAGAGCAGCCAATTGGGGGCCCTGAATAATGCATACAGGAAGTGGGGAGATCCAAGTTCTGTGGCACCAACACCACACAAGTCAGTCGCCGCGTCGAGCCTTCGCTGCTACGCTTGTGGTATTTGGTTCTGAAGAAGGGATCCAAAAGGAAACAAGGAAAAACAAAGGAAAAACACAGCAAAGGAACCTAGATGGAAGAGATGGAGAGCCGATCCAATTGACAGGGATGAATAATCCAGACGATTCACCCACCGGCTCTTATGGCAAATGTACATATCTGGAATTATTGCAGCATGCAGGATCACTCCAATAAATGACAAAGAATTATAAATAAATGCCTGTCCTGGGCAGAAAAAGTAAGAGAAGTAAGGTTATTCTGAACAATCGTGGCGGTACTTTTAAACATGCGCTTCCAAAGCCTCTGTGATCTGTATAGAATACATTCACAAACAACTGCTCCGGAAACCTCGTTAAGGCATTATTTACTTTCATCGTTAACCAAGGAAGAGGACACTAAAAATCTGCCAGCAGCCCGAAACACCCGCTCGAGTGCTAGAGCACTGTTTAATTGTGCCATTTATCAGCCCAAAAAAACAGACACACTCATAAATATACACAATGCCCGTGCGAAGGAATTATAAAAATGTCACCGCTAATCCACAAGTGAGGCCAATGTTGATGCATATTAAGCGATTTAGCCGCTGAAGGAGTGGAGCAAAAAATATGATGGTTAATTTAGGAGTCATTAAAATTGCATGAAGGTGTATTGCACTTGCTTAGAGTCAGATTTTCTCTTGATCAGTAACAAAGGGGGAGAAAGAGCAATACAAGCTGCCACACAATGTGGTCCATAAAGCCCCTGATTGATCACGGCGGGTCCAAGCAAACCTGAGAGGGAGGCCAGATCAATGTTCGAGCTGTGCGTATATGTATGTGTATATATATATGTGTGTGTGTGTGTGTGTGTGTGTGTGTGTGTGTGTGTGTGTGTGTGTGTGTGTGTGTGTGTGTGTGTGTGTGTTTAAGTCCATGCTTGCGTGTAGGAGTGTGTGCGTGCGTGTGATGTGCATGTGATCATGTGCTTGACTCATTTGGAGAAAGACAATGTTCTACATTCCACAGGGGAACAGAGTCATTACCGAAGCAGGAACTGGAGCCTGGGGGGGCCGCGGCTCTGCATGTAGTGTGAATAGATCGCGCTGCTTTCTCGCAGGGACGTGCCGCAGAACACACACTCTGATATTACCGCTGCCCTCCAGTTCAAACATCGCTCCCACCTTGTTCCAGCCCAATTTAAAAAAAACAAGAAAGAACACGAGAACAAACACCTAACGTGGAAACTTCGGCGGGTGGGGGGTGGCAAGCGCTGTCATCATTACAACACATTTGTTATGCCGCGAACTTAAAGTTCATGTTTGTCTCGGTCCAAGATAAGGAGTGTTGGCAATGAGGATCCTGGGGGTCCGAGGCCGGGCCTCGTGGCAGACCAGCGGGGGCCGTGGACGCTCGGCAGCCCTCTGCTGCCCTCTGTTGGCGGAACCACCTCACAAGCAGACCCGCTGACATGTGGACATATGGCAGCTGTCACTCAGTAACCGTCTCCTTTTCTTCCAGCCCGTTCTTCTGCAACCTGTTTCGCTCTTTCCATTTGGCACAAAGCAGGAAGATGCAAGGCCGGGTTAATTTCCCCAGTCGCCATCACACACAGGTCATTAGCATGGCCCACAGGAAGCAGCCGCTCCAACATAATCTGAGGCAATCAGAGGTGAGGTTTGATACAGTGTGCTGTCACCTGATGCTCCGTCTGTTTACCGCTGTCACTTTCTACCTGGCTCTCTGTGTTCTGCCTCTCTTTTATTGCCCGTCACTGCTGCTCGCCTACATCGAGCCCTCTGGCTTTTTCTTCGGCTCCGTTTTTTTTTTTGTTTTTTTTTACGGTGAGATCAATATGTCAAGAAATCCCTCATTTTACGATTTATTTATCCGGCTTCTTAGAAGATAAAGCCATTCGATGCATTTTGCACGATGTAAGTGCTCCTCTAAATGATGTTTCCACTGTTGGCGGCGGGGTCCACCTTTCCCGACAACAATCCACCAGTGGAGCTAGTCGTGGTCAGTAAACTGTCGATATGGACGAACATTCACAAAAAAAGAACAGCGCCCATACTTTTGAGAAAAGAAAGTGAACGCCTTAGAGAAATGGTGATGGAAAAAAAAAAAAACGTTCCACGGAACAAAAATAATCTTAAGGATTTGCACTTTAAAATGGTACAGTTGCTCATATTACAGATATACATTCCACATTAATTAGCTTTTTTTCCCGTTTTTTTCTGTCTTACATTCTAAACCACTTAATTAAGCATGACATATCTGGGTTGAGATAACCCTCGAACACAATGGTTACTGCTTTTATGCAGTGCTGAATCTTTCTTGATAAGGAAAATCCACACGCATTGGAAATGAATGCACACGTATGGGCGCACGGCACGCACGCACACACACACACACACACACACACACACACACACACACACACACAAAGTAAGCCCTTGCACAATTTCCATTCTTCTGTCTCTTTTCGAGATTTTTTTTTTCCCTCCATCCCAATACCTCTGAACTTTTTTCCTTTTCATGTATCCCTTTCCTGTCCAGATTTACTTTGTGTATTTTTCATACCACACATTTAACAACGAGAATAGGTTTCCGGGACCTATAGAGTCAAGAAAAAAAAACATTGTTTTGGACCCAGGCAACAAAAAAACAATAGGAGCAGTATCGATTTTGATTGACATCGCCGGTGATGGCTGGAAAAAATATGAATATTTACTGTATTACTATTAGTCATGGTAAAAATTCCAGTCACATCACATACATACGCTTAAACCGCCCTTGATCTATAAACAGACTGAGAATGAGGGCCCTTGATTGGCTGAGGGAATGATTGGCAGCTGAACGAGTAGAACCTTTGAATGTGAAACTCAAAGGAAAAGATGGAAAGCGTGTTTGTGGAGGTCCCAAGGGGGGGAAGCCTGGGTTTCACACACACGCACACGCACAGAGAGAGAGAGAGAGAGAGAGAGAGAGAGAGAGAGAGAGAGAGAGAGAGAGCGAGAGACACACACACACACACACACACACACACACAACACACTCAATCGCCCACACATACATTGTGATGTTGCTCTACTTTGGGCTGTGCTCCACATGAAAGCGCCGGTGCTTCCTGCTGTTTGGGACGCACGGTGTGCAGCTCTGCAAAGGAACACGCGGGTCTGTATGTCTGCGTGTAGAAGGACAGGTCTGCGTTCAGACCAGAGCAGGTGAGATCCTATCCGTCCTCCCTCTCCTTTGTGGCCTGGATTCCCGTCCCCCCCCCCCCCCTCTCTCTCTCCCCGACACAATATCTCCCTGCCTCCTTTTTTCTCCCTTTTTTTTGTTTCCCTCCATGCCACCCCTCCACCGCCATGTCTCCCTCGTCTTTTTTTTATCCTCCTTTATTATCTTTTCATCATTCCTTTATTTCCTTCTTTACCGCTTCCTCGGTGGCAAATGTAATGGATGCAAACCTTCGGATTCATTCAGGTACCAAATTCAAACACACAGTGAGAGACAGAAAAATAACAACCCCCGCCCCCTGTTCCCGCATTGGCTCGATTCTTTTTTTTTATTTCGTATTCCAGTTTGTTATCACAGGCCGATAAGGAAAATAAATCAAGAACCGTATTTCTCCCGGATCGTCTGATACTGACTCATCATTCCTCCGTATCGATGTTAAAGATGGAAGTGCATTTGTTGTTCTCTACGCTCCGAAACACGGAGGCACCGTGCCCTTGACTATCCCCCGTGCTGAAAGTAAGTCTTAGCCAATTAACAGCATCTTCCACAAGGTGCACATGCACACGTCGCGTGCACACGCGCGCACACACGCGTGCACACACGCACACACGCACACAAGCACACACGCACGCATTCACGCACGCACACGCTCTCAAACCTCCTAGCTCATGGGACTAAACCTCATTAACTGCTCTGAGTCTGAGTCTCTCTTTAATCAATCCTTTTCTAAGACCGCACGCACATGGTAGAATGGTGACAATACAACACACACACACACACACACACACACACACACACACACACACACACACACACCGCAAACACCAAGATATAGAGGTAGTGGGAGAGAGAAAGAGAGAGGGAGAGAGAGAGAGAGAGAGAGAATGGGCAAGAGAGCCAGACTTGGATGCATCACACATACCGGTCTCCCGGAGAGAAAAACATGGTCATTTGCCAGGGTGATTCAACTCTAAAACACCCTAATTACATCGACAAAGCCACTTTGTTTTGGTGCTGGATAAAATGTGAATGATTTAGCATATTATTATTATGCCTCCTGAAAAATTAACCAACCCCGGGGGACTTTATCTGCTCTTTTAAATATGCAAATTATTTTATTTTGGTTTGGTTTGTTTCCAGCGACTTTCGCGAATTGTGTTTGGATAATTAAATGAGTGTGTGCAGATGTGGAATCGCAGGGGCAGCGCTCGCATGACGACAATACGCCGGGCGAGCATACAAATTAACGACGTCGCACCTCCGCTGCTAATCGACCAACTTTTGTTTTCACTTCAACCTTGACCTATTTGAAACACCCTCTGAGGCGTCGGGCCTCGGAGTGGAAAACGAAAACACCGCTCCCCTGCTTTTAATTGATAAGGCTCAGTTGATATTGTCCTCCGTTCCAGACCCTCCCCGCTCCACCCGCATCAGGCCCTTTCAATTATGGCAGCGCTCCTATCTCTCTCAGCAGCGCCGACTTGCCGTTGTAGCGTTGATTTACTCCACTTGGCCCCCCTCCCCTCCCGTGACTCTGCGTTGACTTAGCGCACTCAGCTCGGCCCCTGCTGGAACCGCAGGGCGGTATCGCACCTGAACGGGAGCGATCGGCTACGATGACATCAGACCCGCGCGGATGAGGAAGCGCACCGTGAACCCTTGAATTGACGAAAAAGCGGGAAAGAATGTCAGCTCCGCATCGCTTTACTGATTGCCTTGTGAATCCCTGATGAGTTCCGTTTCGTACATAATCATTTCACTAACGCAGGATAATTTGATTCTATTACTCTAACAACAGCGCAAACAAATTGTCTGCCTAATTTATTGTGCCAATAATAGCAGAAGCAGATGTGGTAATGGTGCTGGAGCTCTCCAGCATCGCATTTTTACACACTTATACGTACAGAAATACGAGGTGGGGTGGCTCAAAACCAAAATGGATATAATCATTAAAAAACATTTATGAATATACCCAACCTCACGTAGCCTGTCTTGTGCTTGAGGCACTTTCTGTGTCCAAGAATGAATAATTGTGGTTTGGCAGCGCAGCGTTCAGCACACCCCTAATTCCACACGGCTCCAGGTCTGTTTCCAAAACCTCCAATACACGCGCACACGCACGCACACGCACACACACACACACACACACACACACTTTTCCAACGCTTTATGTGTGCTTATCGGAGGTAACGTCCTGTGAGATGGGTCAAAACAGAAACTGCTGCCTCGCTCCAGCCATCCTGTCTCAGCAGCAGCAGGGTCTCACTGCCTCCCGTTTTAACGCGGTCCCCTGTAGTCGCTGCTAGACCGCTCCCCGTTGTTTGATTTGCCCTCTAAAGCCCTCCACTCTGTCCCATTTCTCCCATTGCCTCGGGTCCTTTTTGACACCCCTGGCATGTTAATGGGCCAATCCGAGACACTGTCCTTGAGAATCACACTTTGGCTCATTTTCATATTTTCCCCCTCTCAGATTTATAACCTCTGCTGCTTACAGCTCCAGATGTTTTGCACTGTTTTTTTTTTTACTCTCTTTAATTGCTAATTCAATCTGGTTGTAAAGGAGCAGATGCTCCGCGGATTAGATTGTACCTGTGTCAGTGTGTGTTTGTGTGCGTGTGTGTGGGTGTGTGTGTGTGTGTGTGTGTGTGCGCGCGTGTGTGTGTGTCTGTGTGCGCATGTGCGCATGTGTGTGTGCACGCCGCCTTTTGTTTAAAGCAACAGGATTTACTGTAACACCTTGGGTCATAAACATAAGCCTTCACAATTACTCCAAACTCATTTCCACATGTAGTACAACGAGCCTGGAGCAGATTTCGCCCGAGCAGCGCCGCGTGCGGACATTACCTTTCATTATACGTCGAATAGCCCTGGCCCTAAATCACTGGAGCCGAGGGTTTTGTCGCTTTAGCAACGCCGACACTTGTCTTCAGAGAGCCAAAGTGTGGTGGGAATCCACCCCCCCCACCCCCTTCTTCCTTTTTATCATCCTTCATCCCTTTTCTCACCAGGACGAAGGGCAGTCCAGTCCAACTCAAAGAGAAAAATAAACAGACTGGTTATCCGCAGGAATGCGAATGCTACTTTAGCCCCATTAGGAACAGCTGCGTGTGTGGTTGGCGATCACAGCAGGCTGTCTGTGCGACTTTCAACATGTGACAAGTGGTTTCATTGTTAAAGCATATACTATAGCTGCAGCACATGCTACACCAAGATATGTACGCTGTGCCATCGCACGCATACCTATTTGTTCGCATGTGCTCGGGACACACAGATGAAGAGTCGGATGCCTGCTCTTGTAGGTGTACCTACGCAGGCTGCAGACAACTGTGCATGTGCGTACACAGACAGACACAAACAGGCACAAACACTGAGGACCTGTCCTGTGTCATGGAGACAAGGGTCAGATACTATGTGATGTGGCGGGCGGGGGGGTGGAGGGGGTCATATCGCTTGGGAAGTGGCCTCAGGACCTCACCGGGTCTGCAGGAGGGCCAACAATAACAGCCTGAAATATAACAGAGGTTTCACAACCGCCGCATTGACAGGGACAGAGCCGGGCCCCGGAGAGGGACTCCAAAGTTCCGAGACGCTTCTGGCAACGGCGGGATCAGGAATTCGTAGCTAATCTGCAAAACAATGAACATTGTTTTCTAATGACATTGTAAAACAGAGAGAGAGAGAGAGAGAGAGAGAGAGAGAGAGAGAGAGAGAGAAAGACAGTTTTTCAACTGATTGGAAGCACATGTTTGCCGAGAAGAATAAAAGCACAGTTGTAGAAGTGGGGGACTTTTTTGATCTCCTGGACTCGTTCCCAAGTCTAGATGATATTCCGACCACATTTGTCATGGGAACTTCACTCGTGTAAACACACAAAGCCGACCCCCAGCGGTCAAAATGCCCGCCGCACACATACACAATGTGTATACACACACACACACACACACACACAGACACACACACACACACACACACACACACACACACACACACACTCATATGCGATACCCTCATCCTTTGCAATTGACTTTACTTCTGGATGTGAAAAAGCCAGAGTGCCCCCTAGTGGCCATTTTTAAATGCATCCTCCATCCTTTTTCCCGCATCCGTCCCTTTTCCATGCAATTTAATCAAAAGCTGTTGTGACAATTTGGTGCATCTAAATATTTAATATGTGAAAAATAAACACGGGACACAGAGAACAAGCTGAAAGCCAAGGTAAAGATGTGCTATCAACCGAGAAGTCAACCATGCTCCCTCAAATAAATGTTTTCTCTTAAAATCGATAACTTGATATAGGGAGAAATGAAATCCATTTTCTTCTCTTTCTTCACTAGCTCGCACACAGACACACACTCACTCACACGCACACACACACACACACACACACACACACACACACACACACACACACACACACACACGTTTATGCATGCACAGCTGCAAATACAAGCACAGGTCCTTCAGCTGGATCATCGTATGGAATACCGCGTTTTAAGGACACAGGGATTTCAATCAAAGTCTTGATTGAATACTCTGCTATCCTCAGCATTTACACACTCCCAAATACACACACGTTGTTGACAGAGAGTGTCTTGAGTAACATCATTTCCCACTTAGGGCCCTCCCTGCGGGCCGTGCCATTCTTAATGCGTAGCAGATAGGTTGATAGCTCTGGTTTCTGTTGAGAAGAGCATGTCAATCAACAGCTGGCGTCAACGTCACCGAGGCAAAGCGTTTCTGAAGGATCTTTTTACTGAGTGCCTTTCTATCCAACCTCTGCCGGCCCACTCACCCAGACACTCACTCAAACACACACACACATGCACACACACACACACACACACACATGCACACAAACGCTCACACACACACCATTTCCATCTTAGCAATCACTTCTCCTGGAGTTCTCTTCTTCGGACATGTAACAGTAATTGAGGATGCTCCCCTGGGTGCGGTGCATTCTGGGCCGTTAAGTGCTGTTTCTTGTTGTTTTTTTTCTCATATGGGATGTATTTTGGCTATTGTGCCCCCACCCCCCCAGCCTCCTTATAAGAAGTCCAGTCCACGAGGTCATATTTACACGTATCATTCGAGAATAGAGCCCATGTCAGATGTAGGGCATCCCAGGGCTTAGTTTGCCGATCGCAATATCAATCAACCTGACAAAGATTCCTTATAAACCGCGGAGTCTCGGTCGCAGGAGGATCGCAAAAGCACGTCGAGGTCGACAGGCACCGCGCGATGCAGTCGTTCAAATCCTGTGACGTTGCTCTTTCCACCTGCACGAAAGGCCTTTGAGTCTAAATGGGTATTGAACAAACGGTTTTCTTTGATTTTACCCGATGTGCGGCAACCAAAGCCAAAGGTGTTGTGTTCGGGAAAGACGACCTCCCTCATCTCGCCCCTGTCATCACATCCACATCTCCACCGGCTTGAAAACACCCCGTGACCTTTCTGCGCTGATGACGTTGTCCGTCCAGGAGAGGGAGTGATTGATCTGGATTGACACAAACAGCCAGTGCCATGCCTGGCCTGTCACACAACATTACTGGGTCACCGTGGAATGGCTGAATGTGAAATGAGGAGGGTCTGAGAGCAGAGGGGTGTTGACCTGCCGCTGACAACATTGTGGACTTGAATTTGGGGGAGAACGCAATCGCTTTTCAAACAAAGACAAAACTGGCTGTACAGATATTTACTAGAGCGGCTTATGACTCCTACCATCATTGCAAATTATTGCTACACACTGCTGCTATGTACTTTGTGTACCTACTTGAACGCAACTGCCTGGGCTTTGTTTATAGATAGGTACATATTTTCGTTTTGTTATTTTTCAATACGCGGGGTCCAGGGTAGTAGGCCCTTCGTTAAAGTTCAGTGGACGAGTGTGATTTGGATCTTTGTTCCAGTGTGTGTTGTGACTGCAGAAGTTCATTCGTCCCGACCTGGTTACAGTGTAATTCTATGATCGGGCGGTGTTTGCGGCTGGGTGTGGGTTTACTACTCCGCAACGAATGGCTCTGGAACGTCAATAAATTCTGACAGTGATGTTTTTGGGTTTTAATTTTGTAGAACTTACTCTGGTGAGTGTCAGTTATCCTCAGAAGCGTATGTGTTTATAACGTTTAATACGCTGTGCTTTGTTTAATCCAATTGTCTTCAGGAAATACTTTTACTCAATTTTTTTCAAACATAATAAAGATTAATAGTAATAAAATAGTTTCTGTCACTTTGTCACTTCATATGGTTAAGATTTTGTATCTTAAATTCCTTTAGTTAAAGTCCAATCGCAACTAAATCCTTGCGTGGCGCCATCTTGGTGAGGTTGCGATTGTTGATTACAAACTTCTTCCACAACAACGCCATGTTGGAACTGCCCCGAAAAAACATCTTATTCATTCTGTCCGTGGGTTCATCGGATCCATGACATCCATAAAGTTCTGATGCCAGTTACATCCATACGTGCCACCATCTTGGTGAGGACCCGGTTGTTGACCAATCACTAGACTGCATTGTTCCATGCCGTCATTTACGCATGTGCACACGTTGCGGCGATGATAAAAATACAGATTTTTACTAAATGATTACACAATAATGGACCGACGGCATGTCGACGATGGATCAAACTTGGACGACGGCATTTTGAAACTGCCCCGAACACACATTTTATTCATCTCGTCTGTAAGTGCAGTGGATCCATGACATCTATACACCACTGACATCAGTTTTTCATGAACAAGGACAATAGGCTAGACCCCTAATAGTAATAATGCCATGCAATCTAGACTTAGCTTGGCATGGCCAGACCAATTTACAAGTGCGTGTTAGACTGGAATCTCTAAATCATTCTCATTTTCAATTCCCAAGGGGCGCAGACCAAAATGTCTCTGGACACAATTGGATAGACCTACAATCAATCAGAGCAACGAAACATGGGACATAGCGCTGAACCTGTGAGTTGGTAAATTAAACATTTACCAAATCCTGTCAGAAGTACAGAAAACACATCTTTATTATCAACAAAAACTTTTTAGATAAAATATACCGTCCAGTTTGTTAAATGCTGTTGCGATAGAAGATTCCACAGACCGTTCCACGCCAGCAACAGCCATCTTGGTAAGGTGCATCAATGACTCTTCCCCTTGCACGGTCATCGTTTCAACCCCGCCCCATATTAGAGAAACGGTCGTGATTGGCCCGACCCCGGCGAGGTCGGCCGCAGACGCGTCTCAATGGGGGCTCGGCCGGACATCTTCTGCAGAGCGGATGGAAAGCCAGCTGCGGATTGGTCCGGTTCCCTGGTCTGGTCTCCGCCAGGCTCGTTGGGGCCCGTTGGGACGTTCACTTTCCGCACAAATTTTGCTTCATCCAAAGTGCTTTACAACGGGTGCACGTGCGGCCGGCGCGGCCCATGCAGCCTGGCGCTTTGAGCACATTTGAAGGCTATTCAAACGATGAAATTCATTGCATTAAGAAAAACCCTGTGGCACTTTAACGTCCCAACAACCGCCACGCCACCGTGCGGGCGTTTAAGGATCTCGAATATGAAGAAAAACAATTGTGAAAAATATCCCCCCCCCAAAAAAAAATACGAACAACAAATGCGTTAGTTCATTTTGAGCTTTTATTTTTTTATTTATTTATTTTTTTTTTTTTTTTTTTATATAATAAGATCATTTAGAATAACGTTAAAGTTGCCCGTGGAGGCCCCGCACACGAGGCGGTCCCGATGCCCGCCTATCTAAAACGCCATATCCCGTGATGCTTTGCGCCGCCCGCCGACCAACCGCCCTGCCCCGGGAGGTGAAGAGTTTTCACGCCGGAGTTCAAGGTTTGCGTTCGGTGTTCGTCCAGGGAAGCGAGGGGTCGCCGAGGCGGAGAGCCCCGCATCACGATGCTGAACATGTGGAAGGTCAGGGAGCTGGTTGATAAAGCGTGAGTATCGCTCGGGCAAACAACGACGACAACAACAACAACAACAACAACAACAACAAGAAAAAAAAACCCCAAAAAAACACGCGAGTTTTGAGCCTGAAATCTCCTTCGTAGTTGACTCGACTTCACCTGTTTTCGAAGAGACACGTACCCAAAACTGTGACGTCACGCCCCAGTAAGTTAGCTAGTCAACTGGTACAACCGTCGCGTTTGGGCGAAACGGCGCTTCGCGAAACCGCCGTTGTTTCTGTGTTTTAAAAGTTCTTTCCGAGCGTGTCCGTTTCCGAACGTGTGCGTCGGTTCAACTTTTCGGGTTTTTTTTTTGTTTTTTTTTCTTTGATAGCGTGCGCTAGCTCTCTCGGCTAACAAGCTAATTATGTAGCCGCCGTTGCTAGCCTGCTAAGCTAGTTTGACAGCTCCGGAGCCGAACAGTCGCCGCTCGCACACTCTCGGGAGAGGAGATGCAAAATCGCCCCCAAATTTGTTTATTCCATCGAGTTTGAGAGAGCATCATAATCCATGCTGACTGTTATAATGCGCTTGGTATAAGGACTTTTGTTACACTTGTAGCTACAGATGCGAGGGAGTTGCTTACATGTTTACTTTGGTCTTTTTCGTGTCACTCTTCAACATGGACAGACAGACAGATAGATTTATAGATACTGGTGATAATTGCGGTTTACAGCAGCCTACATCAAAAAGACAACAACACAAATACAATATGCAATAAACCTGAAAAAATGGCAATATACAAAATAATAATAATAACAAATAGAAATATGTGGAAATGAACCTAAAATTAACTACAAAACAGAAAATAATGCAAACATATATGAAACCTAAAATGTAAAAATAGACCTGTATCAACAATCCACACTATAACAAAAAAAAAAATAGGACATTATGAAAGTTTGCGTCCATATATTAAGTACAATCCGCATCTGCCTTATCTACATGGGTGGTAAACAAAATGGTTATAACAATATTAATATATACAGTATTGCAAAAGAAGAGTGTATCCGTGTCGGGCTAAGGTGACCCAGGTCAAGCCCGCCAGAGGAAGAATTGTACACGTTTTGGTCAGGCAGAAAACACCTCCTGTGGCGCTCAATGTAACCGTGGTTGTCTTAGTCTGTTGCTGAAGTTTGTTACTTAGGTGGCGGGAGCGATTGTCCACTTGTATTCTACCTAAATGTCAAATGCTCACAACACAACATGTGGAATATTTACTTTTTCTATATTGTGCTCATGTACGCTGTGTGTATATTCAAGAGGTTTATCTGTCACATACTTATAGATATGTTCATACATATATGCAGTGAAATGTCTTTGCAACGCACCATGAGATAATGCACAATAGTAACAAAACCGGACATAATAACTAACCAAATTCTTACCTAGCTAACTAACTGAAACTGATTCCTAAAACGTAATGCAGTTAATGATTAGAATAATAAAAATACAATTGAAATAAATTAAGACCCAAAAAGATAATACAAAGTGGAGGTACAAAATAGAGGGGAATAGAGTTATGTATATGGGATAGGCTATTTGTATATACAGATATGTGCAGTAAAGTGCATGTGAATAAAGTGTATGGAGATATACAGTACAGTATACAACAGTACCACATAGCAAAAAAGTAACATGTTAAGGCTGATTCCCGGCATAGGTAATAAATGTGCCCTGTCCGCTTCTGCTCTCGTTAATCATCATCTTATTGTGACGGCAAATATTGTTCTCTGGCTCAGTTAGGAACAGCCAGGAACAGTTCAATGACGCCGCTTCTCGATCCAGGCCACACCTTCAGTGTCTTGTCTTTTGTCCTTTCACGGAGTCCCTGGTTATTTGTTACTGGTGGGCAAAACCCTGGGACTTTCTGTATTGTACAACTGTCCTAATGCTATTGCACAACACTTCATATGTGTAACGGCTGGTTTGGCCAGCTCAGGCAATGTTAGGTTCACAGTACACTGCATTCCTCCTAAATACAAATGTCCCCCCTGTCATGCAACCTTTTTTTTTTTTTAGGGGGTTTTACAGGAGACAGGAACAAAAGTGAAAAGCTATGAGCTGCTAACGGCATAGTTGAGTTTCCTCTTGGTTCTTTGGACTGTAACTGTGTTTTTTTTTAAGAGAAGGAGAAATGGCCTCATTTTGCAGTGACATGACTAAAAACACTTATCTGGTGTGAACACTTCCTCTCTTCCAATGTCTCATAATTCTAATTTCTTGTTGTGTTGTTAGACTGACCTAATACTGTAAAAGCCAGAAAGGGCAGCAGACCATTTGATATCATTTTGACATTGTTTTTAGGTTTTATCCTCAAATTAAATTATTAAGATGTTTACTGAAGTGACTAACTTTAAAGGAAATAAATCACAAATAGAGCACTGCTGCAACAAACGGAAACATTTGTGATGATGTGTCACAACAGTCACTGGGTTTGGGGCGGGAGATAAAATCAAGGCTCCTGTTTGATACCACTGACATCGAGAACTCGAGCTGTGAAGAGATAAGGGAGACATGGTGTTAACTAACTTATCTCCTAGTATTGTGTCATAAGCTTTACAATATAAACTTCTATAGCAAACACAGAAATAGAAACATAAGGATTTATTATTCAAATAAAACACCTATGTCAATTAATATACCTTGTTGCTCAAGGCCTTAGATAGAATGAAGACATTTTTATGTAGACAAATGTGCTGTATTGTGCCTGTTTTCCTTCTCAATGGTTCAATGGCAACGGGTGAACACTATCATTTTCATGACCCTGGTTAAATTTGACGAGAAAACATGTTTCCAGTGGTTGGGAACTATATGCTGCCACATGCACTACCATTACAGCTGAATTACAGACCCACAAAGAGGGTTTGTCTCAAGTTTAGCCACCCTTCAATGCTACGCTTTCAGGCCCTGTGCTGCTGCGGATGTGGGAGATGAAGAGGTTCTAGGAATTGCGCTTTGCTACCCCTTGTATTCTAGATCCTCTTGAGTAGAGTTTAGCAGTAGGAGCCACACATAATTAAAGGTTTTGACTGAATTATAATAGATTTTGGAACTATGAACCAGGAACTGTTTCTGCTTGTTCAAGGAAGACTGGAAGGGTCCAGCTGAATTGACAGTGTCGTAGCAAAAGCTCTTTAGATTTTCGATACCCTGACAAATTTTCAAGATCTTAAGAAAATAATTAAGAGATATCTTGTTTTCAGTGTTGTTAAGGCTGCATCCCTGTAACAAGCAGCCAATTGATTAGAGTTAATCAGAAACTGATATGTCTGGTTGCTTTGATAACATTATCTTAATCCCACAGGAAGAAAGTATGCTGTGTATTTGTGTGGTGTGTGCTAGAATCCAAAGATGTGTGATCCCCTGTTATCACTGTTTTTGCTAAATCTATAGTGTATGCAATACTGGGATGGACAAAAAAAGTCTTAAAAATTGCGATTCTGTCTGTTGCTGAGTCTTTTGGTGTATCCCAGCCATAACTGAACCCAAGGCATGATCATTTTTGGGTTACAAAAATAGATCTAGGGTAATACTTGGTTTGCTTTTGTTGGTTATATAACCGTCATGACTCTTGAGTATGTTGCTTCAAAAGCCATCAAACTTGTCAGCCTTGTTGAGCCCCTTTTGTGTGTTGCAGCTGTTGATTCTGTGAGTTTTTATCTATTTAATCTAATGTAAATAGAATAGGAAAACAAAAAGTTGAACAAATTAAGTGGGCCAAAGTTGATCCCTTGTACTCTCAAGATGAAAGAAACATGAAAGAATCAGTTATTGGTACAACTAGCTATTACAGGCAATGGGCCAAGAAAGTACAATCCCACGGATATGTTGCTCCTAATAGTGCCTTTTATTCTGTGTTCAGTCCACCAATGGGCAGCCAGCCACATTCACCATTTAGGTGTTATGGCCGTGCTTGTGGGATTGACTCACACAGATTTGCGTTTGTCTTTTCTCCCTTTCTTTTTTCAGATCTATACTGGGTTGGGTCCCACTTACACACTCATGTCACACACGCAAGCACACACACACACACACACACACACACACACACACACACACACACACACACACACACACACACACACACTCAGACCCCCCTTTGTCCTTTACCTGTATGGTGCAGGTGTATACAGTATGTGGGTGTGGCTGAAAATAGATGACCTTTCATATATTGTACTCTCCAGTGTAATGTTTCAACCAGTTACATTGCAGGAACACTTGATGTAGGCCGTATTTCATTATCTAGAATACCGATTTTAAATTAAGATCCCTGGCGAAATGTGTGATTTGTTTGTATCTTCCTGCTGCATAGAACCAATGTGGTGATGAACTACTCCGAGGTGGAGTCCAAAGTGAGGGAGGCAACTAATGATGACCCCTGGGGACCATCAGGACAGCTGATGGCAGAAATCTCAAGGTGAGCCCTCCACTTCTCATTCTTTTTTCCCAGAGTTGTACACAAATGAACCAAGGAAACATCAATATAATTTCCCGCTGTTGATTTGGACTTTGTGCGCTGTTTAGGATTCACCAGTCTCACTTGTATGGTGGTGAAACAAATCCATTTTGCACAAACAAGTCATATTTCTAGACTTTTCTTTATCTAAGAATAAACGTTCAATAGTTGTATTTGTGAGGGATACAAGGGTACAGTGGGGCCACGGGTATGAGGCACAGTTTTGGGGCCACGGTAACATTACGTTTCGGTATCTTTATAATTAAGAAAAAAAAAAAAAAAAATGTAAATAGTTAAAATGTGTAAAAAATATTTTTTGAATAACTTAACGCTCTGTGTATGGCTTTGAGGGGAGGGGGAGATGGGGGGGTTCAAGTTTATTGGTCCAGGATAGAGGATAATTCAAATATTAATTTCCGTAAATCATTTATTTATTTATCTATTTACTTATTTATAATATTTTTAAAAGTTTTCGCAAAAAAGGTAAATAGAACCAGTACTATGGTTAGTTATTTTTGTATAGAACAGGTGTAAATAGGGTTTTTCCACACTTAATTAATAAAAGTAAAAAACTTATTGAAATAAAACCTCAGTCAGACCACTGCGTGTATGCCTTCGCTTTGTGAACCTGACGTAACAGTGGGTGTGCTCCTTTTCTGCCATGGCACCTCCCGGCGAGGGAGGAGCATAGGATATCTCTTACATAGAGGGGGAAACATTTGCTGGCAGCAGGAGACGTCAACTCAGACAAACACCACATAAAACTGTTAAACTTGACAAAAACAAATAACGGCTCATCACCCAGCGAGACTTAGTTCCCTTTATTCTTACAAAAGAGCCCTTCAAAAGAGGTTCACACGGGCGCACTGGCGCGTCTCCCTCTCCGCCGGCGTTTCACTGTGCGTACAAGGGAGAGTGCACATTTGACCAGAATGTCCAGTAATTCCACAGATGTGGCGATGAAAGTGGGAAATAAAGGCGACCATCACCAACAGAATGTCCACTAGTGCAGAGTTTCCCAACCCCGGTCCTCACCGGCATTTGCCAACGGACCGTGAGAACGCAGGGACGATTTTTTTTCAGGAGCTATCTGCGATCTGCCCTGCAACGGAGCAAAAGCAGGAAACAGTATATTAAATACATCCAATTAAATACATCCATTTCAATACAATCAAATACATCTTGAGTTTTATTTGCTTTGTTTGGAGAAAAGAAAGCTCTGATCAGAGCTGCAGGTAGCAATTTTGGCTTTTACTGCCAGCGTTCCACTCTGGCAAAAATAGCATTCAATTTTCCTGTGCTTATTTTGCTGAGTCACTTAAAAGTAGTGTTACTTATTGTTTATTATTCTTAAGTGTAGTCTAGTCCTGTTTTTATTTACAATTCAAGACTAGATAGCCTAACAATGACACAGCCATCAGAGCTGGGGAAAAATATGTTTAAATTGAATCGTGATCTTAAAATTGAAAGTCAAATAATAATAATATAAAAAAAATAAAATATATATATATATATATATATATATAGACACACACACACACACAGGTACATCTCATAAAATTAGAATATGAAAAACTTCAATATTTTTTGTCACTCATTTCAGAAAGTGAAACCCATATATTATATAGATTCATTACACGTAGAGTGAGATATTTCAAGCCTTTATTTCCTGAAATGTTGATGATTGTGGCTATAGATAATGAAAACCCAAAATTCAGTGTCTCAGAAAATTAGAATATTGTGAAAAAGTACAATAATGAACTCCAAACACCTGCAAAGGTTTCCTGAGCCTTTAAATGGTCTCTCAGTCTGGGTCAGTAGGCTACACAATCTTGGGGAAGACTGCTGACTTGACAGATGTCCAGAAGACAATCATTGACACTCTCCACACGGAGGGTAAGCCACAAAAGGTCATTGCTAAAGAAGCTGGTTGTTCACAGAGCGCTGTATCCAAGCATATTCATAGAAAGTTGAGTGGAAGGAAAAAGTGTGGTAGGAAAAGCTGCACCAGCAAAAGGGATAACCGCACCCTTGAGAGGATTGTCAAGCAAAATCCATTCAAGAATTAGGGGGAGCTTCACAAAGGAGTGGACTGAGGCTGGAGTCAGCTCATCAGGAGCCACTACACACAGACGAATCCTAGGCATGGGCTACAAATGTCGCATTCCTTGTGTCAAGCCACTCCTGAACCAGAGACAACGTCAGAAGCGTATTACCTGGGCTGTGGAGAAAAAGAACTGGACTGTTGCTCAGTGGTCCAAAGTCCTCTTTTCAGATGAAAGTCAATTTTGCATGTCATTTGGAAATCAAGGTCCCAGAGTCTGGAGGAAAAGTGGAGAGGCACAGAATCCACATTGCTTGAAGTCCAGTGTGAAGTTTCCACAGTCAGTGATGATTTGGCCTGCTATGTCATCTGCTGGTGTTGGTTGGTTTTCTACAGTCAACACAGCCATCTACCAGGAAATTTTAGAGCACTTCATGCTTCCTTCTGCTGACAAGCTTTATGGAGATGCTGATTTCATTTTCCAGCAGGACTTTGCACCTGCCCACACTGCCAAAGGTACCAAAAGCTGGTTCAATGACCATGGTGTTACTGTGCTTGATTGGCCAGCAAAGTCGCCTGATCTGAACCCCATAGAGAATCTATGGGGTATTGTCAAGAGGAAGATGAGAGACACCAGACCCAACAATGCAGATGACCTGAAGGCTGGTATCAAAGCAAACCTGGGCTTCCATTACGCCTGAGCAGTGCCACAGGCTGATCGCCTCCATGCCACGCTGCATTGATGCAGTAACTCATGCAAAAGGAGGCCCAACCAAGTATTGAGTGCATAGAAATGAACATACTTTTCAGAAGCCTGACATTTCTGTTTAAAATATCCTTTTTTTATTGATCTTATGTAATATTCAATCTTTCTGAGACACTGAATTTGGGGTTTTCTTTGTCTATAGCAATCATCAAAATTTCAAGAAATAAAGGCTTGAAATATTTCACTCTGTGTAATGAATCTATGTAATATATGGGTTTCACTTTCTGAAATGAGTGACAAAAAATATCGAACTTTTTCATGATATTCAAATTGTATGAGATGTACCTGTATACATTATTTTTATTTTATTTTTTTTTGTCTTCATTTTCATGATCGTCTTCATAATCATTCTTTCAGGGCCACCTTCATGTATGAACAGTTTCCAGAAGTTGTGAACATGCTGTGGGCCCGAATGCTGAGGGACAACAAGAAGAACTGGAGGAGAGTCTACAAGGTTTGCCAGCACGCTGTAGTATGGCATATTGGAGCACGGCATTAGGCCAGTATGTCTTGACACTACTCTTTTCGGTAACATCGTTGTGCTTGTCTCACCATCAGTCTCTGCTGCTGCTTGCTCACCTGATCCGCAACGGATCAGAGAGGGTCGTCACCAGCACCAGAGAGCATCTGTATGACCTGAGGTCTTTGGAGAGCTACCACTTTGTAGGCAAGTGTAGGCAACATGCTTTTGTGTGTCCATCTCCATACGCTAAGGATGTGCTAGCCATACCTACCATCAAATTCTGCAGGAAGTGATGATAAAGTGTTTATATGGCTGTGCCTACACTTATGACAGAGTGTTTTCGGGGACCTCATTTATAACAATAGCTTCAGTATGAGCTTACATGAACACTCTAATGCCCTAAGCACTGCTTAGACCACAAGCCTTTGACCACACACTCTGCCCCAAAGCGGCCTTCCCACCTCTCAACCACATGTTTTATTAAAGGAGTTATCTTTGAGCGCTGTTTTAGGTTCATGTTAATATTTTTTATTCCCGTGGTTTCATTAAATTCAAAATGTAATGTCTTGGGTGCCCCGTAGGCTCACCTGGTAGAGCGCAACATTTTCAAGGCTAAGTCCTCACCACGGCAGCCCGGGTTTGATTCCAGCACAGGGCCATCTACTGCATGTCGTCCCCTTTGTCTCTCCACACTGTCACTGTCAATAAAGCATGAGAATGCCCAAAAATATCTTTTAAAAAAGGTTAATGTCTTTTGTTGATATGTCAAAGTTTATTAATTTCTATGACACACCGGCTGAATCTCTCCACTTCATCCTGTCTCGCTGTTTCTAGATGAGAACGGCAAAGACCAAGGAGTGAACGTGCGTCAGAAGGTTAAAGAGCTGGTGGACTTTGCTCAGGATGACGAAAGGCTGAGGGAGGAGAGGAAGAAGGCAAAGAAGAACAAGGACAAGTTCATTGGCGTGTCATCTGACAGTCTAGAGGGTTATAGCAGCTACAGTAAGTCCCCACACTAATCTAATCAGTTACTATTTTGCTTATTTAGAGTTTTAGAACTGAATGAACACCCCCCCCCCCCCCCCAACCAACCAAAGGCCTTTTTATCTTGACTCACTTCCTGCTTGCCATCTCGCTCCAGCGGGGGACAGGTATGGCTCCAGCGACAGCAACCGGGGGAAGTGGGACGACGACTGGGACAAGAGCAAAGGGCCGTTTCCCTTCAGCGAGAAGCTCAGCGAGATCAGCGACAAGATCGGCAGCACTATCGACGACACCATCAACAAGATCAGGAACCGGGAGAGAGACGACTCGCCAGACAGATTCAGGTATACGGAGAATCCGAAACGGACCTTGTTGGTGGTCCGCTGTATCGCTAGTTAGCACGCTAGGTAGCTAACTTTATGAAATTAATTGAGCTGAAAATGAAACTGAGTGAGTGGGGCGCAATTGGGACCTTGTGTCATGTGACCAGCCGAGTAACTCTGCCTTGTACCTCTACCTTGTACCTCTACAGTGACCACGAGGAGGAGCGGAACCGGCCGTCTCGCAACGGTCAGTCGGAGAGAGAATTCAAAGATGAAGAGGAGACCGTCACCACGAAGAGTGTTCATATCGTTCAAGCAACAGAAACCACGGCAACGCGGAAGAGGGGGGGGGTGCCGTCCAAGAAAGTAGACTTGGGTGCCGCAGCCAACTACACAGGAGACAACAGCCCGGAGACCGCCGCAAAACAGGTAATGTGTGTGTTTGGATGGGAATTCAATGCTTTTGGTATTCTGCCATCACTCCAATTCGCTAAAATGTATAGAAATGTTCATTTACATTTTATAGCAGCAGCAAAGATTGACTTGAAAAGTCAATCTTTCCAAGTTTTATTTCAAGCAATTCAAATACTGATTAGCTGCAATTTTGCTTGTCCAAGAAACAATGGATAAAACCTGAATGAGTCACATGTGGTTAAAGTGCCAATCTCAAATTTCTCAGATTTTCATTTAAATAAATGTTTGTCTATCTGTCTATCTATCTATCTATCGCCGAATGAGGTAACACAAAGGTGACTGAGCCTATGACCCACTGATGAAAACCGTTGCATTTGCAGTATTCTGCGTATTAAGAACCGGGTGTCTGTGGCGACTTTCCCGCCATGCATTCGAATCGCAAGCGGTAGTGATGTGTTTTCCATCACCCAGCACGTGGCCCAGGTGCTTACTACCACCTGACTCACATCACACAGGTGACACTGTTTGGATCTCAGGGAAGTGAAATCCAAAAACACACCTGAAATTGCTGCTTTTTGCCGTTGGTGCTGCCAAAAGCAATGAAAAGGAAAGCTTCGAGATGAGCCGCTTTAAGTAACATCAAAATTGATTTCAGCCACCGGTGTCTGTTATTTTTTTTTTTGTTTGTTTTTTAATGATCCCTTCACAACTGATTGTCTCTCACTTTTTTTCGGTTGTGTTCCAGTCGCAGTCAGCAGCCCCCCAGCCCGCCAACAACAACCTGGCTGACCTCCTGATGGTGGACGCAGGTCCCAGCCAGCCCTCTGCCACAGGTGCATGGAAGCCTCCTTATAGGCCCGATCAGGCTCCCTGGAGGTCTATTTTTACAAGGGGTGTAAGAAAATATCGATGCACTTGAGTATCCCAATATTATGTTTTGTGATACTGTATCGATTCTAAAAAACACTTTGGGTTTTTAATTAATTGTTTACATTTTGTGTTCATGTTTAAACTAGGCTTGGGCAGATTAACGATTAAATCGTCTATCGGTGATCTACTCCATCGATTGCGGTTTACATTGAGGACAGACTTTTTTTTTATTTTTCATTATCCACCTAGAAAATCAGCATTGAAGCGGCGTAAGGGCAGTTTCTCGTGTTCTGAAACTGGAGCTGAGCGGGAGAGAGGGTGAGAGGGAGGGAGGGTAAGAGGGTAAGAGGGCGGGAGTGAGAGGGAGTGGAGGCTCTCCCCCACTCCGCTCAGAGCTGTCGAGTAACCACTGGTGATCGGATCTCACTTCCCCCTCTAAAGTCCCATACAGAGATTTTAAGAGGGGCAAGTGCTTAAAAAAAAAAAAAAGCGCAGATCACAGGCGTTCCAATGGTGGCATCCGGACGCCACTGTGTGCACATCGCAGGTGCGCCAAGGACACGGTCCTTATGAACATATCTCATATACTCTCAATATGCAAATCTTGTCATTATAATATAGCAATATATAATATAATCTCATAGAGAAAGGTTTACATTTTCCATGCAAGTAAGAAACTAAGGAAATAAAATAAATCAAAATCGAACTCCGAGAATTGGAGCAGACAGCGGTGCACGCCAGCTCCCGTGCCTGTATTTTTTTATTTAGGATCCATTTAGTTTGTATGAAACAACATTTTTAAACACAACTAAGTTAAGGGATGTGATAGGGAGTTTACTGTGATAAACAAAAATGCACATCCCGCTGCTCTGATTGCATAAAAAAAGTAAACCTTTTTTTACTCAGATTTTATGCATATGGTGGTGATTTCTGTATATTATGACAGTTTTCCTAAAATTTTATTTTAAAAATTGCAATATATCGCCTTGCTTACAGTATCGAAATATATTGAATAGTAACCCCTGTATCGTGACACGTATTGTATCGCCAGATTCTTGCCAATACACAGCCGTAATGTTTACCTCGTGGGCACGTCTTGAACCCAGTGGCCGTTTGGAGGAGGTGACGGGGAGGGAAAGGGATATAGGAGCTAAGTGCACCAGATGTTTCTGCAGCGCTCCCTGGTGAATAGAAGGGGGAAAGACGGAGCAGATGTTGGTTCTCATTGACCCCCTCCCCTTTATTTTCCCACCAGAAACTGAAGAAATTATTGTGTGTGTGTGTGTGTGTGTGTGTGTGTGTGTGTGTGTGTGTGTGTGTGTGTGTGTGTGTGTGTGTGTGTGTGTGTGTGTGTGCGCGCATATATATATATTATATATGTCTGCTGCCCTTCTAACTCTCTCAAAGCAGACCTTATCAGTGGATTCGCTGACTTCTCTTCGCCTGCCGCTTCCCTTGGCCTCTCCTCAGGATCTGGTCAGTTCACGGATTTATTTTTATTTTATTTTTTTATGTGTGTGATGATGTGTGCACGGCTGCACGCACGGGCCATGCTGCTGTTAGCATACTGCTAGAATATTCAGAGGGATGCTGGGAGGGAGCCCTGGCCATATGGAGCCTGCTACCTGCTATGCATAACAAGAACAGACACACATCAACTCCTGTTATAGATGACAAGGAGACAGCGACAGAGGCAGAAGTTGGATGGGAGTTGAAGAAGCTGGGACATTGGGGGAGGGGGGAATCCAATGAAAATTTAAGATATGCCACTGTGGTCACTGAAAACAGCCTGAATTAAACCATGTAGAAGGAAAGAAAATCACTGATGGGGGGGATGAATATCCCACTCTATGTTGGCAGAAAGCTTTCTCCACATTCGGGGGGATTGAATGTTTGTTTGAAGTTTTCCATTCGCGGCTTCCGCTGTTGGATTATAATGGATCATAGACAGGGACTCATGGGTATTGACAATCTCTGCTTTGCTGTCTTGGCCACCAGCTCCAGCATCCAGTGGGAACGGCGACTTTGGCGGATGGAACGCCTTCCCCGGAGGTCAGATGCCTTCTTCTGCTCAGCCTGTGGACACCAGTGAGAATGACTTCTTTGGAGCGATGAACCCCAGCCTCACCCCGGCCCCCGCCCCTGCTGCTCCCTCAGCTGACCTGTTTGATCTGATGGGGTCCAGTCAAACTCTCACTGCCTCTCAGAGCCTCAACTTCAGCATGAGCAGCACACAGAGCATCAGCGCCACAGGGTTCCACCAATCTAGTTCCCAGGTAAGATAAGATAAGACTTTATTAATTCCCGAGGAAAGCTCAGAGGTTTTCTCAATCCCGGCCCGGTTTCCTATTTCCTTCTTAAATGTCCCCATAGCCAGGAAAGCCGGTGGTGGAGAGGACTTGAACATGAGGTGTCAAATGGGAACAGTTGGCATGGTTAGTTTGCTATAGCATTTTCTAGCAAGGTCTTTCTGGTTGAAATTTGCTTTTACAGACAGCAAGAACAAATTCAAGTAAGAACTTGTTGATGAATCCCTAAAATTTGATGTTTATACGCAAGCACAGATCTGTGCGTTAGGGAATGAGGCCTATTGTCACATGGACACAGAATGTCATCTTCTTGAGATATTGTAAATACCAGTTAGTAGTGGAAGAAAAAACATCTTTGTTTTTATTTTTAGTTGTCCTGTGATTGGGTATTCATATTTGACCACTACATTTGTGCACTATAGCAGGGACGTACGCACACATGCAAACAGACAAGGTACACCTCCCATATCATGCATAATGCACTACATACGCTTTCACTACATAAATGGTGCTTGCAGCATGAATCAACCCCCCCCCCCCTTAACATTGATACCCCTTGCAAGGCACTTTAAATCCACTCGTGTGATGAGGTCCTACTTAGTGTTGGGAGATATGAGGACATAGAGGGCTTGAAGTTCACTGGCATAAGGCCTGGAATGGCACATGGCTGTTTTTAATTCCTTAAATATTTTCCTTCTGGACCGCAGTTCTCATAGAGCAGCAACAACCACTGCATGTAAAATAGAAAGCAAAACTGGATATCTCTCAAGCCTACCATAGTGTAGCATGTTTTCAAACCACAAACAGATGGGAGTGAAAAACATACAAATTAATCTGTCTTTCTTTTTTATTAGCCCCTCCAGACCATTGGGGATCCTCTGCAGCGACAGGGAATAGCTTCGCAGGGGAGCGCGGCCAAAGCCGCCCTCCCCTCCACTTGGTCAGACCACTCGGTCAACATCAGCCTGGACTTCCTGGGCCCGGGCATGCATGCCCCCAAGCCCAGCCAGCCCAGTCTCAACACCCTACAGCAAGGTGAGGCCCTCGACTCCAGTGTAACAGTGAAAGAGTGCTTTCTATATTGGGATATTAGTTAAAAATAAAAAAAAATAAAAACATTTCTTCTGGTATTTTTAGGCAACCAGCCACCTGCAAACATGCTCGCCCAGGGATTTACACACATGAATCTCGGACCGACAACAATTCGACCAGCTGTGAATCCTATGATGCACCCGGGGGTCGGCATGGGCATGGGCATGGTTCCCAACCAAGGCATGATGGGCATGAACATGATGGGGATGCCACAGCCAGGTATGGGTATGGGCATGGGCATGGGGATGCCCGGTGCTATGGGCATGGGCATGGGCATGAACCCTGTGATGGTCCAACAACCCAAACAGGATGCCTTCGCAGATTTCGGCAACTTCGGGAAATGATGGGGCAGGAGAGCAGCAAAGTTGCAGTGGAATGGCGTCAATCTATCTCTTTCTCTCCGTCCGATGGTGAAGGATATGAGCTGCAAACAAAGAGTACTTGAATAATATCAAATATAATACCAACGCCCTGTTATAAGTTTTTTTTTTTTTTTTAGTTATACTGTTTTGTAGATATGAATCTAAATGAATGTGTGTTTTATCAGTTAGAACCAATGATCTGTCTAAGTGGTTTGTGGCAAAGCAGACACGTGTGTGTGTGTGTGTTTGTTTCATTGTTTTGGATTTTGTTGAGAGTTCGTCTGCCATCCTGATAATGTCGGGCGTTGGAATGGATGGATTCGCTTTATAACCTCAATCAAATGAAATCACCAGACTAGCAAAAAATATATCCATTGACTTATCTAAAATATTTGATATTATTATTTTTTTTTTGGAGATGTGTTTTCAGTAACTTGACTGGATGTGAATTTGATTTACTCAGCAACCATCTTTCTAATGTATCTTTAACAATATGAAGTTACTTCTTTGTCTGTCCTGCTCCTTCTTCAAACCTGTAAATAGACTTTTTGTGCCCAGACCAGTTATGTTGTCCTTGGATTAGAGACAATAATGAAGTGATTGAGTTGTATTATACTAAACCAGATGTCAATCAAGACCTTTACCATAAGAAGGTGCATTAGCTTTTGGACAAAAGTGCCCACGCACCAAACATTTCCTTCAGTACTACAGAGTAATGAATGACCATTGTATGGATTTTATTGTTGATTTGAGATCGGTGCTCAGCAGGGGTATAGCGGTACACAAAACTCATACTTCTGTATGTTTTCAATTCAGTTTAAAAATAATCCAAAAAACATTATCCTGCCCGATGGGCCATAATTTATTATTTAACAAAAGAGGACAGCTGTGCAACATTCTCAGCGACATACCAGATTACAATTGAGTACTTTTGGCAGTACCTGTACAATTGAAGGCTTGTGGGCTCATGGGTTGAATCAGCATCCAGTGCGTTGCCGGAGCAGGAACTCTCCTGAATGCAAGTTCCTTGTGTGTGGAGGAAGCTCCGCATGCGCTTCTGAGGCAACGCTGTAGCTTTTCAGACCATAGGGTGCATGGAACAGCGCTGTGTGAGTTTCTGCACCGTTACACCCCTGGTGCTCAGTCAACAGACCTTTTGTGGCCTTTTCGTGGATTGTTTTTAGAAGATGAATAAGTCTAATTGTATCTCCATAAGGGTTCACCAGAAATGCTTCCGTAGAAGAGGGTTTTGGTTTCTTTTACATTACTGCCTGTACTGTAAGTCCTCTTCAGTTGACCGGTTTCAGACGGGACTGACAGTTGTGCAGTCTTCATGGCAGTTTTAAAGAGAGGTACAACAATGGCTTTTCAGGCTACTGGGTGTACAATTTTTTTTTTTTTTTGATGCATAGCCACAAGCTTAATGTGGCTCAGCTGTCCAAATAGCTCCCCAATATTTATTATTAATTTCCCCTTTAATACATTTCAATTTTCACAATCATTCCATTAACACCAATGACAACCTCAGCACATACAAACACATCTGATCTAAAATAATCATGTTGTCTTACCTTGAGACGGTCAATGGATCAGATATGTGCATGTTAATTGTCGTCGGTCTCAAATCTCCACCAGTGTGTCAACAATTGCTGCTTTCTGTGTAATCAGTTCTACATTAAAGAAATATATTTAAAAAATACACACACCTGGTAGACAATGTTGCATCACGAATGTTTCATTTAGCAATCCAAAACTCCTACTTGAACAGCCCATCAAATTCAGTGAGATCTAAGGTTGAAACTTCTAAGTAACTGAGATACAACTTGTTGTCACAGCAACGCCACTGAGATAATAAAGTCTTTGGATTCTTGAGTCTGGGCAGGACCAAGAATCTCGCCTAGAGACGGGCCAACTGGTTTGGCTGAGTGCTTGTGCGTGAAATGTAGAGACAAAACATCACCTTTCAAGGGTTTAAGTGCCTGCTTGTGTTTGCCTTCTGACCCCTTCCTTTCTGACGAGTGATTGAATGATTTGAAGCTGAAAGACTGCTCGAGGTAATTCTGAACAGTGACATTTCTGGTACATCAACGATGAGATAAATAATTCACCGACCGAGGCTAAAGGCAGTGGTTTCTGCCGCCTCGGGAGAATCAAAGTTATGCTTTCCCGAAGGCCTCTGAGGCATGTGCACACCACACAGTAGCATTGTATTACCAGTTAAAAATGACCAAAATCCATTTGCCTTTTTGTCCTTTAATCACTATAAGCCTTTTCATTTTGTTTTCTACTTCACATTGGTATGAGATCTTCTGTAAAATATAAGGGTTACTGAAAACACTACTTTATGCAAATTAAAACATCATGAAGAATCCTTGAGAAAAGTTTATTTTTCCCTGACTTGATTTACATATGATCATGTATCAACAACATTAAAAAGTTGATTCAAATTTACTAATGGTGTGTGTTATTTGATGTAACTTCTCATTAATATCCCTCAGAACTTCAAGTAGCGCATGTGAGGACATTTCACTGGCTGTTAACTTCATTTCTAGAGTAAGCTTAAACCAGTCTCATGTAAAATTGGAATTTTCATGTCCCTCTGGTCACAGATTACGAAAACAGGACAAGATCGCAAACTTCGTAGTATACAAGGAAATCAGCTGACACAAGGAAACGCACGGCCATCTGCCACAGCACACAGACGTGGAGGTTGCCGTCTTATGTAGAGACGGACCAACTTCCATGTTGATTGCTGGACCCTCCACTCACAAGAGTTAGATTTTGTAACTGGGAAAAATAAGTTGATGACAACAGATTTTAGGCACTTTGAAATATTACAAACAGTATGTTGGGAAAGGATACACTACACCATTATTCTGGCAGGAGGTATAAGGTTGTTGTAATTTACGATACATTAAATCAGATTTAAATAGTGCATACCCATCTGGTCAGTTGATATGAAAAGAACATTTTAAAAGAAAACATTCAAAATTGGTCCAACCAAAGGGGGAAAAAAAAAACCCTCAATCATTTCGTGCCACTTGTCATCCAAAAGTAACCTCTGCCATTTAAACTGGAAAAGCTGCATCTTTACAACTTCCATGAGACGCAGTAAATCGTGCTTTTATGGGTAATGTGCCCATTAAAGAGTAAAGGCAATCTGAGACGTCAAGACAAATGACAGTTTCTTGAGTGCCATCTGCAATCTCGAGCTTCAAACTCAATTATTCATAATGCATTTATGAAGTCCGCTGAGACTGCGCTGTCATCCCCGTTCAAAGTAACGGGGGGAAAGCAACATAAAGGGACAAGCGCCTTTCCAGATGACAATGGCCCCACAGAAGATTTCAAGTGTGCTTGTACTGCCACCTGCTGGGGAATACGCGTATTACAACTGGGATTGCGGTTGACGCGGCGTCGGGGACCCTTCCAATATGACGTGCCGATGCGATGTAGAGGACTTGGGATGAAGGAAAAACTCAAAACATGACTGCAATGAATAGTAAAAAATGTTTTATTACTCAACTTAATAGTTTCTCCAGCGAGAAGAGAAAAGCCTTGATATCAATGTGATATAACAAGGATGAGTCTGTAGTTCATCGATTCTTCGGGACCGGTCCCTCGCTCCTCAAATGTACATCGGAATCACGCCTTTACAGACACTTGCAAACTGATCTTTTAGGCATCACTGGAGGCGCTGTAGGTTCACCAGCAGGACGTTCTCCCCCCGGATAAACAGCTGGCTGATATGGCGTGTATGGACCTTACCGTAGGGATGAGGACCAGTACCCGGCCCACGGGCCTTTGCTTTGGCACGAGGTTCGCCCTCCGTGTTTTTCACCAAACCCCTCGACAGTCCGCGATGAGTCCCGCCGTCCCCGCTCTGACTCCCGGCGGCCGGCTGAGGGGAAAGGCCGACGGGCGTGGATCGCGAACAGTCGGAACGAGGGATATTCGACTTCCCTTTGCTTTGAGGTGTTTCGGATCGCCCCCCGCTCTCCTGGTCCTCCTGGAGTTTAAGCTTCTCAAAGAGCTGTGGGGGTCGAAGCGGGCAGACATTATCAGGGCGCGTGAAGGCAACATGACAAAAGTGGTGGACGATCCCGGGGGTCACCCACCCGTGTAACCGTGAGGGCTTTCTCGTGGTACAAAGCATCCCCGAGGAGAGGCTCCCTGTACGTCTCGTCTACATCCACCATGGCCTGCGCGAGGAGACGTGGGAGCTAAATCAATACATGGCACACTCAAATCCGGTAAAAGCTGGAAAGCATAATTTATGAATGCCTTTAGTTGGGGCGTCGTTACCAGGTTCCAGAACTTGTCAAAGGCCACCACGAAGCCCGAGCAGATTCCCCTGAGACCCTTGAATGTCCTGATGTGGACCCGGACCCGGATCCTCTCCTCCACGCAGCGGTGCAGCTCGCCCAGAGGACTCCCCTTGCACACTGAAAGGCATAACAAACAGGCCACCCGGCGGGAAATGGGCAACGTTAAGCGGTTTCCCATGTCTCGGCCGTCCACAGAAAAAAAACAAACACGTATACATTCAGGGCCTGACTTTTTAAGATTAACTCGAACGGATATTTGACATTCAAATTTCCTTTGCAGCAAAAGTCAAAAGACAGATTTTCTTTTTGTTTTGCCGTTCGGCGGCAGTCATGCCTGCCAAAAGTGGTGCAACAAGTTACTACGTTCAAGGGGACAATTTGTTTTTCCACATCGGTGATGTGGTTGTGAGAGAACTTTTTAAATTTAGTAATAAAAAAAAAAATAATAATAATAATAATAATATAAAGTGTTTACTCAAGTTTCCCTTTATCTACAAATCTCAAAACCGTTCAATGTGAGAATGATAGCAATATTTGAGTAAGCGGGCAAATACTTCTTCAGTACTTTAT
The DNA here is from genome assembly GCF_960531495.2 of Zeus faber. Lineage (NCBI taxonomy): Eukaryota > Metazoa > Chordata > Actinopteri > Zeiformes > Zeidae > Zeus > Zeus faber. Next base: position 21,215,148 of record NC_137199.1, on the reverse strand, counting down.
AGTTGGTACAGGGCAAAGATTGTTCTTGAGCGTTTTAATGTCAACAGTTGAATCGTCTTGAGCATAACCTTCCATATCGCCTATGACACCTCCTGGCCCTGTAAACGGACGGGTGAGATTAAGATTAACTCGAACGGATATTTGACATTCAAATTTCCTTTGCAGCAAAAGTCAAAAGACTGATTTTCTTTTTGTTTTGCCGTTCGGCGGCAGTCATGCCTGCCAAAAGTGGTGCAACAAGTTACTACGTTCAAGGGGACAATTTGTTTTTCCACATCGGTGATGTGGTTGTGAGAGAACTTTTTAAATTTAGTAATAAAAAAAATTATAATAATAATAATAATAATAATAAGTGTTTACTCAAGTTTCCCTTTATCTACAAATCTCAAAACCGTTCAATGTGAGAATGATAGCAATATTTGAGTAAGCGGGCAAATACTTCTTCAGTGCTTTATAGTTGGTGCGGGGCAAAGATTGTTCTTGAGCGTTTTAATGTCAACAGTTGAATCGTCTTGAGCATAACCTTCCATATCGCCTATGACACCTCCTGGCCCTGTAAACGGACGGGTGTTCTGGTAATGTAGTTCCCCGGGTTTCACTCTGCTGACTGGCAACTGCCACCACCGGGGCTCAACGTGGGACTTGGGTTAGGGTTATAAACAAGATGAATCAACTGCACCGTTGAAGAAAAATCACTTCAAACGTAGGACCCTGTGGCGACGCCCTGAGCCTGATATGTGTGGGGGAACGGAACTGATTCGGCGTGAGACGTTCTGAGGCGGCTCCCCGAGCGGTGCGTCGCGTGTTCCAACATACGAGCCATCCTGGTCAGGACGTTTTTGGGGGCCCTCTGCCTCCTGCGCCGCGGCGCGCCGCCGGCCTCCCCCGCCGCCGGCACGTTGCGCACCATCAGCTTCTTCAGTCGCTCGATGCGCTCCGGGTCCGCCACCCCCTTCGCGGCCTTCCGCTGCCTCTTCTCGACGTTCTCGGGCTTGGCTCTGCCCCTGCCGCCCCTCAGGAAGCTCTGGTACTCGGCGACGTTGTTGAAGCACCTGATGTTGGGGAACGGCAGCGGGACTGCCGGGGAGTACAGGGCGGCGAGCGGGTCGAAGCTGTCGGAGCACACGTCGAGCTCTTCGCTGGCGCCCTGACCCGGGTCGCGACGCTGGTCCGCTCGGTGTCCGGGCGGAGAGGAGGGGTCCCCGCGGTCCGGTCCGGCGCTGCGGGGCTTGGCGGCGCTTCTCTCTCTCTCCTCCATGATTTGAAAACACGGAAACGCAAGGCATGCTGGGGAAGTTAACACGTGTTGCTGTTCGCCGTGTTTGCCACCAGAGGGCGACAGAGTATACCATGTGCATGACAGGCTATTATTATTATTATTATTAGTACTATTATTATTATTATTATTATTAGTACTATTATTATTATTATTATTATTATTAGTACTATTATTATTATTATTATTATTAGTTATTTTTTTAATAGAAGCAGACCACATAACATTACACAAACACAACAGTATAGTATAGTATATCTTTTTTTATTTATTCATTTTTTTTTTTTACAAATGTTCGCAATATAATGCAACTAGCATTCAATGCAACTGTAAATTCCATACATAACCTGTATACATTCAATATTCATAATCTATGTACAAAATATTGGTATGTAGACATTCTTCTTCGTCTTCTTCTTCTTCTTCTTTAAAAAAAAGGATTTATTCGTCCCACTGCACCCTGTAATTGTACTAAAATCCAACAAATAGATCAAATGGAGATATTCACGACTAATTACCCAACAGATAATTCTCAAGAATAGCAACGTACATATTTGCTCCTCAGTGTTTGTAAAAAAAACAAACAAACAAACAAACAAACAAAAACAAAACAATGAAAAGTTGTCGTGATTTAAGCAAAATGTTAAGAATTCCGAAGAAAGGATTTTGATTCCGGAACCTTTGTTCCGGGTTCGTTTCACCAGGGGGGCGGAATTCATCGACGGACTGTGTGCGCACCCGGCGTGAGGCGTTTCAAACGTTGCTCAAATTTATAACTGTTTGGATTCTCAACGCTCCGAAACAGCATCATTTATGTTGTTTAATGATGAAGCGATGACGAGTTAAGGTTACATGAAAAAAATTCAAGCCGTGTAGGTGGGTCATGCGCTTCCCCACTTTATTCCTCATGCTTATATACGAATTACGTGTTTATTCTTACGTATTAAACAGTGTGTTTACATTCACAGGAGTGACCCGATGCTCTTTCTCAACACGCACAGATTCCTTGGAGGCGCCGGGACTCGTGTGTTCAACCCGTCGCTCCGCCAGTTCATCGCTTCCACAGCCATGGCCAAGAGCAAGTTTGAATATGTTCGCAAGTTTGAAACCGATGACACTTGTCTGAGAAACTGCTACATCGTGGTGCGGGTGGATGGCCGCAACTTCCACAAGTCAGTTCGGGCCGCCGGCTGTTTTTACTCCATTTTCTCCTACATTTCTGGGTCCTTTGGTCCATTCTTTTTGTTTTGATATCTTTCTGTTTTTATTCGGATTTCATTTATTATTATTGCTAATTGTTCTATCTATCTATCTATCTATCTATCTATCTATCTATCTATCTGTCTGTCTATTTGTCTGTTTGTCTGTCTTATTCACTATGAATAAACAAAAATAAATATATGTTGGTCTGGTGTCTGTTGCTAGAGCTGTCACATTCATTACATAATCGCCAGATTAGTCTCAATTATCTGAGAATACAGCCATCCATTTGTAAAATTGTCAAACTCCGCAATCACATTTTTCTATCCAAATGTAATGGGGATTTTAAATCATTGTTAGAAATGACACAATGAATAGAATGTGAATAGGTGAGTTTTCATCATGCGGGTTGAGGCAAATGAGCTGTGTAGCCAACTGTTTATGTTTATATCTTCAATGCCAGTGAATGGCTCTCCTGTAATAGCTTGACATGCATTATTACACGTTTATTGTGTGCCGCTAATATAGTTGCATAAAATAAACACAGAAGACAATTATTTTATTCATTAGGCAATTATTTGTCTGACAATCGCCATAGTCATGTAATCCCTTGTATTGTTTTTTTTTTTTGCCGACTGCATTGTGTCTCAGGTTTGCAGAGAAACACGAGTTTAGGAAACCAAATGACAACAGGGCGTTGGGCCTGATGACCCGCAGCGCTCAGTCGGTGGTGGAGGACCTGGAAGATATTGTCATCGCATATGGACAAAGTGATGAATTCAGTTTTGTGTTCAAGAGAAGCTCGACGTGGTTCAAAAGAAGGGCCAGGTGGGTTGTTGTCTTTGTCCCTTGCGTTTTTAGATGTGTTTGTAGATATATAGTAGTTATCCAGTTGAGAAATGTTTTGAACTGGCTATCTTCACCTCTGCCACCTCTGTCTCTCACCTTTTGTTCTTCTGGCAGTAAGCTTATGACCCACGTGGTCTCCCAGTTCTCCTCGTCTTATGTCTTTCACTGGAAGGAGTATTTTGGGGAGCAGCCCCTTTCCTATCCGCCCAGCTTTGACGGACGCGTGGTCCTCTACCCGAGCAACCGCAACCTGAAAGACTACCTGAGCTGGAGGCAGACAGACTGTAAGCCTGTGTTCCTACTCTGCAAATAGCATATTCTACTTTTAGGGTGATTGCATCTATTAGGCAGACCAGAATAACAACATCAATACGATGCTCTGTTCTAGGTCATATCAATAACTTGTACAACACAGTGTTCTGGGCATTAGTACAAAAAGGACTCACGACCGCCCAGGCAGAGGACCGATTAAAGGTGAGCGCCGAATGATCTGAGCAGCACATTTGCGTCTGTGTGTGTACTTCACAGACAATGATTAGGTTTTTTTCTACAAACAGACAACAAGTGAGGTCAGATATAAAATGCTATATTTGATCATTTCCCCCATCAGGGAACATTAGCCGCAGACAAAAATGAGATTCTGTTCTCCGAGTTCGGCATCAACTACAACAACGAGTCACTGCTGCACAGGAAAGGGACTGCTTTGATCTGGGAGAAGGTGAGCCTTGAAATGATGCTTTGACCCGTCTGAGCGATCACGTCATCCGTTTTGATGCTTACATGCCGTCTTCCCAATATGCTTTTGTTCCTTGCCCACAGCAAGAGGAACCCGTGACCAAACAAGTGAAGCTTCCAAACCAAGAGGAGAGCAAGGTGTGTGTGATGCGCAGCCGGAGGAGGGTCTGCACCCACCACTGCGACATTATAGGGAACCAGTTTTGGGAGGAGCATCCGGACATCCTGGAGGACGACAGCTGCTAGCGGCTCCTCCCTAAATGTAGCAGGGGGATGTCTAATTTGAGACACGATGGGTCATCGGATGTTGCCCCCACCGAGTCAGTAAACCGAGGAAACACCCCAACTTGAGGGATAGGAGTATTTTATGCGCAAAGCCTTCAATCATCAGCTTGTGAAGGCCAACGTGTACAAAGGTGGTCAATCAAGACCTTATCTACAAGTTCCGGTATTTCCTATATACATTGTATTTATCCAGACCACATCCACCTTGACCATATAGTCAGATGTGACATTTTGGAAATCTTTACCAAATGCGTTTCCCCATGAAGTTACTGCAGTGATGAACAATTTCAGTAGAGCGTTCTATGACGTTGTAGCCTCGAGCGGTTGAGATCAACGCGGTACAAAGGCTTTCTCGCAGTATGACCATTCATGAATATTCATCCAGTAAAATGATTTGTCATGACATTGCCTTATACGGTCGTTTTCATTGTGTTAATTCAGTAATATTCTATTGGAGCCACGCCCACAGAGAACACTGTTTTCCGTTAATAAAAGGGCGGATGTCATCGATCGTTGGTCATAGTTTCACAATGACACAGACCTGTTCTGAGTCCCTCTCTTGTACAAGCTGTGGGTTTGCATCACACTCAAATGCGCGCTTCCCGAAAATACACAAGCACTTCATATCATGAATGGCATTTAGAATATAACCCGCTACCCACTACTTGAACTGTCAAGCCTCTCAACATGATCTCTTGGACCGGTGCCTCATGCTGAAGAATATTTTACACTGCGTGCATGTGTATGAATACCAAATGTCATTTGAGAATATCATACATTCTGTACACTACAACTCGACAACGTTGTGATGTATAAATATGGTAGAAAAGCCTCTCTGCTCAGACCAAAAGAGCCAGTGGTAAAGTTGGGGAAGAAGGGGTGCTGTGGCATTTAGTAGATAAGCAGATCAATACAGACTGATTGTAGTGAGCGGCGCGTCCAGATGAAACCTGAATGGAGTCGTCCGCCAGCACAGTCACTATGACACCGCTCTAAGAATACCACAACACCCCAGATACTGTATCACTGACATGTTGCCTGCGACATATTTGGCACACGTATCCCCCCTCGCCTGCTGGAGTTTAAATGGCTACTGAAATAGTGTAGTGGAAATAACCCTCTGTATGTTGTTACTGTACTGAGCTCTGCTGCTGGCGCTTCGTATAGAGCTTCAAATGTAATTTCTGTCACTGTTATTCATAAGGAGGATGTTTTAATTTATTTTATTTTTTTCCTGTCATCTCGATCAGTCTCATTGTGTAGTTAACACTGCCGTGGCCGTTATACAATTCTGTTATCTGATGTGGGAACCCATAGAATCGGCCGTGTTGGGTGAATTACATCACAAATCTTAAGAATTCCACTCAAAAGTGCATTCGTTTTTGTTTTTTTCCCAACCTACGGGATTACCTCCCGGTGGTCTCGTTTGCTTCTTTAGAATTTGCCTCCTTCTGATCAATTGATTTGTTTGTGTTTTTGTCTTGGTCACTTGAGGTGAGAGGGCGGACCCCACCAGCGACAGTGCAAACACCATTTAGAGGGGACCTCGCGCCGAACGCAAACTCATCAAATGGCCGTTTCTTACAAAAGGAACAGCCAAATAATGTATCAAACTCGGGTTGTTTGTTGGTTTGGGGTTTTTTTTTGGTTTTTTTTAACAAAAATTATCTCGCGGATGACCACTTTAATTTTTTTTTTTTTTTTTACCACGCGGGGAACAAGATGCGGCGGCGTTCAGAGCAAACGACGACCAGTATTTGGGTGTTTCCAGGCAGATTACATTCGCGTCCGGTGATCAGCGGGTGTTCCCCCGTCCCCTTGCGTGCCCATGCCCCCGCGTGTCCGGGTAGTCCGGTCCGGGGTGTGATGGGGGGAGCGGGAGGGAGGGAGGGGGAGGAGGGGTGGGTTCCTTCCGAATGAAGCGCTCCTTCAGTCCGCGGCGGGCGGCGGCAAGCGAGCGCACCGCGTCTTTCTTTCTTTCTTTTTTTTTTTCCTCTTCTTTTTCCTTTAACGTTCAAACGCGCTGCGAAACGGGATCTGCGCACCGACGCGTCAGATGAGCGCGCAGCGGCCGCGTCCCCGTCGTCTAGGATGTGTCCGGGAGTCGCGGTGCGTCTGTGTCTCCTCTCCCTCCACTGGGTTGTGTCTGCCCGCGGCGGTGAGTGATGCTGCTTTTCACCGGCAAACGGCTTCATTTGGGCTTTTGTCGATTTGCCGTAGGGGCACAGTGCGCCGCGCGGTTTGCTCTTGCTTCCCGGCAAGCGCCATGGGTCGCTTAGCAGCCCTGAGAAGCATCTATAATTAAAATTACATTTCCAACCTGTTTTATATTTGTTTGCATTTATTTATTTACTTTTATTAGGGCGGACATAAGTTTATTCAGGGTCTCTGCAGGGCTTTCAGAAAAGTATTAAAATGTCTTAATTGAAGTTTTACACAACACTTAGCCTTAGAGGTCATTATATAATAATATTAATAATCATAATACTGTAATAATACATTGGAATTTATTAGATTGATTTCAACGTAAGCATTTTACCAGATTCTTTTGTAGTTCTTCTGCATCAGAGTCAACATTTAGATGTTTTAAACCCTCACCCTCATAACGTGAAACTAATATTATAACCTGTTATTCATGCTTCATGCTTTATACTAACCTGCCATACTTGCCTGCAGAGAGAAATCCAAGAAAATCATTTTACTTATGGGGGCGGGGGTTCGATTTATTACAGATCCTAATTGCTTACCTTGCTATCTGGACGAAAGGAAACTATCATAAGAACTGTTTACAAAATCATCTATTCGTCATCTGCCCTATCTTTATCCAATCCTTACCTCGGCCCCGTACCAAATATATGGTATTAAGTCTTAACTTTTGGAAAACATTTTTCTTAAAAGGTCTAAAAAACGTATACATTTTAACTCTCTGATACCCTTTTTTAATTCACCTATTTAACTCTGTTCACAACTAAATAGATCATCAAACAGTCTCAATGACAGGATATCACCAACGCAAATGTGACATGTGTTCATCACCAGACCCTCTCCCGGGGAGCAGCCTGGAGCACGCTGAGCGTTATGAGATTACATATCCCAGATGGCTTCACCCTCACGTACAAACAAGGTCCTCCACCCAAGAGGTCAGATTCATCCCTGGAGTCCCCCCCTCCTCCCCACCCCTCCCTTCCCGTCCCGTTGTCCACTGCTCAAGAAGCAATGCTGTTGACTTGAGTAAGCTTTTCATGAGCAATGTGTTCTCCTTTGTTTTTGGCAGCTTCCGCCCGAGGCCGACGTTCTGATCACAGCCGAGGGCCAGGAGCTGAGACTACACCTAGAGAGGAATGAGTACGTTTATTCCACTTGAGCATCCCATCTGACAACCTTTGGGTGATATCGAGGAGACGTGGCGCAAGCAACAGGCGCCACAGCGAGATGCGAGAAAAAAAATCCTCTCTATCAAAGCCGTTAAAGCTGAGCTTGCACATTTTCCTGACCAGATGTTGGCCCTCACACCCTAACACAGCTCAGGGCCAGTTCTGCGGTAGGGGACGAGAGGAGGAGGAGGAGGAGGAAGGCAGGAGGGAGAGATGTGCGGAAGACAGGAGGATGTCACCCGATCTGCGCTCTGCCTCGGGGCAAACAGGAAGCAAGGTTATCCCTCCCCGCCCGACCCCCTGTTATCAGATGGGGCAGATTGTGTCTGGAGACAATGGGTTAGTGAGCGGAGAGGAGAGGGTTGGAAAGCGGCAGAGTGGCCGCCGCATGAGAGCTTAGACGCCACCACCGCTGGACTTTAGTTAGGGAAGATTGAGAAGGGAGCACGGATAGTAGAGGCCGCTATGAAATAACACCCCGCCCCCGTCACTTATTCACATAGATAGGGCCACACACACACACACACACACACAGACACACACACACACGGAACAGAGCATGACTCCGCTGTGTCTGACTGAGCGTTCCCTGAGGGATTAGCTCTCCTCGCCAATCAGGTGGTCCCACAGTTAGATTACCTTCTGGACCAGAAAGTCATCAGTCAGATGTGTGTGTGTGTGTGTGTGTGTGTGTGTGTGTGTGTGTGTGTGTGTGTGTGTGTGTGTGTGTGTGTGTGTGTGTGTGTGTGTGGAGGGAAGGTAGAGCCCACAATTGTTTCAAACGTGGCACACTCTTATCTGATTGCTTAAAAGGTGGGGAAATGCAAGAAGTTTCATCAAGTTCCTCTTGCTTATTTCCTGAGACACAAATGCTGTAAAATTGACATATGCACTTCAGAGCGAGACTTCTAATTGGCGGCACTGTAGATGCAGTGTTACAGCGTTGGCAATTGCAGCGATTGTGTTGCAGCTTTTAAAGAAAGGATGAATTCAATTTGCATTCAAAGTTTGATCAAACTGAAAGCATAGTGTGCAGGATGTTTCAATGCATGCGTCATTATTTTCAGTCTATCTGGCACAAGCAGTGTCTATTAATAAGTGTTGGGGGCATCATTTTCATGCAATTATTTTTTTAATTAAATGAATGCACCGAGGGATCAGCCCTCATTTGTAATGCAGCTGAGAATATATTGAAAAGGTGAAAAAGAAGAAAGCAATCATATAAAATGAAGAAATCAGCAGACAGAACCAGGCAGATAAACATCGGGATGAATAGAAAATGACATTTTTAACTCTGACAGATTCAGTGTCAGATGTCTAATTGGCTTTAACGTCATAAACGTCATTACGCAGCTCAATCCAGGCTTGCGGCACACAACAACCAAAGTCTTTCCCAGAGAAAATTCCAGTCATTGCTCAGAAATGTAGTATTATGTTGGCAGTTTATACGTGCGTTATTGGATAGGAGATACTAGCATTGATAACATGTGAAAGAGAGAGAGCCAGGCGACTATTTTATATAGTTAACACATTGTTTACTCCACTAGTTAGAACAGTAATTTATTTGATTGATCAATCTGATTGATTGACAATAGACTAGAAAGAATATTTGGGGTGAAAATGCACCTCACTCATTCTCTTTCTACATGATAGAACTTTCATCTGAAACACAATTATCATCATGGATTTTGGAAAACACTCAAGACTAAAGATGCACCGTTTGCCCTGAAATATTCTGATTCATTTGAGCAGTTAAGCTTCGATTTTGAGTGGCATTTCTGCCCATAATGGCTTCCAGCAAATCTCTATAAGAGCATCCACAACATGTAAAGTACATATTTGTATTTCTTTTTCAATATTTATATTTTCCTTCACGATTAACAGTTGTGCCTTTTCTTTCATGGAAGCAGTTTTTTAGCAGCCTGCCCTGCAACTGGTAAAGGATTTCCCTTCCCCGCCTGCAGCTCGGTAGGGCAGGAGAACGAGGAAAAATGGTTTATTAGATATCATTGGGTTTTTGCGAGGGAGGGAGGGAGGAAGGGAGGAACGGAGGGAGAGAGTGAGTGAGGGAGTGAGTGATGGATGGATGGAGGGAGGGAGGGAGAGAGAGTGAGGGAGTGGAGGAGGGGGGTTGGAAGGACCGCCATAAAACCCCCAGCGCTACGTCTCGACAGCCAGGCCCTGTGCACTGAGCAGAGAATCCAGATGCAAGTGTGAGACGGCCGTTGTCTCTTTAACTTTTTTTTTTTTCCTTTCTCCTTCCCTTCAGACGTCTTTCCAGATTTTCTTTTCTCCCCCCTCTCCATTTCAATCCATCACGGCATCGGCTCCTCACTGCGACTCACTTAACCTAATTAAAATCAAACTTTGGAGAGAGACAAAGCTCTCAGGCGACAGCGCCGCCGCAGGCTTCTCACGGCTTCCTTCCTTACACTTGTGTATGCATGTGTGTGTGTGTGTATGCATGTGTACTGTATAAGTGTGTAGAAGAATAAGAGAAGAATCTTTAATTGTCACGCAACACACCACATTACAACACATGCATACACACACACATGCACATGCTTTTGGATGGTGGCCGGTGAAATGAGGCCTCTGCATTTGACCCATCCTGGCTTGTCCTTCCTCCGGGGGGGCAGCCAGGAGCAGTGGGCAGCATTCGTCGACATGTATAAGTGTATACTGTATGTGTGTGTGTGAACTGTATAAGTGTGTGTGTGTGTGTGGTTGTATTTGCTTTGTTGGCCTGCCTTCCTGCCCGAGCTTTCATCTTAATGAGAGGCTGCGGTGGAGGAGAGTCAGAGCCGGAGAAGAGTGATTTGGTTAGGAGCCAGGCGGGCTGGTGAGCTGACTCAGAGAACAAGAGGAAGAGACGGAGGGAGGGAGGGAGGGCGGGAGGTGGAAGAGGGAGGGATGTGGAAAAGGGAAAGGAGAGGGGGGGAAAAAGTGAATGATAGGACAGCGGAGACAGGTTAAGGTCAGAAAAGCCACGGAGAGAAGGAAGCGCAGAGAAGGGCGGCTGAGGTCACTTTGGCTCTGGTTTGAGATGAGGGAGTGCGCACGCACGCACACACACGCATGCACACACACACAAACACACACACACACATCATGTCCGTCTGTACATTGTCCTCACTATGTCCTCATCCTAAAGTGCAATAACCCAGACAACAGCTCTCGGTAGCCATTCACAGTTGTGGCATATACTGTATACCAGTAGTGTCTTCTACCGTCCTCTCCTCCCCCGCCCTGTTTTAACACATCCTCACCTCTTTCCTCTCTCCTCTCCCCGCGTTGCCTTTTTCTCATTTGTCCTTTCCTCCGCTCCCCTCCCTTCCGCTGCCCTCCACCCTCTATCCTGTATAAAAATGAGAGCTTCACTCCGTCTCGTTTCTCTCCGCCTCTAACCCCGTCTCTAATTCCCCGGAGGCCCCCCAGAGCAAATAGACATCTCCCACACGTTCCCCCAGCGGACGCGGTGGGAGCCCGTGGCCACACGCAGACAAATGACACGGAGGCCGACACCCGCACAGCGACCCAAAAGCACACAAACAAAGCCGAAAGAGCGAGCCCGCCGTTCGGCAGGGCGATGATGGATAGCGGGTGGAGGGAGGGCGCTGGGGGAGAGCGAGGGAGAAAGACAGCGAGAGAGATGTATTCGCCGGTCCTTGTTTCCCTTTGGTCTTTGTTTAGTCTCCCAGCGCTGCTGCGCCGTCTGCTTTGGATGTCTTTATCTAGACGTGCGTGTAGGACATGGAGCGGCCATCTGATACCGCCGCACACAGACTCCCTGGCCCTGTGGTAGAATGTTAGCCTTTTCATCATCCGACTACCGAGTCGGTTTTCTGACTTGCATCAATCCTCTCCCTCCCTTCCATCCTCCCATGCCTGGTGATGTCATCCGATACCATGAGAGAATGCGACCCACTGACCCTAATGCATTAGAACCCCCCCCCCCCATTACCATGCTGGTCTCTCCCCCTCCACCGTCTCCTACATTACATTAGCATCAGTCCCCAGCACTCTCCTCCCGAGCTTGAAGGAGCCTTTGTCTCAGCCTCACTGGCCGGCAGCCCTGATTCAGCCTCCTGAGTAGCACTCAATCAAGGCAACTGTCTGGATGCTGGAGTGCATCCAGACCCAGACCCCCCCCAAAAAAAAAAGTCTTACTCCGTCCAGCACAGAGAGATCTTCAATTAATCACAACTTCAGCAATCAGCAAACTGCAGTTCAGTCCAGGGATTTTGGCTAAAGGGTTTGGGCTGCTCCATGGATGGTCGTGTGGTGGTCACATTGGACTACCATCAAGGGGTTTGGGCTGCCCCACGGATGGTGATGCGGTAGTCACACTGGACTACAATCCAGGGGGGGGGGGTTTCTAAAAAGGTTTGGGCTACTCCATGGACGATTGTGCAGAAGTAACATTGGACTACCATCCACGTGTTTGGGCTAAAAGGTTTTGGGCTACTCCATGGAGTGTAGGGTAATAGTCACCGAGCAGGGCTGGTAAGGCATCAAAAGTTGAAAACTTCCATCAAATCATTCTTGTGGAAAGAATTTAGCCTCTCGTGTTTCATTCACGATTTTGATCTACGTCATGCTTTCATCATCCAATTTAACCCCTACCTTGACGGCGCCACGGAAATTACATTTTACCACCCAAATCCAGTTGTGTGTTCAGCACAACTGTCAACTCTCACAAGTTTTGACACAGCTATGAAGACCTCCCTAGGAGTGGCTGGAGAAACTGACATGTTATGTCTGTGTGTCGCACAGTGTCAGGTTAGATAGAGCTATGAGTATACCAGCGTACCATGCTTTATGATCCCTCAGGATTTCTAAGTCAGTGCTGCAGCTGCTGACTGCCGACTCAGAGCGAGTAAAAGAGAGTGGCTGTATGTCAGGAATCATTAGAATTTCCACACAGCGATTGGGGGACGGCAGCACTCTAAAGCTTAGTCAATCATCAGCCATTGTGCCACTTAACCTTTCCTGCCAAAGGGGGGGAAAATATATAGAGTTTGTAAGAGAGAGGGGCATATAATGATGCTGAACAAAGAGGCGAGCATGATGGAGAGATGTGAGAATTTAAAAGAACCAGAAAACCAGATGCAGGCCGGAAATAGACATTGGTGATAAACGGGAGGAGAGTGGAAGTCCTTGAGAGAGCTCATCGCGTCGGTTTGGGGAGTTCCCCACTTCGGAGACACGCATACAATGCCAGTGAGGGATCGGATGTGTCTTTTTGTGCATGGACTTTTTTGACTGTCCTTTGTGGTCAATGAGAGATGAGGCAGGCTCTCTCTCTCTATCTCTCTCTCTCTCTCTCTCTCTCTCTCACCCTTGCCCTTGCCCTTGTGTCAGATTGCATCAACAGGCTGCCATTGTTTCAGCAGCCAGGCTGCTTCTAGTCAACTGATTACACATCATCATCACATTACATCATTTGTCTGGATCTTTGCTCATTTTTCTTGCGCTGGAAATGAAAAAGGAAATGGCTTGATCAATAAAAGCAATCGTTCTTTTTTTTTTTTTTTTACCTCGTTCAGTCACATCACATGAACATTTATATGATCATTTGTTGACTATGAATGCTATTTTTCCAAGAAATCCACAAATGCTTGCTGATGCGGATTCCATCCCACAAATGTCACGATTGGAGTTTTATTCATTTGTGTTTGTGGAAACAAACCAAAGTCCATACATCCGAGAATCAGAGTCAGACAAAACGAAAAGCGCTCCAGCTGTGAAGCAGACGTACGTAGTTTATGTACGCAAACAGGGAGAATGGATTGTGACAGACCCGAAGGAGAAAGACAGGAAAACAAGCATTTGTTGGAGATGTAAATATTAGGCCAGTAAAATTACACATGTTTTACAGAAATTACACCCACACACACACACACACACACACACACACAGGGCTATTGCGTCTTCCCTCTGCAAAGAAATATTATTAATCAGTGAGCATCTTCAACAGTTCTATACACATCTCTTGAGTGTAGATACAGAGAAAGGCCAGGAGGATAGAGAATCAGTACTTTCTGTGGCAATAGCTTTACTTGGGAGAATAATTGCCCCGTCCAACATGCAGAGAGTCCCTGACACACCAATAAACAAACGCTCACGATAAGGATGTACACGTCCACCGGCTTGGCTTCCACTGTCCATGAGGTCAGGGGTGGATTATTTTGCTCATGTAAACTGAGCATATGGAGTCTTTCACAATCCGACACAGTCCTGTCACAGCTCTCTGTGTTGTGCCGTCCTTTTCTTCTTCCCATTGGGGGGGGAGGGAGAACCTCCACTCCAATAGGAGAACCTCCACTCCACCCCCCCCCCCCTTATTTCTACAGCTTCTATATATTTCTCTGTATCCACATTCTCCCATCGTCTTGCCACCAAACCAATGCATTGCACGTGTTACACCTCATCCATCATCTTTATCTTTATTAAGTGACATTGTGTTATGCATTTCCTTACCCCAGGCACTTAATAGCCCCTGGATACCAGGAGATATGGTACACTCCCGGTGGGGCCCGCCAGTTTGCCTCACGAGCCAAAAACGTAAGTCTGCGGGGCTGCATGAGGAAAGTGATTTGTGATTTATTACGGTATTGAGAAACCTGCTGATTTCGTCATCAAAATGGGGGGGCAGGAAAAGGAGAAAGATGAAACTAACAACATACTGTGTTATATAAACATGTCAGCAATGTGATAGATTTAATTTTGGCTTTGCTTTCCACACTGGGGTTCAGAAATGTCTTATTTCTCATACTTAAGCTGTTGTGGCTGTGTTACGAGGAAAGCCACTTTATATGCAAAAATGTATTTGTAAAATATGTAAATGTATTTGTTTAGCAATGGATCATGGGCCTTTTTGTATTGCAGGGCCACTGTTTCTACCACGGGGAGGTCCATGGTGTGGAGGGTTCCAGCGTGACTGTCAGCACATGCACCGGACTCAGGTAATGGAAGGCTCCACCGTGATGTGAATTATTGAAGCCCCTTGGGGCGTGTTTGATCCAACCCACGGTCCAGTAGATAAGGTGCGGAGGTTTAGTGGGCCACAGGCTCCAGCCGCAGCTTGGAGAAACAATGGTTTCTCCTCGCGAGGCTCCCGAGCAGCTGATATATCCTGCCGTGAGATACTCAGAGACTCAGGGACAAGCGCTGCATTGACAGAAATCCGCCAGCCCCGTGTATTTACGTGCACGTGGCGGGTGTGTACCTCGCTGGCGCACAGCGCTTCCACATCTGCAGGATGAATGAATGAATACATCCTCCTGCTAATTTACATTCTTTGGAGTCTGGACAGAAATCAAACACAGAGTTGAGCACGCACACAAACACACACACACAAACACACATACACACACATGCACGTGCACACGGCCTCCGGGGGTTTCGTCGGGGAGAGGCATAATCCCGGAGACATGTGGGCGTCCGGCCTCTCCAGATGCTTCTTGCAGCTGCATGGCCGTCTGTGCACGCGCCTCATGTATCTGTGACCATGCATGTGTAATGATGCATTAGGAGGCCCGAGCTGAATGCTTCTAAACACCAGTAAGCCACCTGAGGCACGCAGACTCCGCTCCACCCATCCGCCATGCCTGCACATCCCAAACACATAATAGAGATATATATGAATGAAGTCACCCTCTGACATTGCTGTCTCAGTCTGATAGGAAACCATATGGTTTCCCAAGTGTTCCCGTTTGACAATATACTCCTTCGGTTTTAAGACCCTCTTTGGATGAGGAAACTCATTTAATTCAACAACATTCCGATGGACAAGGATGTACTGACATTTATTTATATGATGTTTATTCATTTATTCATTTATTTATATGAACAATGATTTTTTGCCTTCTTATACTACAATGGTCATTAAGTGAATCAATAGTAGAATGCAAAGATTTGGCCACCCACTTAAAAATGCATGTTACCGTGGATATCTATCTATATAATGTGTAGAAACAGCAAAAAAAATTACAAAAATATATATCTATATCTATCTATAAATCTCAACTATCAGATGGCCTTTGCTACAGGCCCCTGGAGCCACATCCGGCCCGCGAGACAATTTAATGTGTGATGACTAATCTGGTCCGCAAATACTTTTGCTTAATTAAAAATGCTTAATAAATCCACACAAATGCACTTAATGTTTTCAAAATATAAAACAGAATTAAATAGATCATAAGAGAGATATTTCTAAACTAACCTAACCGAGGCAATTCACTCATGTGAGGGAGGGAAAGAAAAAAACGAAACAAAACAAAAACAACCAGAAAACTGGCCGGTTTTTCCCTTAAAGTTCAACACGGACCACCTAGAAGAAGACAGTCTGGCCAGTGGTCCCCAGGTCATTAGAGTTTGAGGCCACTCGTCCAGTGGTCAGGTCAGCTTCTGGACACTTCCATAGCAGCATTAGCGATTGAAGCTGGCGTCATCGTGAGCGCAGAGCCTCCGTTGACGCGCGTGGAACCGGCGCCGTGTGGCTTTGTTTCCCCAGGGGTCTCATATCGCTGAACGCCAGCGTCAGCTATCTCGTGGAGCCGCTCCCCGTCGCCACGGAAACGCAGCCCCACGCTGTGTTCAGAGCCGAGAGCCTCCGGCTGCACAACGGTAGCTGCCTGCATCACCACGGTAACGAGGGGCAGGAGGACGGGCTTGACGGTTTCATCCGGGGGATGATGGCGCCACAGAGTGCCAGGGTGCGTTCCCGTTTAACTCCTCTCACCACCTGATGAAACAATAACAAGCATTTTGTCACAGGTCAGTTGAACGGCTCACGGTGACTCTTTCCTTCTCTTAAAGGAACGAAGGGACCTCAGCCGGAATATGAAATATGTTGAGCTGCTGCTGGTGGCGGACCACGCTGAGGTAAAGACGTGCTGAATGTTCCTTTGACCTGTTAAATTGACTTGTAAATTGGAATGAGATCATGTTCTCCTAACGGCGACAGAGGTTGGTAATGCTTCGAGGGTAGACCTCCAGTACTTACCTCACAGAGTAGAAATCCTAACGACACAGGGAAATGAAAATTTAATTAATATTATATATACTGTTATATATTATTATTATATATACACTGTTATATATTATAATTATATATATACACTGGTATATGTTATTATTATATGAGGGATTATTTACAAAACAATATCACACAGCTACCTACGAAACAATATCACACAGCTACTTACGAAACAATGTCGCACAGCTACTACGAAACAATATCGCACAGCTACTTACGTAACAATAACGCATAGCTACTTAAAAAACAATATCGCACAGCTACTTAATAAACAATGTCGCTAAAGTTTAATTTAGGAGGATTTAAATGTATATTTAATACAACACAGACAATTAATCCTATTATATAATTATAGAACCCAGAATCGCGATTGTGGCGCCGCCCCTTGCGTCCGCCTGCGCGAGCACCGCGTGTCGATTACGCACATTTGAGTATTTTTCAAGCTTATAGAGCTTGTGCGTAATCACCGGGTGTGTATGTGTATGTATGTGACAAATAATCTCTTGAACTTGAATTTACGCAACATGAGGTCATTTTCCGTCCCGTAGAAAACGGCTTCAGATGTCACGTAAATAGTTACAACCACAAGTAGGCAGGGCCTCAGCATAAAATCTCCTTCAGCGTCAAAAGATTATTTCTTATACAGTGCTTATGACTAAAAATAAATGTACACGCCGATAATGATGAGCGTTCAATTCTGAGCTGTCATGATAATTTGGGCGTTTTTCGTGTTCCAGTGAGAGTTCTCTATTCAACTCGAAGACTTTTCCTTTCTGGGTTGAAGAAGAGGTATTGTGTTGTGCTTCCTTTCCAGTTTGAGAAACACGGGCGAGATCTGGAGAAGACCAAGGTGAAGTTGTTGGAGGCGGCCAACTTAGTAGACAAGGTAATTTCGGGGGAGAGTTGCGCAAACCTTTTTTTTTTCCCCGAAGAGTTTGGAGGAAAAAAAACAAAAAAACAACTGAAGCGTCAACAACCAGATCCGAAAAAAAAGAGTCGAACCTTTCATCACTAATGTTAACACCCGTCCTTTGTCCCTGCCGCAGTATTACAAGGCGTTGAGTATCCGCGTGGCGGTGATCGGTCTGGAGGTGTGGTCGGACCAGGACAGGATCGGCGTGTCCGACAACCCGTACAGCACCCTGGGCTCGTTCCTGGCCTGGAGACGCAAGCAGCTACACACGCTGCCCCACGACAACGCCCAGCTCATCACGTCAGTGTCTTGCTGTTAACTTTCCTCCGGCAGCTCCCCCTGTCCCAGCGCTTGAATAAATAACACCTCCCCCCCAGTTTGGACGGTGCCATCTGCTATATTTAGACCTTTCGTGCAGAACGGTGGCGCGGAGCTTGCGCTGCTGCCTCACCGAAAAAAGGTCCCAGGTTCGATTCCCGCCAGGGGCGCTGTTGGCACCGTGCTCAGATGGGGTTTATCTCCCGATTAAGGGCCTTTCTGTGGAGTTTGCGTGTTCTCCCTGTGCTCACACGGGTCTTCTCCAAAATGAAAGGTCCCCATTTAAAAGGTCCCCAACACTTTCCTGTCCCGTCTCTCACCACGACATGGATCTACATGTCATGGACCTGGAATTGGTCCCCAGGTGCTGACGTAGTGACGGCTGCCCACTGCTGCTGGCTGCCCCCTGGGGGAAGGATGGCTGGGATGGAAGAAACGCAGAGGCTCAATTTCTCCAGCCACCACCCTGTGTGTGTGTGTGTGTGTGTGTGTGTGTGTGTGTGTGTGTGTGTGTGTGTGTGTGTGTGTGTGTGTGTGTGTGTGTGTGTGTGTGTGTGTGTGTGTGTGTGTCCATTTGCACCTGCGAGACAAATAACAAATTATTTTCAGAAAGTGAAAATAATCGTAATATAGTGTTGCCAAGGTACTGTTGCTTATCATGTAAAACTGATTCAATTGGTCAATTTGAATACTTATATATATACTTATTTCTGTCCTTTTCGCGAACGACTCGCGAATGACTTTATTTGTCCTGTCTGATGTTCTTTTTTACTTCAGCGACTATGTACGCAAACATTCACATTCCACCTGCTTTACCGACTGCAACTAAGTAACCGTGGTGGGATTGTTCCGTCTCCAGGGGCGTGTCGTTCCAGGGAACCACCATCGGGCTGGCACCCCTCAAAGCCATGTGCTCAGAATACCAATCCGGGGGCATCAACGCAGTAAGAGAACGTCTCAGGCACTCTGTCATGACAATGGTTGCTTCTTTTTTGTTGAATATACAGTAAAAAAAAAAAAACTTTCATAAACAAGGAATAAATTCATTCCCAGCACATTTGAATGTCACACATTCCTCAAAATGTTTCTCAAATCCCATATTGAGAACTTGTACTTTTTCACTGTATAGCTGAGCTCCTCGACCTATTTTGGGGTTTTCTGATCCCTCACCCTCTTCCCTCCCAAACAGGACCACTCGGAATCCGCTGTGGGCGTGGCTGCCACCATGGCACATGAGATGGGACACAATTTTGGCATGAGCCACGACAGTCCAGGCTGCTGCCCAGCCAGGGCCGATGACGGGGGCTGCATCATGGCAGCTGCCACTGGGTGGGATGGATGGATGGATGGATGGATGGATGGATTGATGGATGGATGGATGGATGGATGGATGGATTGATGGATGGATGGATGGATGGATGGATGGATGGATTGATGGATGGATGGATGGATGGATGGATGGATGGACCCATGGTTAGAAAAACCCTCTAGGGACAGGTATTTCAAATTAGCGTAAAGCTTGGATTGGATCAATTGTTAAACATATATTTTTTGTTTTGTTTTATCGATTTTAAATGTACTTTAATCTCACAATTTTAAGTTGAGAATACCTAAAAATCATCTATATATATATATAAAATTACCAATTATTTTTCAGTGTATACATACTGGGATACAGTGCATCGGGCAATTTGTTTTTCCACAATATATGAATTGTCTTGTTATGCAATTAAACAACAAATAGGTAAATATAAAACTTTGTAGTTTGTTATTAATTCTTTTCTCTTTTCCTCTTTCCAGTCACCCGTTTCCACGCGTGTTCAACGAATGCAACCAGAAGGAGCTGCAGCGCTACCTGGGCTCCGGGGGCGGGAAGTGTCTGTTCAACCTGCCCAACACCAGAGCCATGTACGGGGGCCAGCGCTGCGGCAACGGCTACCTGGAGGACGGGGAGGAGTGCGACTGCGGAGACGAGGAGGTAGGAATTTGGTGCATGCACGTATACGGGGGCTATAGGTACGTTTATACTCTAATTAATGTTGTCTCTGTTCACAGGAATGTACCAGTCCCTGCTGCAACGCCAGCAACTGCACCTTGAAAGCCGGAGCTGAATGTGCCCACGGAGTCTGCTGTCATGACTGCAAGGTATTTCAAATTCATATTCATATTCATATTCATATTCATATTCTGCATGCCTTTATTTTCTTTGGTGTGCGCTTATTAAATAATACTAAAATACTACATGTGAAGTCTCAAAAGTGCATATGATTTACCGTAACATTTATTTAATCATGTATGACTCTATGGTAGGCCAAGAACAAAGACCCAAATTACAAGCTATTGCCCACTTTCATTAAATATCATGGCCTGTGCGTTGTACTTTTACTGTTTACTTTTAGAGTTATTACAATCCCCACTCACATACCAAAAGACACGTGAAATTGACGTTGGGATGCTTGTAAAGTTTCTTCGTAGCAACGAAACCCACTTACACTGTAACGCCAAAGAAACAAACCCTTTCCAGACGCAATCATTTCAATGGTCTTCTATTGGTCTGAAATCTACTGTTGACGTTCAAACAATGCTTGTGATGATCTCACAGCCCACGCCGACAATAGACAAGTCTGAGGAGGCCAGACATGCATTTAAAACCTCTTCATATTTATTTTCCATTTCTAGAAGATTCAAAGTATTATTAAAAATGTTCAAATTAAACCTCTTTTTACTGACGGCTGTTTGCGCTCCTCAGAAGTGCAGTGGGCGCAGCGGTAGGGAGCCGATATCGGCATTGTTTTCCCCTTTTAAACATAATATAGAGGTCGTTCAGACACCCCAGGTCCTTGAAGAGGTTCCAGGGGGGCCCGGGCCATATGATCAACAGTTAAACTTCACCACGAGAGAATGTAGAATAATGACTGTTATGGATCATACTTTCACTGTGATATCCTAAACTCTAGTATAGACAGGTACAGTGTGGAGGTTTGTGCTAAATCAGGTCTTTTAATGAAGTATGGAGCCGAGGGTCCTTGACGCGAACCGCTGCCCTAAATAACCTCCTGTTCCCCTCGGCGGCTCTGAAAAGCTGAAAGCGCCCGGCCATTTGTGCCGCGCTCCCTCGGGGTCGTGCGATCTTCCCGAATACTGCGACGGCAAGGATGAGTCCTGTCCGGCCAACTTCTACATGGTGGACGGCACGGCGTGCGCGGCGGGGCGGGCGTACTGCTACACCGGCATGTGCCTGACGCTGGAGCAGCAGTGCCAGGGCCTGTGGGGCGGAGGTGAGAATAGAAGATGTTAGAGTGGTGAAATGCTGTTGTCGAGGTTAGTATCTGAATAAAATATACTCTATATCAGGGGTTCTCTCTGGGGGTCCCCAAATGTTTTCTGGGGGCTGCCAAATGATTTTCTGAACATGCACAAAAATAGGGAAGATGTGATTTTGTTTATTGAATAATTTATTTTCACAAAATAAAAATATTTTTTCTGAAATATTTCTCCCGGTTAAATTATTCAGTAGATGCACAATGAAGAACTTTTCAGGAGGCTACATTTTCTGTAAGAGAGACCGAGAGAAAGACAGCGCCGCGCACCTGTGTGTGTGTGTGTGTGTGTGTGTGTGTGTGTGTGTGTGTGTGTGTGTGTGTGTGTGTGTGTGTGTGTGTGTGTGTGTGTGTGTGTGTGTGTGTGTGTGTGTGTCTGTTCGTGTGTGTCCCTGTAACCACAGCAACCCACTCTCCCACGCCTGTCTCCGAGTCCGACAGCACAGGAGGAGAGGAGACACTTTGCTGACACAAAAGCTGCTGCTGAGCTGACTCTCTGCGCGGAATGCACGGGACAAAATGTCAATACGACCGAAATGTTTATAATTTCCATTTACAAGCTTCCGTCGGTCAGCAGGCGGGACTGTCCCACACAAACCAGAGCAGCTCATGAAATATAATGTTAAATATATCAACAACCATCACGGCACAAATTGATCATTTTTACGACACAATCAGCACAAACGCGGCACAAATGTCAATGATTTTATTCAAATTCGAATCACTTGGGGTGCCAACTCCACAGAGGTTTGTGCAGTAGGTGTACTTCACTGTGTTGTTGTAAGACATAAATAACGTCGGCGTGACGGGCCTTTTGGACCTGTTTTTCGGGGTCACCAGCCAAAAGGTTTGCTGCTCCATACAACCAAAATAAAATACAATAATTGGCTGTTTGATATGAGAACGGACAAGACGATTAATCCCCAGAGTGAAATTCAGGAAATATGTGACAAATACATAGCTTTACGTTAAATTAGCAAATTAACAAATTTGGATTTTTTTTTGGGGAAAAGCCTGTCACCAGTGCATCCTGGTGCAAGTGGATGCTTATAGTCTCATTTAAAGACGGTGAGTATCTACTATCACGCAAAACCTCCTACAGCGCTTAGGCCATCAACTATATCCCACGAGACTAAATACGCGGTTTGAACCAAACATTAGACAGAAACCGATCGGATGTAAACATACCCGGCGGATCAGGGGATTATTATGGGAATCACGCCACGTATCATGCCATTTGCATGTCCCTGTTGCGGTGGAGCTTCCCTGGAGAGGCTTTGTTGTGCAGCAGGAGCCATACTACTCAGTGTGGGACGCCATCTGTCCTCCATCAGGTGGTTTAACACACACGAGTGTGTGTGTGTGTGTGTGTGTGTGTGTGTGTGTGTGTGTGTGTGTGTGTGTGTGTGTGTGTGTGTGTGTGTGTGTGTGTGTGTGTGTGTGTGTGCGTGCGTGCGTGCGTGTGCGCATGAGCTGACGCGGCTTTCTATTTACGTATACCTGGACACTTCCTCTCCTCTGACCACAGATGGACGCCCCGCTCCTGACCTGTGTTTCAAGCGAGTGAACGAGGCCGGGGACTCCTATGGAAATTGTGGCAAGGATTTGCTTGGGAAGTACAGAGGCTGCAAAGAGAGGTGAAGAGCAACGTATTCAGATTTTATTATTACCCAGGGAAAAAAAAAGATTTAAATTTAAATAAATAAATAATAATAAAATAAAATAAATGATAATTATTTATTATAAAGGTATATCTTCTATTTGTTATTTTGGTCTTTATGTACTAAATGTTCTCCATCCCGCTGAAAAACTTGGCAACTTTCCTTGAATGAGTTGTTGCCAGGGGAGAGCTGAGCCCAGGTGTACTGTTGCTTTCAACCAAGCCCCATGTGCCTGCTTTCCTTGGCTTTCCTGTTTTTTGGTTCTTACCTAAATCGGACTTTTGTCGCATCTTTTTTATCAAGGCAAAACATCCCAAAGTATCTGTCTCATGAGTTAAAATGGGTCGTGACACTGCTCCGGTCTGCCTCTGAGCCAATCACACAACATTTCGTTCCCGGTCCTTCCAGAGACGCCAAATGTGGTAAGATCCAGTGCTCGAGCTCGGCGGCCAAGCCCGTCGAGACCAACGCCGTTCCCATAGACACCACGGTCCGCCTGGGCGACAGGAGGATCCTCTGCCGGGGGACGCACGTCTACCGGCCGGGCCAGGGGGACGAGGGCCAGGGGGACGAGGGCCAGGGGGACACGCTGGACCCGGGCCTGGTTATGACGGGCACAAAGTGTGGGGAGGATTCGGTGAGAGTCTTAGGACCGCGACACAGGCCTCCCTTTTCCCGGGTTTGAGTATTTCACACGTCACACGCCGGTCTCCCTTTTATCTCCGGTCCCATAAACTCTCTCTCTCTCTCTCTCTCTGTCTCTCTCTCTCTCTCTCTCTCTGTTACACCGCCCTCACTCACCAGATCTGCTTTGAAGGAGAGTGCCGCAACACGTCCTTTCTGAAAGCGGACGAGTGCAACGCCAAATGCCACGGCCGCGGGGTAGGTGATGCTTCGGGGGTATGTGTGGCTGTCAGAGCGCCAAGGCCATGGAACTTTGGCAGCGTCCAGCTCTGTCACACCTCGTACCCTCCACGTTTGAAACTCTCCTCTGTCCCTTTCCTGTCGGCTATAACCATGTTATTTTATGTGAAGACATTTTACGCAGCGCAATGAGTGATACGTTCCCCTCCTCAGCTTTGTAACAACAACCACAACTGCCACTGTGACCCGGGCTGGGCCCCCCCGCTGTGTGACCAGGAAGGGGCCGGAGGGAGCGTGGACAGTGGCCTCGTGATCAGCCGCAGTAAGACAGCCGCCGCCGATCACGTTCGATAAACCGTTCAATTCATTGCACGAGGGCTGTAGAATCCGATTCTGCAGGATGCTTTCTCACGATAAAGACCTTTTTTTTTTTTCTTTTTTTTTAACAGGCAGTCCTGTCCTCCTTCCAGTCCTGCTGCTCCTCCCCGTGGTGCTTTTCGTGGTCCTGGCTGCTCTTGGGCTCTGGTGCTGCTACAGACACAAGTTCCGCCCATTGAAAACCCCGGCCCCACTTCCTCCGCCTCAGTGCGTAGACTCTCAACAGCCTTTCCGTATTGATTAACTAAAGTGTATGGAGAATGCTTTGGAGCAGTGTAGCATTTGAACGTCCATTGTTCTTTGGTGCACGACTGATGGCTCTGCCCTTCAATCTCCAGTTGTGTGGTGTCAACCGAGGCCAAGGTTCTACCTTATCCCGCCGCGGGTCATGCCAATCCTACATTCCTGATAAAGAGACAGGACTCAGGCCTGCAGGTAGGAGAAACCTGATAAACCATATCCAATCTCGCATTGTTGCTTTGAGGTGCATATTTCACAGCCCGCTCAATCTTGTGACCGTTGGGTGTTTGTAGGCTCAGTCCAGTCCTCGTCCAAGCCCGTCCTGTCCATCCCGGTCCAGACATTCAATCGTGCGGCCGACGGTGAAGCCTCCTCCGATCCCGGCCTACGCCGCGGATCAGCGAGAGAAGCCGGCTCACACCGGCACGAAAACCAGCGCGGAGCCTCCTCCGCCTCCCTCTGTGCCGCTGCCTTTACCCAATCTGGCGCCCAAGTCCCATCCCTCGCCTTCACCCACGCCCACACCTCGACCGGACCCTCCGACCAGGCCTCCACCTCCCTGTCCCGTCAAAAAACCCTTGACGGTAAGTTTTGCAATCCGAAATGTCGCATGCTCTATGGGTTACTTTAAGTCCCAGGGAAATGGATTGACAATGGATGGGTGTTTCACAGCAGGAGCAAAAAGAGAAGAAGCAGCCCAAGGTTTCTGCTGACGCTCTCCAAAGAAGAAAGGCTGCTCTGGCGCCATCTGCTGGGCAGAAAAAGCCAGACAGGTAAATGACCTCAGAAGCTTTTGACTCATAGCAGTTTAATTGATTGCTATTTTCAACAGTAGATGTTGACCCAAAAAAATTGCAACGTTCCTCCAATGAGTGAAAATGATTATTGACACAACCTTTTGTTTGTTATTTCCTTTAATGTGAAAAATACACAAATCCACCACAAGCCTTTTATATTGATTTTGCGCTACTTCTATTAGATCCTAAAGGAAACGAATGCTTCAGGAGAAGTTGCGGACCATCACAGAAGATCCTGAAATGGACTTTCCACCTGTTTCCACATGTTCTTTCAAACTGGATTGAGGAGAAAATATGTTGCAGGAGGATGTGATGAACACTTCCTAAGCGGTGGTACTAGTTGGCATTGATACTTTTAGAGAATTTGCATTTGAGCCAAGCTGATGAATGTGTTTTGTTTGTTGTTTGTTTTAAGATTAGATCAAGGCTTAATCTATGTTTTCTTTTTTTACCGTATGTGTGTTATTTTTCTCACTTGAACCACGCATTGAATTGAACTTGAATGCATTATTTTTTGTCTGTTTGCTGTACAGTGACATGTCGCATTGTTCCATGTGTGCTGTGTTTCCGCGCTGCTCCGGTTGTATTTATTCAACAAAAACAGCAAGAAATGAATGTTTACAGTGTCGCCTGTGTACGAAACGCAGAGTTCCTACAAGAGCCCGAGTTCTCTTGTTGGAAATATCTTCTATTAGGAAAACAAAGCCGATCCTTTGGTGCTTTTGCTTCGTTTGAACTGGATCCCCACATGCATGCTTCTGATGAGGGAAACTTTTTTTTTTTTCTCCGATATGTAGCAATAACTGTGTGTATGTATTCAGAAATATTTCATAGGTTTATATTGTGTCCTTCTTATTGCACTTTTAGCAGCTATGCTGACTCCGAACCCAGGTTTTATAACTTACAGTAGGTCTGACAATCACAATCAGTCAGGCTGTTGTCGTTGCCATGGGCAGTATTCCAAACGTTTGTGTTTTATGAATATGAATGAACCGTGGTTTGTTTCACATGCAGCTGTTAAATGTTCACAAAATGACGAGGCAACTTCAATTCTATTTATGTCGGATTTACATTATTTTATGTACCACGGTTTACTGAAGTACGATAGTACGCTTGTCCATTGGGAGTTTTGAGTTTCGACCAAAAGTGTCCATTTGAGAAAAAGATATAAGAATGATGTTGAATGTGTAGAATATATTGCAGGATGTCTGGAAAGCCGAACCGGTTAAATAAGATGTACCAACACCTCAGCTACCACCTTGTACCTGATGGACAGACCTATGCAAACTCAGAGGCAGTAAAAAAAACACTGTGCCTTCAACTGGATTTCAAATAAAATGATACCAATAAAACGTGGTTTGTTTACGTCAATATACACAAGATTTACACCAGCCACAAAAAGAGTTTACGGGGGGTAATTATTTCACCGAAATAGAAGCCAGTCAATCAGACATCAAGCAGTGATGCCCTAAAAAGCCCTAAATTCAGCCCATAATGTCACTTCCATCCAAAGTAAATATGGAAACAAGGAGCAAATTAGTTATCATATTTTAATAAGCTTTCTAGAATAGTTTTGTGCCGGTTTTAAAAAGGTACTGAAGTCTGAGCAGCTCCTCAACGTTTGATGTCTTGCAGAGGAGACCGGTTCCTTATGGAAGACACTTTTGTCCTTCTTTCATTATAAATGAAGCATATATTTGCACTAGTACCATCAAAGATCTCCCTTCTCCTAATTTCGCCCAGTTTATTCCTTGTTTTTCAACCCGCTCCGTCACAATGGGGGGTGGGGGTGGGGGGGGTTTAGGCGTCCCTCCCGCCGAGAGCTGGCAACTTGTACGTTCAGCCCCGCAACCTTTTGGCGGCTGCCGGTTCGATAGAAAAGCCGTGTGTGCCGTGAGTGTTAAAAAGAGACCCCTCGCCGCTCCATTGGTGACGTGGAAAGGTGCCTGCTCTTTAGATCTGGGTACACTTCTGCTAGATGAAAGACTCAGGTATATTCTAATCAAAAGCCCTGTTAAATATCAAGGCCGGACCCCTGAACCCGCCCTCTGACACATACACACACGCACGCGCACACGCACACGCACACGCACACATTAGCGGCTCAGATCTCTGTGGTGTTGGCAGAGGGTTTTATCCACCACCGTACCACAGGGAGGGAGGGGGTGACTGTGGCTCGGGGGGAGACGTGGGGGGATAGCGCCCTAATTGCAGCCACGGCTTCTCCCGCTGAGGATCATTAGTCATACCGAGCGTGTCACTTCCTGCGGAGTGTCATTCATTAGAGATGATGATTGGCTGAAGGATAAAACAAGGGGTTGACACCCCCGCCTCCCCTCCCGGCGGGAGGCGACACAGCGAGGAAGAAGTGGAAGGGGCGAGGGTCTCATCCGCCGAACACACCCCCACCTGGCTCGGCAACCTAATTAAGCTGCAGTGGTTTTCCACTCGTTATGTTGGCTTTCCTGCAGATTGTCGTGGCCCCGAGATAAGGTACAGAGTGGACGGACATGGTGGGCAGAGGAAAGTGGTGTTGGGCCTTCAGTGATTTGTCACGTGAATGGAATTCTCACAGGCTGCTGGGCTTGTGACTCACAGGTTTTTTGGATTTTAGTCCATGCCTACAACACAGCGATAACCAATATGTACCTCGTCTGAATTCCTTACATAAGAAACATCAACCACGTGAATAAGCAAAAATAACAATAAACTTGTTACGCAGCACTACAAGAATTATCATCAGTGCAAAACCCAGTCTGGTCCACATTTTTATACCCTTCAATATGGGTTTATTTTTATATTTATTGGATATAATGAAATATTGTAATTGATTTGGTATAAAATTACCCATAATTGCTGTGATAAAATATATTCCTCCATATCTAGACCTACAACAGACATATCAAACACAATACCCAAAATTGGTTTTCAGACAGGTCTGAAAAGGTCACACGTTCAAGTGCACATTTTTCCATCCAAGTCCCGTTCCTTGAATCAAATGATCGGAGACGGCCAAGCCCCATGAGACTCGGTGGCTCAAAGAGGCAGAGTAAGCCGCTGCCGGAGGGCTTCAAGGGTTTGATGTCAGGTGAGCTTTCGAAAGATGGCAACGCGAGTGAAGGGCGTTTGAATGGTTCAGTTGGTATTCTCATTTCGTTTTGCTCACTGAACAGAGCTCTCTCTCTAAATAGCTTTATGTTAACGAGCCATGCTTGCATTAAGTGAGGTGGAGGAGGGCCTCGTGTTGGTACTGCCTGGGGCCTCCAGATCACTAAGACCACGCTTGCATACACCACGGTATATTGTAAAACTGCATGCAGATATAAAGGCTCGCTATGGAGAGCCTTCATATTCAACACCAGGCTGCATCTGAGGCTGTGAACTCTTTTCAGCACCTTTGGAATCTAACTAACCTAACTGGGTATTTCAAGTTTTTTTAATACAGTGTCCTTGGGTTGCTGGAAAGACACCTAGAATTTTAAGTTTTTATTCGGGGTCCAGCCCACAGGGCTGCGGCATTCAAGCCAGTCATAACATACAAACTGTAGGAGTCCAAAACAGTCCAAAATATATTTTGTGTTTGTGACCTCACACATGGAGTTCGCTTGCACCTCCAGAGTAACGGATCTGCATCATGTTCATTTTATTTTAATCCCAAAAGTAAAAAAAAAAGTTGATGAAATGTCTCTGAGGGACATGCAGTGTTTAATCTTGTTTGAATAGAACTGTGTTGTTGGAAACTTCCGCACGGAGTCATTTCCTTCCACAGAAACACAGTGAGGCAGGACTCTGCGGACTACAGGTGGTAGACAGACACCTTCTCATTTTTAGGATGCAGTCATTAATACCAGCGACACCAGGACTTGGAAAAAACGGCGTCACCGCGTCATTACGTCAATGCTGCGTTCAATGGAAACTCTGAAAATTGTAACTCTTTTTAGTAGTAATGCTGATGTAGCGACAGCACGAACTGACGCTACGTTTCATGGGAACTGGAAATTTGTAATTGGTATCGATACTGGACCCTGTGTTTTGCTGCCTGCAGCTATATTTAGGGGCCCAGCCCGCAGGGGCTTTGGAACGGTTAGTGAAAATCAAATGAGTGAAAATCGGTGGTAATTTCATTAGTTTCAGGTGCGGGCACTTGGTCACATGATCATCCGGAGTTATATAAGTCCAAGCTTCGTCTTTCGGAAGTCATTTCCCTCCGGCCACTTGCGAGTACGACACAGCGAGTGAAGAAGGGTCATTTACTTTTGTTCACGGAGCGTAGCGGCTGCAAACTCCATTCTCAACGACAATCGCTGATGGCACGGACATGGTTGAGGTGTCTTTACACTCGGGACGTCTCAGACATGTCGTGGTTCAGGTTTAATCCATATCCTTCCACATTTGGAGCAGGAATGAATGAAAAACGGATACAATTTAAGGTTGAAGGTTTGCCAACACAGATTGCCAAGGTTCGACAACTTCCGGTCAGGTGGTGGCGCGAGATGAGATTGTGGAGTGGCGACGCTTTGTGACATCACAATGTGTGCAGGTTGTGGCTCTGGTGGGAATTTGGTTCGTTAGAGGTACGTGGTGTAGACTCCGTCAGTCTGGAGTGGTTGTATAGGGCAGTATGTGCACTGGGACCAGACGATCTGACACAACACCCAGCTTTTCATTTGATATTTTATCTCTTCTTCTTGTTGTTCTTCTTCTCATCTCTTTTTTTTTTTGCAAATAAATGCATTCTGTTCGCATCTAACCCGGTTTCATGTCCCTCCTTATTTTTCGGCATTTGAGCCAGTCATGACTTGGGTTGGCCATTGAAACCTGGTGCCAATATGGCACCGATTCCTATACGATCGATATCTACCGGACCGGATGGCAACGCAGAATTCTATGCCACTAAAATGCCTGAGCTGTCGATTGAAATATTTGCCCTCTGCAGCACCATAAATCGTATTTTCATCGTCAACGCGTTATGAACATGTGCCATAAACAGATCGCAAAAGACGGAAACTGACTGAAAAATAATTGTATTTACACACGCCATGCATATAGTAAGCTGGTGGAATTTAAATGTTGATGTTCCTTACTCACCCCCGAGTTTGTGACCTAACACATGGAGTTCGCTAGCAGCTCCAGAGCAACGGGTCCGAATAGTGGCCATTTTATTTTGGTCCCAAAGGTTTAAAAAGTTGATGAAACGTCTCTGAGGGACATGCAGTGTTAAGTCTGTTTGAACGGAACCTTGTTGTTGGGATCTTCCACTTCTGACAAATGAACCGATCTTATATAAGTCCAGTTTACGTCTCTGGGTGGTCATTCGCTTTTGGAGAGTTGGGCTGTGTAGACCGCATACCGGAGGAGCCGATGCGGTGTTCAATGCAAACTGAACAAAAATTGTAACTCCTGCTGCGTTGCAGAGAACCCGGAAAACTGTAATACGTACCTAACACGTCTGAACTGGACCCTGTGTATTGCTGCCTGCAGCTATATTTATTGTTGTTCTCGTTCTTGTTGATTTTATTATTATTATTATTATTATTAGAGCAACCAAAAGTAAATCTGGGTTAGGGCCAATAGCAATCAGTAAATGAGAACATTTGCATTTTCTGAAGAAAATGCGTGTGAGAGCTGAAAGGTGTTAGCTGCTGCTGCCGCTGCAAGCTGCTGCTCCAGCAGCAATTTCGTAAGTCTTTTAGCACCACCTACTGGTGAAATTTTATCAAATGTTACAGACTTGTTCAGCGTCCCCATCTGTAGAACTTTGCTGACTTTGGTCACCAATGGAATATTACATTAAACAGATACAGCAGTTAAAAAGTAGTATGGTGCTGTCTTACTAATGGCCACAAGGTGGGGCTATTGGTGCCAAGCTTCAATGTGTTGTGCACATCCCCATGGAGAACTTGTCTACCGGGTTTCACCTTATCAAACACGACAGAAATGTAGAAATATCATGTTATATTGTTCTGTAGCGCCCCCTGTGAATACAATTGGATGAAATGTTCCACACTTGTGCAATGTGGCTGTATGTACAGCGTTCCCAGATTTGGTTGCAATCCAATTCAGCATTGGATTGCAATTCAGCATTGGACAACCGGAGTTATGGCCCTTAGGGTTAACCCTAAGCCCTAACCCTAACCCTAACCCCTAACCGCCTTACCCTAACCCTAACCCTAACCCCTCATCCTATCCCCCTAACCCTAACCCCTAACCCCTAACCCTAACCCCCTAACCCTAACCTCTAACCCTAACCCCTAACCCTAAGTGCATCAGGCCACGCCTTCAAAAGTTTTGTAAACAATTACAGACAAACGGTTAGTGATATCAAAAAACGAAATCACACGTCTTGTTCGGGGTCATCTAAATATGGAATGTAACAAATTTGGTTAAGATTCCATGAATATGTGCCAAAAGAGGCAAAAAGAAAAAAAACATTTTTTTTTTTTACAGGTGCCAATGGGTGTGGCCTATATCAGGCGAACCGGCATAATCCGAGGAACATGCTTTGCAAATATTGTTTTGCTACGCTTCAGGGTTCAGAAGTTATTAGCCAAAACGTAAAATACATTATAGCTGACCCATTGGTGGTGCTATGGGTACCATGTTTGAATATGTTAAGCGTTTCCACATGGGGCACCTGTCCATGAGGTATGAATGCTTTAGCACTTACACTTGAGATACCAGCTTTCCAACATTCCTCCCACAGACTTCCATAGAGCATACACAGTCAATAGATGGATCCTGTATCATCTGCTGATGCTCCCTTCCCCCAGAAAAACACACCATAAAGGAGAACACTCACCAAAATATCCAGATTAAAATAATTATTGACTCATGTCAAATGGAATAAGCTTCCTGCCACTGCCTTCCAAAAATGGACATTTTCTTTTCTGCATCTTGGATCCACCTCCCCCCCATATCCTCCCCTGTGAAGATTTGATATTTACTCATTTTTTAAATGTGATCCACAACCCAAATTACAATGGAACAATTTTGAATCAGTTATCAGCATGAATAACATTTATGGCATCCCGATACCTTGTCCCGAGCTTATCAGCCGAAGCCAACACCCAGTTTGATTTTATAATCCCAGCCGTCAGGTGACACCGGGTATGAGCCTCCACATGGAGCCTTTAATGAGGAGCCAGCATCATGTGCATACGGTGCAGCCGGTGCAACCAGTCCAGCCAGTGCAACCAGCGCAACCAGCGCAACCAGTGCAACCAGCGCATGGCGTCGTCTATGGGCTGTCCCTTTATGATTGGCCTTTGGGAAGGTTGATGGGCTAAGTGTTCCTCTAAATGAAGTTCTCGTCTCCGACAGGGAAAGGTCAGCATACATGATTAATGAGAGGAAAATGTCATCTGGAAGGGGCGAGGGGGATGAGAAAGGAGCCCAGCGGCAGGGGGGCGGGGGGGGGGGGACCAGTGGAGCAAATCTCACAAAAATATGCAGGCGGTATCTTTTTGTCGTTGCTATTTTTTTTTTGTCAGGCCGTCAAGCGGTCATGGTCCCTAAATGTACTGCTGATTTTAAACCTGAAGATTTAAACCTACGTTCGTGAGCACATCCGCATCGGGCCCCGGTGTCCCGCGCTGCCGGGTCCCTGTCGAAGCAGACAGCCCAATCGATCGGAAATCAGCCGTAGCGCCGCCTCCCCTATCGTTCTGTCCCCCCCCCCCCCCGACGGTAACTGTCTGGTTGTGACCTATTATGTTTATTCAAGTCAGCAAGGAGAGAAGCCCCGATGCGGCTCCCACCGAGGCCAAGCCACGCAAACCATCCCGTCGGAGTTCAAAGGGACGGCCCCTACACCGCTAATTAGCGCCCTTGGCGATTCTAATGGGCCCCCTATGAAAATATATGTAATGACCAAGCACCGACAGGGGTCCACCCAGCGCTGTCTGATCCCAATCATTAGGTTTGCATATGTGTGTGTGTGTGTGTGTGTGTGTGTGCGCGTGCGTGCGCAAATTTGTTTTCCACCAACTGCAACGGCTTGAAGTTGTGTGAAGGAGCAAAACGAAGCAGAACTCCACACCTGCCATATAATGTACAAAGCAAATGACGAGGAATCACACACCGCACAACACTCACTTTTGAGGATTATCTTTATTGTAAACACGGATCCAAACACGGAGCCACATGACAACCTTTAAAGCAATTCTCTGTAATGATTTTCACTTACTGCATAACACCATATAAACGTTGTAATCAAAGGACGACTTTCTCTTTGCTTACGAGTGGGAAAAATACCCCAGGTTCAATGACAGCTGTGACATTCATTATAAGACTGATGTGATATTGTTGTTTGTTTGTTTTTTCTTCTCTCAAACGTCCAATGTACAATTGCAATTGCATTGCAATACTCACTACAAGAACATGGCAGTATATACATAATATTGCACACCTTACTTTAAATCAACACTTTCGTATACTTTTATATTTTATTAATACTTCATTTATTTAGACTGATATACACAGTGCAGAACGTTTTCAAAAACAACAATTAAAACGTAGGTGTTACTGAATAATATCACTTCAAACCCTCTTTGAACAAGCATGCACTTTTTTTTTCTCTCTCTAATCAACACAGATTTAATTTCTTACCTGTGAATAACATCGTATACACGGCTGACAGAACAACGACGGTTACATTGTCGCGGGGCGAGCGCTCAGCGATCCAGGCGAGGTCTGGAGGCTGCGGCCGTCCCACGGCTGTGATAAAAGACGCACATGGATTGTTTGTGGCCCTGGCTTCCTACTTCTTCCCGTCCTTGCTCTGGTGCTCCCACGGCACGGGATCGTTCTCCTCCGTGAGCGAGCCGGTCTCTCTCTCGTGCCAGAACTGCTCCACGTCGGGCAGGACAATCCCGTCTTTCAGGCTGATCTTGTCCGCTTCCCGCCCCTCTGCGGTGACGGGCTCCTCCTGTGGCAGGGGCTCTTTCTTGGGGCCCTGGCTGGAGGTCCGGTAGTGGCCCCCGTCACCTCTCGGCTGGCCTGAGGTCTCCGGTCTCGGGCAGGGCGACTGCAGGGCGGTGGGGTTGTGGGGTCCGGGCTTGGGCGGAGTTTGTTTACGCAGGGTGAGCCTCCGCCACAGCCCACGGTATCCCTCCCTGAACTCCTCGGAGAGGGAGAGTATGACCAGGGGGTTGACGAACGACAGAGAGAAGGCGAGCAGCTGAGCGGAGAGGGAGAGGAGAAGAGGGGGAGAGGAGACCAGCGGCCGGGCTCCCTCGCTCTCTCTCTCTGCCAAGTGACGCTCCCACACCCACACCACCCACTGTGGCAGCCAGAGGACGGCCATGGCCACCGTCAGGCTGAAAAGCATCAAGGTGAGCTTCCTCGATCTGATCTGCGTCCGCAGGTTCTGGCTCTTGCTGGAGCGCCTCTGGCAGCGGCCATAGGACTTCCAGAAATACAGGAGAGCAAAACTGAGGGGGGCGCAGAAGACCCCGAGGGGGTACGCCTTGACATACACCGACATGAAGTACCTGGCCTCCGGGGGAACGAGCAGCTCGCACACCAGCCCACGGCTTTCCCTCTGCAGCGTAGCAAACAGCCAGTGAGGGACGGTCACCGAGCAGGCGGACAGCCAGGTGAAGGGCAGCACGAGCAGGATAGAACCCAGACGGATGCTCACCTGCTTGGTGGGGTTGGATACATGGTGGTAGCAGGCTTTGGCCATGACGGCCACCGTGAAGCTCTTGGCAGTCATGCAGGACTGGAGGAACCAGTCGGACGTCTTGCACACCGTCCAGCCCAGCGTCCAGCTGGACTTGGAGTACGCTGCGGCTCGGAAAGGCACGGAGAACGCCAGCACCAGCCCATCGGTGAACACCAGGTTGAAGATGAGGGAGTTGATGAGTGAGAGCTTTCCCTTGTGGGCGTTGGAGACCAAGATGGACATCGCGGTGAGGTTGCAAACCAGGCCGGTGATGCAGATGACTCCCAGGATGGCAGGCACCAGGACCTTCAGCTCCCCGGGGTCCAGGTGCTGGTAGTTCCCCCGTTCGAAGACGGACCACCTGTCAACGGAGGTGTTTACCACTGAAGCATTTACGCTGGAGAGCTTATCCATGTTGTCGGCGAAAAAAAACAAAACGCTGGTAGACTGAGGTAAACGGTCGAAGGAAAGGAAGGAAGAGGAATCTGTCAACAAACGCCTCGGACAACAAATGAATGTCAACGATCACAGTCGAGCTCCTGTCTGTCTCCAGATTCACCCTGTGAGACGAGGACACAGAAGCTTGTGGGCTCAGTTATAAAGATGCCGTTTGATTGACAGCTGCTTTCCCCAGCTGATATATTGCGTATCATCTATGGCCTCACGGGGCCAATTAAATTTAAATCTGCAATGATGTGCACAACAAGACATTGCCATGCATAGGATTTCCACCGAGAGGGAACATTTGTCCTGCAAATTTGCGTCAACTGAGGATCAATGGAGTACAATGAAGTACAGGTTTACGGAAGAAAATAACATTTAAGTTATCGTTTCAATTAATTAAAGTAATTAATTGAAATTGTTTAAAAACGATTTAAATGAAGTATGAAGTATATGATGAAGTATATCATTGTGAACACAATAAGTATTTTGTATATAGAATAAATAGAATACAGAGAATACATCCTTATCAGTATGGTGGTTTTTGCTTGTTTTGGATACATTATGCCTTTCTATTGAAAACAAGGAGTGAAGCTCAGCGGAAAAAAATGACTCATGAGCTTGGAAACAAACACCAGTAAAAAGCAGAATGAGTGCATATCACGTTGTGGCCGTTAAGTGGGTTCATCCTTTTTGAGTATGTGAGAAATCATTATTTGGAAAATATTATTCTCAAAACTATTAATGGCAATCGGGCCAAATAGTAAAAGAAACTGTGGAAAGGTGAATGTGGAAAATACCTGTTTCAACAAATTCAATGAAGTTGGTTTTCTGTGTTTTTGCAAACACGTCAACTGTGTGTGTGTGTGTGTGTGTGTGTGTGTGTGTGTGTGTGTGTGTGTGTGTATGTGTGTGTGTGTGTGTGTGTGTGTGTGTGAGAGTCTGTGTGTGTGTGTTTGCAAGTCAGGAGCGTGACGGTGTATGAGCCAAACCGTCCTTTCCACCTGTTTTCCACATGAGGGCAACCTTGCAGTACAAGCTGCACGTCTGAAGAGCATCCTGGAGTACAAACAGCAGCAACAACAAAAACACCAACAACAGCAGCAGCAGCAGCAGCAGCAGCAGCTGAACTTGCAGATCTTTATTCTTTTTTTTTTTTTATTCAAAGAAATTCCAGTAAGCATAAAGACTGCATGGTAATTAATTGCATTTCATTACATTCTGAGCTATAAAAGTTTCATTTTTTTTTTCAATTAGAAGGTTCACAAAGGAGGTTATTATTATTATTTTTTATTTTTTTTTTTTAGAAGACATTACTGTTTAAAGGAATCACACCTAAGAATTCCCTGATTTCACAGTCCATTTTGTCCCGCTTCCATCTCGAGGAGTCGCCTCTTAGCACACGCACGCTTCAGGAAAAAAATCCCCCACTCGAGTCGGAGCTAAATCTCTAATCTCTAAATGAATAAAAGATAATTTCCAGATAATTTAACTTGCCCATTGCCCAAGTGGAGAAACATGGACAGGATCCGCAGAGTCTAAAAATAATAGCACATGAACAAGCTACTGCTCTGAGCAGTTGGAGGGATGAGCACTTTACTTGCATAGAACCTTACGCCATCCAAAATATACTATAGCTGTTTGCGGCACAGGCAGCAGTGGAAACTCCTGCTATGTGTGATATGAACTGCTGTGACTACTGTATTTGGGATTTTAATGTCCACTCATTGTTCATTAAGGATCGTGCATCGAAAGCTATTGTAACTTTGAGAAATTTGGAACTATTTGGTCAGCAGCTCATTCGTCGACTGTGTTGTTTGTCACTCTGGTGTACTCCTTTGTCAGTTAATTTGGTGAAATTGTTTTCGGTGCATCGTGGTACGGGCAACAGCGGTTCTTTTGTTTTTTTGTTTTTTGTGTTTCATTTTTTTCAGGAAAGGTGAACGTGAACGTGTCAGCTAGTGCTTTCGTGTAACGTGGACATGGCGCAACCTTCCCCTCCATGCGGGACTTTAGCGGAATTTCTCCTTTTGGTTGGTTTTCTTCAGAGTGGGGGAAAAAACAACAACAAAAAAAAAAAGATCCTAGTACAACATTTCCTTGAAAAACATTCACACTCCTGCCTTTTCTCAGTCACCCCCCCCCCCCCCACCCCCCACCCACACCCCGCCACTACATCGAACCCCACATACCAAAAGAAGGCACCACAGCTTCTAAACAGAATTGTTGATCAAGCCAAGGACTCGATAAAACTGAAAATAAAAACCACGACCACACTGACCACACATCTCGAGGGGCCTCGTTCGCACGGGACACGCCGTGTGTCTCAGGGGAGGGGAGGTGTGGTGCGGGGGACGACAAATAAAGAACGACTTATTTCACAGGCATGAACAAACAGCTCTCTGGTTTTTAGTGCTACCAAGAGGGTCTGGGATCAGTCTCCTCCTGACAAGTGAGGGCCCCCGTCACCTCCGTAGCCATGACACCACCGGTTAGTACATGGATGGGGCGGCCGCCCGGGTATACCAGGCCAACCCTGCCACCGCTGGGCCCAACAGCGCCAACGGGGGGGGGTGGTCGCCTCTAGTCTAGACCCCGAGGACAGGGCACGGCACCCGCTCAAAGTCTGACACCTCAGGGGTTAATCGCATGCACTGGGGCGCATAAGTGTATTGACCACCAGGGGGCACTGTTGCTATATGAAACAGAGCCACCGTGGCACTCACGCACGCCCTACATTTAGTGTGTGTGTGTGTGTGTGTGTGTGCGTGTGTGCGTGTGTGCGTTCCTGGAGGTACCGCAATTCTCACATCCATCTCCTTTGTCCAGAGGCGGTGTCCCCTCCACATGATCAATCCAGCAGTGCTTGGCATGTTCACAAAGATTCATTTATTCCGGTGTCAGCATGGCTAAATAAATTAAATTGAATTAAATTAAACGTCGGATTGAGGAATAGAAGCTTCTTGTGCAATCAGGTGTAATTTTTAAGTTCTTTTTTTTTTTTTTTTTTTTTTTCCATTCCGGGCATAGAGGTATCATTTTTCTTCCGGCTGTATCCAGGCTGGGTGCTCTCCACCTCCAAACAGTGGCATCGTCCCACTATTAACCCACACCATCCTTCATCAGTCACTGGACACCCGACGCTCCCCTCCCACAAAACTCTGCTCGTCCTCAGCAGAGCGGGGGAGACTCGACACCAGCACCGGCAAAATAGACGTGAGGAGGAAGAGGAAGAGTGAGTAGATAAGGTCCTTCCCTCTGTGTCTCCTTCACTCTTCCACCGGGGGAGGGGGCGGCGGTGGGGGGTGGGGTGGTGTCGGGAGTCAGCGAGGGGGGGGGGGGGGGGGGACGGCCCTAATTGACTTTGTCCTGGAAGATGTAGAGGTTGTTGGTGGCTGCCACGGCGATGATGTTCTCCTGGGGGTGCCAGGTGGTGTGGAGGATCTTCTTGCTGAAGTCCAGGCTGTCGACGCTGATCTCGTCCTTACGACGTTTCCCGCCCACGCACACCTGGAACGTCAAAGAGCCGAGCGTGGACAACACGGAGGGAGCGGGATTGGGGTTTTTTATACGGACAAATTTAAAAAAACGAAATCAGTCGAGGGACATGGAATTGAATCCTGAGAGCCTAAAGCGGCTGAATGGAGCTCTGCTGTGAAAAACAGTGAGTCATGTCTGTCGGCTGATAAAAGGGTTTTTTTATTGCTCTAAAGAGGTCTCGACAAGGCAGTGCTGTTTGACGCATAATATGTCACTAGCTCAGTCCGCTGACGTAATTTTCTTGGAAAAGCCAGAATAACACACTAAACCACTTAATGGTCAATATATAAAAAGGCTTTCATAAGCTCACTAAATCATTATTAAATTACTCAATGAACGAATGAATGAACGAATTCATCTAAAATGTGGGCGATTTCAGTCTTTTAAACCGAAGGACCCGTGTACCTTTCGTGGCTTGAGGATGGCTCGGGGCTTGCTGTTCTCCCTGGACGCCTCCAGGGTGACGTCGCGCTTGGTGTTCCGGTCAAACATCCGGAAGAAGTTGTTGTAGGAACCGGTCATGATCACGCTGCGATGGAGCACAGGTCAGGAGGGTTTGTTTTTTTTTCTTCTTTTTTTTAAATCGAGAAACGGATGGAGGGTGGAGGGTAGTGCGGACGAAGAGATGGCTGGGTGAACGGATAAAAATATCTCACCTATCTGAGCCGTTCCAGACACACTCGAATTTGTCGAAGATGCAGTCGTTCTCATACAGAGAGCAGAGCTTGCCCCGTAAATAGTCGTGGACCTGGGGAGGCGAGGCAAAGGAAAAAAAAAAAAAAAAAAAAAAACAACACAGAAAACATCAATGTCTGTAATGCAAATTTGGCTACACTTTAAGAACATTTGGCATCACTGAAAATGTAAGCATAATGTATGAAGAGTAAGGCGGGCCGTCTCCGACGACAAGGGGCACGTGCCGAACTGATCACGCAGTCCCCGGATACACCTGCCCAGTTAAACCGCGCCAAATGGCCATCTTATCCCCACAGGGTATTAACTTTTGTTTTTTCCAGCTTTGGAGGTTTGTCGACTCGCCTTTTTTTATTACGCGACCATGCAAGCGTAAGCTCCGCTACCATATGCTTTTCTTTGAGTAATCCCTTCGAACCTCCTGACCCGGGCTAAGATGCCGGGCGGCAGGTGGAGGCCGGCCTGGAATCGGACGAGGGGGGGAATCCCTGGGCCCGCGCAGACGACCTTATCAATCACGACCTTCTCTGAGAAGGCCACCCCCGATCTGACAGTGTGGATCTGACCCCGATGACCACACGGCGGGAGCTCAGCGCCAGCATCGGTCTTGCTGGGGACACTTGGCCTCGATAGGCCTTTGCCGGGTAATGGTTGGAGACGCCGGGGATTACAGATAGGCAGGGTGACAGTGGAACAAGATTACCCTGAGTTATTAGTCTGAAATCAATAAGGGTCTATCTGACCCATAACTTACCATCATTTCCTCACACAGACAGTTTGAGAATTGCTGTTTGGAGACTCAGTATACACTCGAGGGCTTTCGCTAGGATTTTTGAGCCCCAGACAATTTTGAAGATGGGAAAACAATCATAAGGAAATCTTCTTGTCTTAAGGGTCACCGTGATGGCGCTCACCAGTTGTCCTTTGACTGGAGATAGTCAGAGACCCTAGTCTTAGATTAGATTAGTCAGACTAGATTAGTGATTAGTCTTAGACTGGTCTTGTGGTTTTTGCGACAATATCCGGTTGGTTTGATATTATTGGCTAAGTCTAGTAGTATAGTCTCAAGTCTTGATCTTACGGTGTGTGTTAGAATCCCAAGATGTGTGATCACCTCTTCTCGATAAATCCTAAAGTGTGTGCACGACTGGAATGGAACAACCTAAGTGTGCGACGCCGTCCCTGGATGTCTGTCCGGCCAAAAGGGAGAGTACGGTCTCCGCGGTGACGGTGCAAACATACCTGGTACGTCTCCAAAGGTTTGTTTTCCATGTGCAGGTCCCACACCTTGACGGTGAGGTAGTCCCTCGTCATCAGGTAGCGCCCGCTGTGGCTGAACTTCACATCCGAGATGGACGAGATGATTTCGGAGAAGAAAGACCGCGTGGAGGGGTCCTCGGGCTCCTCAAAGTCTTGACGCGAGGGGAGGGAGAGTGGGCGGAGAGAAAAAAACAAAAAAACAAAAAACAAAAGCTGTTATCCTCGGCGAGGGAGAAAGGAGTTAAAGGTCGGCAGTGCATATCATTTATGGCGAGAAGACACGGTTCCAATTTTGCCGCGGCCGGTGGGATCTTCATTACCCTGAAAAACAACAGCACAGCAATGCCTGTTGGTGGGGGTGGCCCCGGCAGCTGCATCTCATCTGAGGATTAAGTCTGTGTGTGCTCAGTGAGGCCGGCCCGGGTCAGCATGCTCGGTAAATATTGGTTATGATTCATATTGACTTTGGCAGCTGCTGGTCTGTGTGCAGGGCAGCACACTGGGGATAACATCCAGGCATTCCATCGTTCGCTGTCAAGTTATTGTGCGCTCCCTCTCCTCCTCCCCCGACTTCTCCCCCGCCGGGTTCTCTCCACCCACTCTCGCCTCCCCTCTCCCCCGTTTTCACTCAAGCTTCTCGGCTCAAATCGCATCTTCTCCGCCGCCCCCCCCCCCCCTGCTCCCCATCCCCAGCCCTCCTGTTGTGTTGAGAATTAGAGAATAGCTCTGTGAGGTGTCAATGGGGAGTCTAACAAGAATCAGAGATGGAAAAATGGGGGATGAGGCGGGGACAGGAAAAACAAATCAATGTCAAAGTGCCGGGGCCCATTTTGGGTCCTGCTGGATTTATATTTGTGTTTTGTGTGTGTGTGTGTGTGTGTGTGTGTGTGTGTGTGTGTGTGTGTGTGTGTGTGTGTGTGTGTGTGTGTGTGTGTGTGTTTGTTTTGTTTGTGTGTGTGTGTGTGTGTCTGTAGAATTTGTGTATGTGCGGCCCTCCCCTCCCTCCACCATACTCCTCGGGTGTATAATAGGGTCCCAGGGGAGAGGGCTGTTTGGCCCTTCTATCTCTGGCCCCGGGGCGCAGTGCTCTGGAAACACCCTTCTTATCCCTCCATCCATCTCTCCATCCTCTCCCTCCGACACTTATTGGTTCCAGCAGTCTCCGGGATGCCTCCAACATTTATTGATACAGGAGAGGAGGATACCATAGAATTGTGGGTAGAACTGTCAGAATTGTGTGTGTGGGTGTGTGTGTGTATATATATCGTACATACAGAGAGAGAGGGAGAGGGAGAGAGAGAGAGGGGGTGAGTGAATGGGAGCAGGAGCTCTGCATGTGTCTGAGCTGCAAGGCTACATGCAGGGAGAGATTAGGTCCGTATTAGCAGACCTGTCCTCGGGCTAACGGGTGCAGCTGCCCGCTGCGTTGCCCGCGTCTGCGTCGCCCTAATGTTGCAAGACGGTGCGAGCACCTGTCAAGGAATGGCGCGCGCACATCAATATCAATCAGAGCACATCTCTTGGCCGTAGCAGGAAGACTTTGAACTCCATACCCCCGCCCCCTCCATCCTGAGTTCCCCCAACTATGCCGTACTTGAATATTCAGCCCCGAACGTGAAAGCTCAAGTGAAAACGACGGCGACGGCGGCTGACGAAATATCCGACATTATCGAACAGCAAGGTGCACCCGCGAGGAACTAATGCAATTGCTCTTAAAGCCATTGATTTTCCAGCTTGAAAATGTCAATGTATTCATTATTCATCCAAGCCGAATGCATACATGCGATGTTAAGCTTAAGAGAAGGCAGTTCATTGTCCGACACTGAGGAATTTATTGATACGTGAGTAATTTTCCCCGTTATATTGATCCGGTGGAAAGCTTTGCGCCAGGAACACGCCAAGGTGGGGGGTCTAAAGCAGAAATATCGAATGCGAAACAAGCGGCCATTACTCTGCGATTCCCCATGTTGTCTTGTCTAAATCACATGGACCTGTATGCCAACACAGATAATGACCCCCTCTCACTCAATTGCCCCCATTCCTT
Organism: Zeus faber; assembly: GCF_960531495.2. Lineage (NCBI taxonomy): Eukaryota > Metazoa > Chordata > Actinopteri > Zeiformes > Zeidae > Zeus > Zeus faber. The sequence continues at coordinate 21,172,253 of NC_137199.1, read as the reverse complement.
ATCGCACCCCTTGTGGTGTGGGGATGGTGTGGTTTGAGCAGCCACACCTGACCTGGTTCTAAGTAATTGGTGGATCCAGGATCAGAGTGGCTGCATATCTGTTGCTTGTTAGTTTGGTCCAACGACCAGCAGGTTCTCCATCCCCACACTCACTCAGGAGAGAGGAGTCCTGTCATGACATGTTTGGGCTAATTCCATCTAGACCTCTCTCTACAATAAACTGGTGTCTCTAACCCTGTCGTCTGTGTCTCTGTGCCAGAGGTCCCTGAAAAAGCCACTTGGGCGGCGTGTGGTAGGCTAACTGCCACACCCCTCTTTAATCTTCTCCAGAGAAACACTGACAACCATGCTGATTTTCGTTGTGTGTACTGGCCTATAACCGGTCCTGTTACTTTGACTGTCGATAGGATGTAACGGTCGACATATTATTGTTTTTTTTAGAAACATCTCTTTAGCAAAAGAGCAGAGAAACAAGTCTAGTATCTTTAACATCTGATATATGGACAATGGTGCTTGATACTGACTTTTCTATTTGAGACCTAATAGCCTTTTAGCCAAGTACCCGACTGATGTCACGTGAATCTTCTTCTTTCATTCTCCTCCTTCAACGCGCTCCTCCTCCGTGGGAACTTACATTTGCAGTGTTTGTCGCAGAGGGCCGTCTGCCTCATGTCGCACAGGCGTATGGAGCCCTTGCTGCTGCTGTAGGCGAAGGTGTGGCACTGCTGAGGGTGGAACTCCGCCGAGGTGATCACCTCCGTCAGCTCCTCCATGTTGGACGGCTTGATGTCCACAATGTCTGGTAGGGGAGGCGGCTCAGGAAGACCAAAAAAAACTCTGATATGGGCTCAGAACAGCCTCGGGTTTGAGTAATCTCACGGCTAAGCAAACAACTGTACAGTATTAATGCAGGCATTCTATAAAGGTGTGGGCGTGTGTTTGTATGTGTGTATGTAAGTGCGAATGTGTGGGGTTCTTTTGCAAAAAAATATCTATTTATACAATATAAATAAGAGACTCAGAGATCTAACACCCAAAGAAGTGGCCATTGAGGACAGTGGGGGACATTCGGGGTCAGGATACTGAAGCTGCGATCTGTGATCTCAAGGTTCCACAGGTTGACTCTGAGGTCGTCCGTGGAGATGTAGGTCTGGAGGTCGGAGTTGACGGAGATGGAGTTGATGTGGTACGTGTGGGCGTTGCTGAACACGCGCCTGGCCGTGGCCTCCACCATCAGGTCCATGGGCTGCAGGACCGGCACCTGCATCGCGAAGGTGCGCGGGAGAAGGAAAAAGAGAAGACAAGTGAGCAACGGGCAAGAGCGAGGGGAGATGAGAGACGAAGGCTTCCACAGCGCTTCGTCAACAATGAGATTTAATCAAGAGAGATCTTTAAGCGTGCGGGTGAAGAATGGCGCGTCCCTCTAGAACCCCTCCCGGTGGAACGGCTCGAGGGGGCGATATTTCCTGCACAAATCTTAATCGGACCGAGACAGCGTAAAGAACAAGGGTGCGATTTAAAAAAAAGCTCCAGGGCCATTTGAGCAAGGGAGCTCCACGAGAACTGTGAATATCTGTGGTTTCTGACGGGTCGTCTCTCCCTCTCTCTCTCTCTCTCTCTCTCTCTCTCTCTCTCTCTCTCGCTCTTCTCGCTCATTCTCTTTCATATGACTGCTGGGCGGTGCTCTCGTGTGTGTGTGTGTGTGTGTGTGTGTGTGTGTGTGAGAAAAACAGAGAGAGCAAAGACAGAGAGGGCGAGAAAGGGGAGAGAAAGAGAAAGACGGCCCCGAGGCAGCACAAGGCCCTGCTGTGGAATGATAACTGAACTCTGCAGAATTGAGATGAGCTCTCTCTCTCTCTCTCTCTCTCTCTCTCACACACACACACACACACACGCACGCACACGCACACGCTGTGACATCTTCAAAGACGCCCAGCACCAGTCCGCATGCGGCTCCTCGTCGGGAGAGATAAAAACCCACACAAAGAGAGAAGGGAGGGGAGGGTGGAGAGAACAAATCGACTGCTCCTCTCCGCCTTCCACCTTCTCGGTGGCAGATTCTGGGAGGCAGCCAGGGCGGCACAGCGGGCCGCTGTCGCTCCACGGGTGTCACTTTATTTCCACGTCTTTCAGTGGACGTCCGGGGAGGCGAGGGCCACATTAACCCCGCCTTGCCCCAACACGGACGGGTGCGCCGTTAAATGATGCTCCCTCAACCCCTTCCTTCCCCTCCTTCATCTGTCAAATGAACACTGGGAACCGTCAGCATGGGCCAACAGCATTCGGCAACAACTGCTCTTATGGTGAAATTGTGTACTGTATCCTATGAAATACTGTTTACCTTTTGGGGGCGTTGAAGAGTTGGTAAGAGTCCACTCCCAATGATAAAAAGGGGGTGCAGGTTTGACTCCTGCCATTTTTAAGTGTGTAGGTCTGTTTTAAACTGTAATTTAAACCTGTTATTTACCTGTATAAACCTTTATATTTCTAAGCATTTATGCTTCTTTGCTTTTATCCTTTAATTTATTTTAGGATTTATGTAAAGCACTTTGAATTGCCCTTGAGCATGAAATACATTGTAAAAATAAACTTGCCGTGCCTTACATAATAAAAAAAACAAACAGTAAACAACCACAATCATCAACGTTTTATGATAACCTCATAATCTGCCGAAGAATATGCCCCGACACTCATATAACAAGCATATCAGGAAGTTTGCAACCCCCCAAAAAAGACGGTTTCAATTCTCCTGCCCTATTATCCCTCCCTCCCTCCCTCCCTCCCTCCCTCCTCTCTGCTTGAGTTTCTCTCCTTCTATAGATTTTATGGCCCCTAAACAGGATTGCCACAGTCCTGGCCCGTCCCCCAGGTTGCTGTGATCCCCGGCCAGCCAGACAAAGAGGGCCAGACACGCTGAACACAGCACTAATCTATTATGGCAGGGACACACACTACACACAAACACATGCACACACACACACACACACACACACACACACACACAAAAATGACACACCCTGACGGGTGTGTCATTTTTGTATGAAGATTGAAGACCAGTATTGAGGTGATAAAGATGAATGAAAGTGAGAGAGAGAGAGAGAGTGAGAGAGACGGAGGTGAATAGACGATGACCTCCATCATGGGTTTCATCAAATGCTTACTCTACCTTCTCTGCTTTCTGTCACACCCTGACCCCCTAAAACCCCCCAAAACCGCCGCCATGTTTGAAGCTGGCGATATTAAACAAAGAGCAAGGAACAGCCAAGGAATCTTTTCTATTAGCCGTTTGAGAGCCGGTGCATAAGGAGTATCGGCGGAAATAAGAACATAATGTGGGGACGATAAAACCTGATGGAAATTTGCGAAGCGTGTAATGCTTTTTGAGGATGCACACACCAAAACGCCACACCATCTTAAAAGTATCTACAGTAATCGAGTAAACATCTTTTTTTTTTCTTGTTTTTATCTCCTCTATGTTTTCCATTTCCGCTCGAGAATGATCTGAGAAAATCTGAAATTAAAAAAACTCCTAAACTGAGTTCAGAATCCATTTGTGGATGATGCAAATTTGTTGATGTTTATTCACCGCCATTCAGTTTACCGTTTAATTTCATGTTTACTTTTTCTATTTTCTGACTTATATCTAGGATTAGGTTAATTGTACATTGCCATTTCCTTTTTCATCTTAGATTCAGCTTTCTGGTTCACTACTAGCTTTATGTCATAAGTTATTGTATAAGACCAGATTTTTCCTTTTGGGTCACTTATATATATATATATATATATATATATTTATTTTCCAATTTTTTTTGGTTACATATTGTGTTGTTTATCAGGTTTATTGTGTATTGTAATAGTCTATTGTGTACAGTGCATTGCATATTTCCACATTTTCCATACATTGCCATTTTCTTCTTTAATTGTTCATTCCATTGCTTTAATTGTTATTGTCTATTTTTTGATGTAAGCTGTTGCTGACTGCCATTTCCTTCGGGGGATGAATGAAGTATCTGTCTATCCATCTAACCGTCTATCCGTCCGTCCATCTGTCCGTCTGTCCATCTGTCCATCTATCCATCCATCTATCCATCCATCCACCTACTGTATCTTCTACTGGTCAGTGACCGCTGTGTTTGTCCTCTCACCCGTAGCGAGGTGATGGTCGATGGGTCTCGGATTCGTCCATCCTCGTCTTTCAGGTTGTAGCCCTCCGGTCGCTTGTCTCTCTCACTGATCTTCCACAGCTTCACCGTCTTGTCTGGGGGGGGGGGGGGGGGGGTTAAACAAGAAACAAAATCAAACACTTTCAGATGGAGACGCATAAAATAATCAGTAACACTGTGTAAGATGGAAAAGATGCGGAGGGGGGTTGGGGGACCAATCTGGCGCGTGTCTGGGCAGCAGCCAGTGAGGATGATGAATGGAGGCTGAGTGTTAGGACGTGGAATCCGGCGACATTGACTCCACTTCAGTGAATACACGTCTTTCAGGTTCTCCCGGTTTCCAACTTAAAAAATACCAAAAAAAAAACCAAAAAAACACAGTGGGTCGGCGGACGGAGTTGAGTCGGCGTTGGAACCCTCGTTGTTTGGTTCTTTTTTTTTTGTTTGTTTCTGGGACTCGGTGTCAGGGCGGGGTGGGGGGAGACCATCGCCGTAGGATGCTCCGCCATCTGCTCCAGCCACCACGAGCGCTGTGGGGCGGCAGCCATGCATGAAGCGCTCAATCTGCAAGATGTCTCCCTGCTGATGTGTGTGTGCGTGTGTGCGTGTGTGTTGGGTGGGGGTTCTGAAGCTACAGGGTTTCTGCTGGTGGCATGGGTTCAGTCAAGTGAAACACGTGTAGATGATCATTTAGGGAAAATAGAGCTTTTCGTGGGATTTTGATAACACCTTTCCCCCAAGGCACATACATTATACATCGTATATGTGGCTGAATGATGAATTGGTTTATTAAAGTTGTGATATGGAAGAAGGCAACATACAGAGATGCGTAATAAAAGACTTGCTGTGCTCGACACGCGGAGGGCTCTCACGAAAATTTGAACGCGGTGGACTCGATTCCGAGAAAGGGTTTGTACGTCTCTTTTGAGGCGATACATTTCTATCTAAAAAGGACGAGGCTCATCATTTGTGACATCACTCTCACCAGTTATGATTTATTTGTCCGAAACGTATCTAGAGCAGCGCAAGAAAGCTTTACCTCTCCCTGTGGTTGACTCAAACTCAGGGTCAGAGTCAACCATAGGAAGTTAAATGACGGATATTTGTCCAAAATGGCTATAATATCTACATCCCCCCCATTCTCATTACATAATGACGAGCATGGACAAAGATACGTTGCGAAACCAATCTAAAAGGATTGTGTACAGTCCATCTTGTCCCAGGGTCGAACCGCAGCTTGTGTCCATTTGTCCAGGGTTGCCTCAATTAGCTGTTTTTTCAGCTGTTTCCCTTTAGTTTTCCTGGCTTACCATTGGTGGAGAGAAGAAAGTAAGCCGCGTTCTGCTGCGGGAGCCATCGGATCTTGTTGATCTTCTCCTCGATCTCCAAGCTCTTCAGGTAGTCGAACTCGGGCTCGTGGCTCTGGAAGGTGCTGTAAACATTGTACTCGCCCCGCCGCTGGGGCTGACTCTTACTCTGCCCGGAGGAGAAACAAGAGTTTGGGCATGACGCTATAGTCACCTCGATAAACAAAATAGTTTCTCGTCCGAGTCGGAAGGCGGAAGCCGCGGGGTTTCCGCGGCCGTGACTCACCTCCTGCTCCCTCTGGAAGACGACGACTCGGCCTCCTTTATCCCCGGTGGCCAGCAGCTCCCCCGACGAGTTAAACTCCACCGTCGAGATAATGTCAGCTGCAGCACAGGAAGCATGGGGTGGTGGGGGTGAGAAAATGTCAGCATGGAAGAACAGGCATTGGCCAGGAGAGCGGAAAAGGTTTCGGTCTGGCACAAAGATTTAATTAAAGCGGTCAGGAGAACGGGGAGAGTGATAAACCCGCAACCGTATCACCAGGGCAGATAACCCACTAGATCGGTGAAATGTGGGTTAGGGAGGAGTCCCATTGTGATTCACTTTGTGGTTGTGAACTAATTCACCCCAAACCCCCATCCCCCGCCCCCAAAGTAAACCAATCTTTGTCTTTTTAATTACATGAATATCCCTACGAGTGTGTGTGTGTGTGTGTGTGTGTGTGTGTGTGTGTGTGTGTGTGTGTGTGTGTGTGTGTGTGTGTGTGTGTGTGTGTGTGTGTGTGTGTGTGTGTGTTTGTTTGTGTGTGTGTGTGTGCGTGTGTCAGGATTCTGGTTGTCCAATCGTGTAGCCATGACATGATGAATACGTCGTGTATTCACTCTCGTCGCCGATCTGGAGCTGCACCAACCGCAGCAACAAAGAAAAGCACGAATCAACCCGTCCGTCAGTCTCTTTTATTTCTAAATATACTCCCGGTGTGTCTCTCTCTGCGTCGCGGCGGGTTTTTCCGCTCGGAAGGTAAACAACAGAAGCACCTACCCTTAAGGTAGCTTTTCCTCTCCTCCTCAAAGACATACATCTGTCTGGCTGAAGGAGAAGCTAATGGTGACTGTAGTTATTGTACAGCCCCGGGCGAGACGCGCACGTCCAACGCACGCGGCATAATGTCGGTCACACTCCGCAACTCAGCCCCCTCTGTCGCTACGATCATTTCAAACTAATCGTAAAAGAAGAGACACCCAGAGAGAGAGAGAGAGAGGGAGAGAGACAGAGAGAGAGAGAGAGCTTGTTGTTTTCTATCCCCCCCACACACACACCCTCCATGGACCTGCTACTGGTGGAGAAACGAACAGGAGAGGGGGGACGTTGCCATGGAGACCGTTTCCGTCTCTATAGCAGCAGTCAGCGGTGTGCTTGTGCCAATAGCGCTCAGACTTAGTTGCTGATGCTAGCTGTAACTCAGCAGACAGAGTGCTGCAATACAGTGAAAATCCAGTATGTGTGTGTGTGTGTGTGTGTGTGTGTGTGTGTGTGTGTGTGTGTGTGTGTGTGTGTGTGTGTGTGTGTGTGTGTGTGTGTGTGTGTGTGTGTGTGTGTGTGTGTGTGGGTGTGGGTGGGTGGGTGTGTGTGTGGTTGAACGCAGCACACATACCGGCTCATTTCTTAATATCAATCTACTTTACATGAGAGAAACACAACTATCACGAGTGTGTGTGTGTGTGTGTGTGTGTGTGTGTGTGTGTGTGTGTGTGTGTGTGTGTGTGTCTGTGTGTGTGTGTGTGTGTGTGTGGGAGGGGGGGTTAGTGTACACCAGTGCTGTTTGCATGATTTATGAGCACTAGTTCCATATTATTATAGCAAGGTGTAAAAGAGAAAAGCCATTTTTCGTCTTTCCGGCGCGCTGATGAGACCCCATGCCGGGACTTTGCATGTGGATAATCTGCAAGCGTGTGTGTGGAGGTGGGAGGCATCCTAATCATATTAGAATCTCAAAATTAATGACATTTGCTAGACAGGCACACTGACCTAATTACAGCCTGGGAGTACCCCACTGGCACGCCATATTGCTATCGAACATGCCCCGTGCACACTTGGGGTAGGTTATAGGCACTGACTGAAGACACACACACGCACACACACACACATACACACACACACAAATGACAAGAAGATTTCTATTCATCCCTTTCTCTCTTTGTCTGTGTGGTTGTTTGTGTTTGTGTGTGTTTATGTGTGTCTTCAGTGCATATAAGCTACCCCAACATTAACACACACACACACACACACACACACACACACACACACACACACACACACACACACACACACACACACAATGCTGTGGTTGATAATCAGCCCACAGCCATCCGAGTGAATCGAAAGGGAACGGCTTAGCAGTCAGCATTCTGGAATCAAAACCCATTCTCTTTTCATCCTCTCTGCAGCTCTTCCTCACTGTCTTTTAACAATGTGTTCTTTCCCCTTCATTTTTCAACCCCCCCATGCACCCACCCACACACACACATACACACACGCACACACACACACACACAGACACACCCACACACACACACACACACACACACACACACACACACACACACACACACACACACACACACACCCTCTCCTCTCCGTCTGCCATCATCAGCACATTAAGCCGCTGAGGAGAAGGAGTAATTGATGGAGGTCTTTAAACAAGTTTACACACGAATACGTCATTCGATCATCTCACTGAACCAACAGAAAGGGTGAATGTAGAGAGATGAACGAAGCTGAGGCGAGCTTGAAGGGACTCAGCATGAAAGGCCAGAATGGGGTTCTGCCTCATCACATACTGTAGTAAATAGGAAATGGCATTGAGAGTGAAAACATACGACATAAAAAAAACAAACACAATCTCTTATGCGTCATAGTCTGAAATTCAGTTTGGAAGACATGTGTTTCAAATCTTGCCGCTCCGCCCCCCTTATACAGACTAAGGTGCAACACACACACATGCACACACACACACACACGGACAGTGAGAGCTTCATCAGCGAAACATAACTAAATGAAAGCCATACATCGCGTTGGAAGCCGGTTCTGACACGGGCAGGTCGGAGCTTAGCGGTGCATCAGAGAGATGCTGCGGAGAACACACACACATCCATCACCAGTAATAACACACAGGGCACGCCTGTTGGGTGTGTGTGTGTGTGTGTGTGTGTGTGTGTGTGTGTGCGTGCGTGCGTGTGTTTCTGTCCGTGTCTCTGAGTGTGCAAGAGCGACTATTTAGTTTAAAGGGAGCATACACCTGAATACACACAAGAATACACACCTAAATACACACCTGCGTTAATAGGACACCGGGGTGGTCAGGCCACATTTGGTGTCCTCATAATCTCATAATTAATCTCAGAATTGTGTCCTCGTAATTTTGCGTCTTCATAATCCGAAAGGCTTTAATACTCCTGCATGATCACCTATAAATGTATCTGTGTGTGTGTGTGTGTGTGTGTGTGTCTGTGTGCGTGCGTGTACACACACACACACACACACACACACACACACACACACACACACACACACACACACACACATTCAAGGAAAGAGATACACAAGGAAATAGATATAGCCCTTATCATTTCTAAATGAGCCAATGGCCATTTCAGAATGCAATATAGAATCTGGAACTAGACCAATGGGATGGAAACTAAATAGATATGCATTGATTCTGGAATGAGACGCCCGAACACAACAAAAAGCTAAGAGAGGATATCGACTGCATTTACGCAACCGCAGCTATGCAACCCACTGCCCGGGGCGCTGAAATAGTTTATACTTTGAAGAGTCTGGCCAAAACTACGATTTTGAGGGGCCAGTCCACATCTTTGCTGTATTTAGGTCAATGACGGATCGTATGTACAGGAGTCTGGCTGCCAGAGACACAAGCAGAGACGGAAACAGGAGGACATGTAATCTATATAAACGCATGGCCCTACAGCGGGGGGGTAAACACACCAAGAATCGACCGCGGGTCGCGGCTGGCTTGACCCAATCGCACCATTGGACATCGTGTACACAGGGCACGGATCAAAACAGTGTGACCACTTGAAAAGCCAGTTGCATAAGTGTTTGCCGATTCCAGGTAGCGAGAGAGAGAGGGAGAGAGAGGGGGAGAGAGACAGAGAGAGGGAGGGAGGGAGAGAGCGAGCGGAAACCGGCGACGTGATGTTGTGCAAAAGCTTTGTTAGCGTCAGACATGGAGAGAGGGGATTACAGCACTTGTACTGAGCCGCCTGCGTCAAAGGATCAGGCAGAGGATAACGGAGGTCCGTTCTCTCTCTCCCTCTCTCGCTCACTTCCCTTCCTCTCACACTGCTTCTGGTAATCTACAATATGCATCGGTCTCAAAGATGGAAAAAAAAAACCCCCACACTCAACGCAGTGTCAAATTTGTTCGAAGTCGTTCGGGGCGGACAAAACACGACCGCGCTTGGCGCCGAATTAGCGACTGATGCGGCTTCAAATTGTAGACCCGCAACAATGGAGACCAGTCGGAATTGTAAATGAGCCCCGGCACCTCGTACTGACGCGTTACGGGGCTTACCTTCACACCGTGTAACAGGGCACAATGCCGCTATCTTCATCTCGAGAGCCCGACTCGTCGTGAGATCTGGACTGAACAAGCTCATTAACCTGGTTTCTCCAGGATCGGTCTCTTGGGATGGAGGCAGGATGTGTGTGTGTGTGTGTGTGTGTGTGTGTGTGTGTGTGTGTGTGTGTGTGTGTGTGTGTGTGTGTGTGTGTGTGTGTGCGCGTTTGCTCACACATACAGTACGGCGCGCGCCTTTCCGTATCCTCCCCCTGCGGGGGGTTGAGAGTCGATGGAGGGGGGGGGGGTGGAACGGGTGAGACGCTCCTCTTCTCACACTTCATTAACACGTCGCCATGGCACACATCCGACTACAGACACAACACGGAGCAACGGAGGGAGCCAAACTGACCCACAGGAAGAAATTGGTTGCGAACAGCGATCAATACGTTGAACGCCATGAAAGGTCTCTCTCTCTCTCTCTCTCTCTCTCTCTCGCTCTCTCTCTATTTGGTATTCTCTTTCTGAAATGGGGGGGGGGGGGGAATAAGAAATGATTGTGGGGGCAGGGATTGTACAATTATAATCCACCTCTGAAACAAAAGCGTGCACTCCCTGCCTCCTCCTCCTCCTCCTCCGCCGCCTCCTCCTCCTCCTCCTCTCCCCTTTTCTTTCCCCTATCTCCAGTTCTGTTTATGCGATGGAAAACCTTTCATCCGTTTCTTCTTTCCTCTTCTTTTAAATGTTGACGTGAACCGCAAGACGCGGCGACGAGGGTCGAGACCGAGGATCCGTGTGTGTGCGCGTGCGTGCGTGTATGAAAGGACCCGATCTTCAAAACATGCACCGATCCGTCTGACGCCTCTTCCGCCGAAACCCAGGAAGTAGATTCCTTCACTAACAAACGAGCTCCTTTACAGAGTCCAGAAAGGGCAGATATTGCTCAGCCTCCAGGCTGGAAACACACACACTGACCCTTGCACCGCGTGTGTATTGGTGCATGAGGCCACAACACAACTAAAGAGTGTCTATATATATACACACGGTATAAATATATATATATATATATATATATATATATATATATATTTTTTTTTTTTTTTTTTTTTTTTTTTTTTTCCTCCAGTGGAAATATCAAGGGTATTCTTTAATAAATTCTCATTAAATTTTCATGGTGCTGCAGACTTAATAAGGAGCTAATCAGGGGGATGAAAGCGACTGCTGAATAAGGAGTGAGACTCAATCCAACTTCACAGCTTGCCATTAAGCATTCCCAACCCCCCCCCACACAACCCCCAACCCCCAATAACACGTACGTACACACATTATCTTTGTTGCGCTCTGCGCCGAGGCGGGGCCCGGCGTTTTGAGTGTTTCCTAGTGAATAATGAATGGGGCCTGGAGGTACGGTTGGGGGTGTCTTTTTTTTTTTTTAATTTTTATTTCTCGCATCCTAAAGTGTGGCCCCGGGGCCGTTTGCCTTGGCACAGGCAAGACACTGCTTAGCTCTCATCAGCCGCCGCTATAAAAGCCGGGCACTCGCCCATTTGGAGACGGCATCAGTATTCGCCGGGGCTAGAGGGGGTCACGTCACACATCACACACACACACGCGCGCGCGCTCACACACACACACGCGCGCATACGCATACGCATACACACATACACACACACAGGCTTGTATGAACATCAGACGGACACATGCTGAAAAAAAAAGGGAGGGAGATAATCAGAGGAACAGGGGGTTAAGAAGAAGAAAGGAGGAAAGGATTACATGTCCGACCAGTAGATCTTTAGGTCATTGTTCCGGTGGCAAAATTGTAAGGGACCAGGAATCAATACGAAGGCAGGCGTCAGGTTTGCTCCTGAGTCGCGGCAGGAGAGCTATTTACATCTCCACAACCCATTGTGCGGCTATTTAGGAAGTGCTACGCATTATGAAAGCATCGGAGGTGGGAATTATTAAAATTGAACAGCACCCCTGTTGCAAGGGTGTCACAGACCATTGACTTTACACAGTTTTAATGCCTTTTCCACCAGCACACACACACACACACACACACACACACACACACACACGCACACACACACACACACACACACACACACACACACACACACACAGAGTCATGCAGGGTAAGACTATCTATCTATTCTGTTGCCATTAGCAATGTGTGATTTGTAGGCGGCTGGTGTATGCTATGCAAATAGAAACGTAATGTTCCTTCCACCAAAACGTCTCGACAAACCTCCCATGCGATGAACAATTGTCTAGTTGTGTCCATGGCTCAAAGCTTTCAATACATTTTAAACGAGCGCGTATTGCAGTCGCACCGTATAGTACGACTGTATGCAGTTCGGTGCTGACACTCGTACACACACACACACACACACACACACACACACACGCATACACACACGTACACACACACACACACACACACACACACACACACACACACCACACACGTAGAGTAAATGTGACACCCACACACGTTGAGGCGTGGGATTGGTGTGAGCCAAAGGTCAGCATGAGTTAATTTCATTTCATTAAAATACCCTGCTGTCCAAGGTAACCACCGCCTCAGGGAAACCCCGGCCATGATCATAGATATATGTTCAGGCATGCATAGACTGTGTGTGTGTGTGTGTGTGTGTGCGAATGCGTGTGATCTGTGTGCATAGGAATCAGCAATTTTTAAAAGGGCCGCACTTTGGACATTGGTGAATTTATTAGGGGCAGGGTAGAGAACCAGACACTGGTCGTATGACCCTCGGCAGCAGACGGACTTTATACCACTTAGGAGGCCAAGATCGGGACTAAACGGACACACACACACACATACACACACACACACACACACACGTTCATCTGTGATATATGAGGCATGACAATAGACCATAAATTGAAGCCGTAAAAGAGTTACAACAATGGAGGGCGTGTGCTGGAAAAGCCCAGTAGGGCAGCAGAGCAGACAGTCTGCAGCTTTATAACCAGTAGCACTCCCTCTCCGGATGATCTGCAACTGGGACAGACACTAAGACCCGCAACTCAAAGACGTGTGTGTGTGTGTGTGTGTGTGTGTGTGTGTGTGTGTGTGTGTGTGTGTGTGGGCGCCCGCGTGTGTGTGCGTGCACGTTTCTGTCCGACAAATAGACAGGGGGTTGGATAGAAAGAAAGGGTGTGAGGAAGAGATGGAGAGAGGAGGCAAAGCAGGGAAGGGCGAGAGAGAAAAAAAGAGAGAATCGGAGAGTCAGAGATTAAAAAGAGGGAGCGAGACAAAGAGAAGAAAGGCGTCGGAGGAGGAGAAAAAAGAGATGGAAGAGGATTCCCCAATTTTTCCATCTCAATCCACAAAGGTACTAACCCCCCACCCCCTCTCGGTTCCCTCACTCTGAGCCCAGTGACTGACAGAAAGCCGTCAGTAAGAACCGAGGCTCAGAAAACGAAGAGAATAAAATAAAGAAGGTGCTGGGGTATGAAAGGAATGTGCCTGTGCTTCCACCCCTCTACCAACCTGCAGAGCCACTGGTAACCTCAGCAGATCCCTACTGGGGGAAAGGAGCCACCTAGCAGCCCAATGCTCTTGTACTGTAAACCCTCAAAGCGCGTCAATTCTATTTTACTGAACAGCATCGTGTTAAATTCATGCAAATGATATGCATAATAACAAATCACAAATATTGCCACAGGCAACGCTCAAATTGAAGAAGTTTTGTCAGAGGCATCCTCATCAGAATCAGAATGACTTAATTTCGCCAGGTGCATTACATGTAATAGGAATTTATCAAGGTGATTATCGGAGTGCGTACTGACGATTATAATAAAAAAAAAAAGCTTTACAGTCCGAGAAAAATAAAATAGATTAAAATAAAAAACAAAATAATGATAAGCACAAAATATAACAAAAGGTAAAGTAAGAAAATTCAATCACATTTGCAAAAAGTCTACAAATTGTCAATAAAAAAAAAACAAGAATAGTGAAATATATCAAATAAACAGAATATGCAATGTGATATGCACAAGATAGGTCTGTGTAATATGTTCACTGTATGAGCATAGTAGGCAGTCAGGGGAAGATAATCCAGTACGACTTGGTATTTGGTGTATAGCCTACTGCAGTGTCAGAAATGGAATGGATGGAACAGAACCCGTTCGATGTTAAAGCACCAGTGTGTGCTGCACAGATCTCTGCATGAAATGCCCTGAAAAGCCAGTGATCAAATGGTTTTGTTTGGCGTTGCGTTGTGTTCTGCTTGTGCCCGAACGCGTCGCAGTTAATCACTGCAATCAATGCGTGTGATCCAGGGTTAGGGATAGACGCGGTATATGACGATGGCCTTTCAAGCATATCTGTAAATCACTGTTCAAATGCTGATCAATGAAGCTACCAGCCTGTGGGGTGGGGTGGGGGGTGGGCAGGGGGGCGGGGTGGAGGCAGGTGGAGCTGGGTGGATGAACATGGGGGAGCCATTAGGCATCAAACCGGTAACAGACTGGTAATGAGAGGCTGGTGTCCCGTCAGTGAGGAAGAGGAGGCTCACATGTGCAGTATATCACAGCTTTGGAGATCCACCCCAAAAAAATATACATCTTCTGGTTTCATTCGATGTAAATTTAAAATAAGGATGAATTGTAGGGTAGGACAATTACGGCTTATTTAGAGACACTTAGCATCCAATAATAATAATAATAATAATAATAATAATAATAATAATAATAATATTAATACGTGAAAAAATGATGATACACTAGAGACACTTGGCACAGTGGGTGATGCTGACACACACACACACAAACACACACAAACACACACACCACAAAATACACAGTTGGTCATGTTTAGTGTTTGATTAGATTCAACACCCGCAGAAAAGAGCAGGTTTTATTTCAGATACACACACACACACACACACACACAATCCTTGAACGATTTCCCCTGATCAGTTTAGACATCGCAAAAATGGCCTCATGGGCCAAAACGGAAGCAATAGATCCCATCAATCACTACGAACCATTCATTTGTTTAAGGTTTTTGTTGTTGTTGTTTTAATGGAATATACCTTCGGTGGCATAGTTGTGGTCGCGCAGGAAGCTGCTGTTGATTTTGCGGGTGTCGCTCTCCTCCTCCATGGGTGAATCGGGTCACTCGGGATGTGGGGACGGCAGCGATGCTCCCATCCCGGCCGGCAGCGTCAGCAGGCGCAGCTGGGGGCCGGCGGGCGGGTCGTCATGCCTCCAGACCTCCAGCAGAATCAACACAATCAGATCAAAATGTTCCCCCTTTTTTTTTTTTTTTTTTTTTTTCTTGTTCTGGCAGATCCCCGGACGCACCGAGCGGTCCCGCGGACTCCCGGCGATGGTGTGTGTGTGTGTGTGTGTGTGTGTGTGTGTGTGCGTTATCAGCGGGCAGTAACGAGCGCAGGACACGGCGTCCGTTCCAAATATCAGAGGGTATCAGGACGCATCTGGTGGTTGCAGGTGGAGGTTCTGCAGGTTCCGTCGCCGGGGAGGTGAGCCCGCAGCAGCGGTAAATCTCTTCTGGAAGGATTTGAGGTTGTGCGGGCTGGATCCCCACCCCCCCCCCCACCACCAACCCAACCCCTCTTGGTGGTGGTGGTGGTGGTGGTGTTGGTGGTCGGATTATGCGTCAACAAGCTCGCTCCGATCCATCCTGTAGTCCCACGTCGGAATCACCAGAATCCACAGAATATCCCCTTCTCTCTCTCTCTCTCTCTCTTCCTGTGATCCAGTCTTTTCCTCCACAGCAGATCTCTCTCTCTCTCTCTCTCTCTCTCCCTCTCTCCCTCCCTCTCTCCCTCTCTCCCTCAGCTGACTCGCTGTAAAACGCAGAGCCGGATCCGATCTGCTGTCCGCGCAGACGCCCCTCCCACGCCGCCGCTGCCTCTTTAACAACCCCCGCGGGCCGTGGCGCTCCCCCGCGGGCTGCGGCCGCCGTCGCGCTGTCGCTCGGGAGCCACCGGAGTTCGTCACGAGGCGGAGCAAGAAGCCATCATCCCGACCCGCACCGAACCGACGCGCTTTTCTCCTCCGCGCAGATCCGACGCGTTTGACAATCAATGGCAATTCGTGCTGGGAGGAGAGTCCCAATTATGGGAAGCTGCGGAACATGACATAACACATTTTTGTGTGTGTGTGTGTGTGTGTGCGTGTGTGTGTGTGTGCGTGTGTGTGTGTGCGTGCGCGTGCGTGCGTGCGTGCGTGTGTGGGGAGGGGTTTTAAAGCAAAAACAACAAATAGAAAACAGACCGTGGATACAGAGATAGATAGAGAGATAGAGGGAGGGAGAGATGGAAACAGTAAATAGACATGGGGAAAGATGAGGATGAGGGGAAATTGACAGAACACAGATGCATATTGATGAGGTTAGCACCCAACCCTCGACCGTTTGTCTTCCTACTTCCGAGGCTGACTCTGTTAAAACTACACGACACGACTTCTTCTGGCCATAAGATATCATTTGTTCTGCTGTTGGTGCATGTACAGCGTCGTAAAAAGTGCTCGCCCCCTACCAATTTGCGTCTGAATCAAAGCAGTTCTGCAATGAAGGGCGGGCTAAAATTCCTCCACAGCCACGTGAAGGACCGATAACAAACTATAGGATGCATTTGGATGCGGTTATCGGGTTAGGGTGGTGCCACCAGTTACAAAGTTTAAGGGGGCAATCACTTTTTCACAATGGTGATATGGGTGTTTGATGACTTTTTTTCGTGATATACTGGAAATTAAATTATATTTTGGGAAAGATAGGTGCTTTCTGTTCATTAAGGTTCACTTTGTCCAATGCAGTATTGGTCTAAAGATCTGAAACCCCTCAGCGTGACAAATATGAAATAATATAGATGATCAGGAAGGGGGGCAAATACTTTTTTTTACTGCACTGTGTGTACTGTGAATTGTGTACGTTGATATTTCTCTACCTGAAGTGCACCCTCTCAGCCCTATTTTCACACTTTTTTCAGGACACCTTTGGCCTCACAGAACACCCCAAAATACGAGCCCTTGTCCACGACAGCGGTAAAGTGATTGTGGAGACCCCTCTCCTTCTGTAAATGCATTAGTTGGCTAATCCACAGGACCGTTTGTACATGCAATCCCCTGGTCCACTGCTAATAGGGATCTAGCTGTGAGTGAGGCAGTCCGCTCAAAGCAACAACAACAAAAAGAACGGGGCCTTCTAACACACACTATTTTACACCCCATCACCCTCCTACCTCGGTCTGAATAAATTAGGGGGTATTATCCATGCAGGGGCATCATGAAGGCTGCCGGAACGTCGTTGAGGGTCTGCCGCTCGCGCGCTTCCCTGTTTGGAGTCGCATGCTCCCCCCCCGCGAAATCTGCCGTGAAATGCTCCGATCCTTGACCTCTCAGGTCTGACTGTGTGGTCAGTGGTGCTTCTCATCTCTCTATCAATATTTAAACAGGGCCGGCGAGGACAAAAGGAACAGGGGGCGCCCCCCCCCCCCATCAAGACTTACGGCCGAGTTACAGCCCGGCGGCACGGCAACAGGAAATTGAAATGGAATCCGTGAAACAATGGGATCAACAGTGTTGGCAGAGTGCACAGGGTTGATAGATTCAGGTGACGCAAAATTGCAGGCGGAGCTCAGCTGTGTGTGTGTGTGTGTGTGTGTGTGTGTGTGTGTGCATGTGTGTGTGTGTGTGTGTTTGTTTGTGTGTGTGAGATTGACAGTGTGGACGGGCATGACAGCGAGAGAGAGAGAGAGAGATAGAGAGAGAGAGAGAAATAGAAAACAACGGAGGGCAAGAGTGACAGTCAAAGGCAGACTATAATGAGTGTGAGTGGAAAAAGCTGCAAGGAGGCAGAGCCCTGAGATCAATGCCGGAGCTCTAATAACATCTAGTTATGCGTCGCTCCCTGTCTCACTCCCGGCCTCTGTCCCTCTCCGCGTGCTTGATATCAGCCAATCCCACCACCCCCCACTCTCTCATCCTCCTCTGGTGCCCGACAACAAATGGCTTTTTTAACATCTGCCCAAGTCCAATTCTGGCACTGCCCCGGCCTGTGGGAAGCATCCTGGAAACACATCATCCGACCAGATTAGTGACTGAAGCAACATAGTTTTAGGTACTGTTACAGGTTATGCTCTTTTCGGAGGGGGCAGGTTTCTGTGTTGCTATGGTTTCGGCCTTTAGCCAGTTGCTCTCTCTCGCCCAGTGAATTTCGTCTCCCACTCCGCTGGGTAGGGAGGCCTCCTGATAACATGCCTGCAATGCAGCTGATGCATGTCAGACCTGCACGAAATGCCTGGGGGGGGGGGGGGCACAATCGGGGAGCGCGGCCCCAATTCTCCTCAATCTTGTGGACAAAGTGGGTTAAATTATGCTGCAGCCGCAAAACATAGGGACAATCACATGGCTATGATATTTTAGTCACGGCCAATTGCTTTCCTTGATGGGAGGTAATTGCTTGACCTGGAGATGCCTGTGGAGCGCTACGAGCTCCGATAACTCTCTGCATATCCAGCGTCACACAACCACAAACATGTATATATTTGTGCACGCACATATAGTCCCACATATAGTATGGACATCCTTATTCCAGCTATTTATTCCAGACACATTCTTTATAGCACTGGCATCAGGCTGTGGCAATAAGTCAATAATTAATACATGAATATCTCAAGAATCCAACTGACTGACTATCTTGCACAGTGGGTAATACTGGGTTTAATTTAGATATAATATTTTTTTTTTTTTTTTTTATCAAGCGAATGCAATAAATAGAAACCAATCTATGTTATCTTGCTCAATGGGAAATATTTGGATCAATTTCAATATGATATTGATTATTTTTATCAGGCTAATGCAACAAATAGACAGCTTCTATACACTGTCTATTCTACATTGATTATTCTGCATTATTACTTGAAATTAAAGTGTCACATAAATTCAAGATTTGTGGTGAACGTGAATATCAAACTGTGGGCATAGGCCGTATCAGGCTCCACCAGCTGAGATGGGCTGCGCCGGGTCGTAATTTTCACTGGGTGTTTGCTGGCATCAGATCTCTAGCATGGTACTAAAGATATTGTGATAATGATCATTCGCACTCGCATGAGATTCTCTTTGAAATGGCCTCCGCGGCCCTCCATTAGCCATACAACCCACCCTGGCATTAAGAGGATCTAAACACGAGGGGGTAATAGGATTGGCCTGTGAGTCCATCTGCCAGAGGACTGAGCATCGGCCAACCCAAAGTACAGAGCACCGTGGCCTGGATTCACCTGCCCGCTCCGTCCCTTCCTCGCACTCTTCTCCAGAGGTAGAGGCTCACATTTCCGTCGGAGAGCGCGGCCACAATTTCATTAATATCCGCAGAAAGTAAAATACATAACCTATTATAACCTGCTGTGTTTTTTTTTGGGGGTTTTTTTTTACGGAGTGCAGATGGAGGTACGCTGTGGCGGCTGGTGCGTGAATACAGCGGGATGAAAGGTGGGGGGAGGGCTTGGGTAGAAGGGGGAGGGGGAAGCGGGAAGGAAAGTGAGATAAAAAAAAAAAAGATGTATGCATAGTTTTGGTGGAGGGCATTAAATCAGGCCTAGGGGCCGTCCCTAAATCGGTGGGCTTTACACTCGGTGTCATTCCAATTACATCAGGACGGGAATCAAACCAAGACTTAGAGCTGCCGGATTGAAATCTAGCTTCCCCCCTGACTCTCCTTTACCCTCCCCCAATACGCCCCCGCTCCACGTCCCTTGATAGTAAATTAATCGCCCCACCGACCCACCCCCCCCCCCCCCCCCAAAAAAAAACGTATGTACAATGATTAGCTCAGGACATTTCACACTGATGTTGAAACAAGATAATTGAAATTGTTCTATTACCACCAGCAGCATTTCGATTCTCCGTCGGCCCTAAGGCACACAGCACACACACACCTATCTCATACATGTCCACATGTATATGTAACCGTTCCTTTCTCTGCCTTTTCTTTCTTTGTCCCTTTTTATATTTCCCTCTGTGGTGCTCTCTCGCTCTCATACACCCACCCGACTGCCTGTATGCAAACCCGCCTGAAGGTGAAGATGTAATTCATACATTGTGCACTTAGATTTACCTTGTGAAAATATATATGGAATAGGTCCTGTTGAGAGGAACAGTGCCAGTTAACAGAAAATCATTCTGGATCTCTGGTTGCTAGGAAACTGCATATGAACTGGCATTGCAATGCAGCACAACAGCTGTCTCTATAATTGGACCATTAAGAGCTTAAAATGTCATTATTTCAGTCATATTCATCTCAATAATGGCCCGGGCTCTCCCCAACATGTTTTATACCGGTTGGGTTAATGGATTGAACATGGAGAAACACAGTTAATTTTAATGTGGTGAATGAACCTGGATTACCTTCATAAATTAACTACAAAACTATGATTCATTATATCTTTCCAATATAATCCATTGAGGTGCATCTCATCATTGCGAAAGTAGAATTTGTGTTGAGAGTCTTAAGCGTCGGTGTGTGTTGAATGGGCTCTATGTACAGTATACAGTACAGTATATACACACAGTATACACACAGCACTTTCACCCGTGTGGACATACCAGAGACCTGCACATAGAAAGTAGGTTAAGCAGGTTAGTGAGTGACTACAAAGCCTCAGCCTCGTCCCCCTGCGTGGCCAAGGGTCAGCGCAATGGCTCCATCCTCACACGTACACGGGGCTATTTTCAGCACCGAGGACAGCTCCTCAGCCGGACGGAGACGCCGATGCTCAGGTGAAGGAAAACAACATCGGGCGACTGCTTTGCATGAGAGTACAATTGTATCATTCGAATGGCCGAACCTCAGGCTGAGTCCCCACTGATCATTCATTCTTAATTTGTTGAACCAGGCTTCATGAGGAGCCTGCCGTTAGCAGCTTTACCTATAGGTTATACTGTAGCTATAGACAAACTAGAAGAAGTATGGGAATTAATTATTAGTTCATGGCTCATGGACAGATCACAAGTAAACGTTGACCTCTCATGTTCGAACATGTTTCTTCTCTTTGCTCTATACCACTTGGCAGGAAGCCCCCTCCAAGGCCCACCATTCAGCCATGTTCTAACCAGTCCCATGTGACGGAAAAGCATTGCTATCCAGCCACCACTGCTCTCCCTTTCTCTTTTTCCCCTCATTCAACTTCATTCTCTCACCCTCGCCTCTCTCTCTCTCTCTCTCTCTCTCTCTCTCTCTCTCTCTCTCTCTCTCTCTCTCTCTCTTTCTCTTTCCTACATTCACACGCTCAACTAATAGTAAACACACACAGACCACCAAAAGACAAAGGCAAACACATGCGTGTGCGTGGCCCTTTGCACTCAGACGCTGTAATCTCCAGGAAAATCCCATTTGGTGGAGCAGCTGCCAGCGTGGATCACAGATAGACTGAAGTTCTGGTGCCCACAGGGTGGCAAGCTGTCCATGCACACTTTTCTTTCAACCACACCAACATGCACACACACACACACACACACACACACACACACACACACACACACACACACACTCACACACACAGACACACACACACACACACACACCACCCCCACATACAAATATACGCGTACGGGCAGACAGATAAACAAAGGCACCTTTACACCTTTGTGTTTGCACACACACACATGCACACACACACACACGCACACACACACACACACACACAACACACACACACACACACACACACACAAATAATCTTAAAGAAGAGTTTACAGTGGGATTAGCCCTGCTATTGTGGTGATAAATCGCTGCTTCTCTTTTTTTTTAATGGTAACATATCAGAGGGCTCATCCAGGCAGTAACTCATTTGAACAGGGCTTATTTTTACCACTCGGCCTAATATCGACCCGCTGTGGCTGTTTACTGAGGGATTTCCATCTCCACCGCAAAGCAGCTCGAGGTGAAAGACCTCTCCAAAACATTCCAGGGTGATGAGGCTATCTGAGGAAAGTGGTCTGTCCGTCTGTCTGTCTGTCTGTGTGTGCATGTATCTGTCAGTGTGTCTGTCATCCTGACGTTCTGTCAAAATGGATTCCTTTCGTTGATATTGATGAGACGTCAAAACAAATGGTAGAATCAGTGAAAGCTCTGAGAGTCTGGAAATGTCTTTATGTCTTTATGTCTTAAAATGTGATGCATGTTTCAAAACATAGACAATATCATGCCATTCAATTATATTCTCTTTTTTTTTTTTTTCTTTCAATTATTCTGATCCTGGTAGTAGTATCACGATTTGTAGCGCTTGAGTTTTAGACCTTGTGTGATGGCACCACCTGCTGGCAAAAGCAGATATGACATGAGGAAATGACTGCACAGACACTTTTAAACACACTGAAACGTGTGTGTGTGTGTGTGTGTGTGTGTGTGTGTGTGTGTGTGTGTGTGTGTGTGTGTGTGTGTGTGTGTGTGTGTGTGTGTGTGTTTGTGTGTGCGTGTGTGTGTTGAAATGGAATAATTCAAGAACATTCAAACATTCAATCGTTTTATCATCAACTGGAATAACTTTAATAAATACAATTCAATGAGCATAGAACTAGTGTGTGCAAAGCAGATGGCGGCTGCCATTGAGCTTTGTCTGTGCAGCCCACGTGTGCACATGTCCTGTATCAGCTAGATGTCTTTTCCCAGCATGTGACAGCATCATTAGGTGGATCCATATTTTGTTCGTCCCTGAATCCCCAGCATGACCACTCACTCTGCTCTGGTGACACTCTCGCCAAAGTGCCTGGCAGACAAAGAGCCACGAACAGGAAAGATTCCCGGCAAAAAATATTTTATATTTAGATTTCATTGTTTATCATTGTTTATATATATATATATATTTTTTTTAATAAACAAATACATTTAGTGAACTCCGGTAATGATGGGAAGTTTTTGATGTGAGGGGGTCTTCAGCCAAAGCTTAGTCTTCAAAGGAGCCCTCCTTACCATAAACAAAAGGCTTGGGAACCCCCTGCCTTATATAATTTCTTCCTAAACTTTTCATTTGTCAAAAAAAAACCCAAGAAGAAGCTCCACTACGCACTCAGCTATTTTTTCTCAATTTCAGTGCTTTCAAAAACAAGTAAAGCATTTCAGTAAAATGCTATGCATGTTGCGACACGGACCCCTGGGGATACGTGGACGGAAACACTGGCATATACGATAAGTACTGTGTATATGAGCGTATGCATTAAATGTGAACACACACACACATCCCTGGGGGAAGTGGTGCTACAGGGGGGAGCATCCATCTCTCCTGACAGATAAGCCAGTGAAGCAGCCAGCAGAGCGAGGAGCAGGGAGCAGAGTCAGACCCGGAGCTCTGCTTCACAGACATGCTTCGGTAATCATACAGTGAGCAAGCAGACATGGGGGATATTTTTTCTTGATAAAAAAAAAAAAAAAACTAAATTCGCAGAGCCACCCAGATCCTGGAACCTGACTACAGGCCGCCTCAGAATATGCTAAGATGGGGGCTTTCAGGACAGCCATTCAGAAATTCAGAAACTGTCTGTTTCCTATTCCTATCCCGCCTTTGTTATCCCGAGCTCAATGTGTTTCAAACAGAAACAATCGGGAAGACAGAAATAATGTCATAGATGCATCCTACATCCAGTGCGTCAGTTGTGCGTTTGCTTGCACACACACACACACACGCACACACGCGCACACACACACACACACACACACACACACACACACACACACACACACACACACACACACACACACACACACACAATCCAAACGAGTGGTCTGAGTTCCGGGTAAACAGCACCGCAGCCAGGACAGCTTGGCCTAACCATGGTGCGGCTTGACACTCTGCACACCGTCAATACTAATGACATTAAGACACAAAGTATCGCTATGGAAACCCCTCGCACCCCCTCCCGAGCCTGGCCCCAGCCCTGGCCCACACCCCTCTGCACTACCGGAAGGAAAGAGAGAGAGAGCGAGAGAGAGAGAGAGAGAGAGAGAGAGAGAGAGAGAGAGAGCGAGCGAAGATGGGCAGAGAGAGAGAGAAAAGGTATAAATGAAAAGAGAGTGCTGACTGAAAGAGAGAGAGAGAGAGAGAGAGAGAGAGAGAGAGAGAGTAAGAGACAAAGTGATGGAAAAATTGAGCCAAGAAGTTAAACAGATGGAAATATCACACACACAAAAAAAAAAAAAAAAAAAAAAAAAAAAAAAGAGTGGAGATATAGAGATCCAGCCAGGCCCTGCTGGGGGAGGGGCACGGGGAGGCTCGTGGTGGAGGGTGAGGGGGGTGTTGAGGAGACTGTTGGGGGCGGGGATGGGTGGTCTGAGAAGCCAGGGGGAGAGTGTTTTGGTATGAAAACAGGCACAGCAGTGTGTCACAGCCAAGTCTGAGACTCAGCTCTGCCGGAATAGAGCTTCTTTCTCCCGAATCTGCATTCTCATCTGCCCCCAACCGCCGCGGGCCGCCATAGCGTCCTCCCCCACCGAGCCCGTCGCCACATCCAATCCAGCCTCCAATCATCACACCCGGACCCAGATACACCTCCAAGCGGACCACCCCACGGGCCCAATGAAATACCCGCCTCTATCTGCCACACTCTCAGTCAACTTACCGCCCGCCCTCACCACCTACTTTACATGTTCGGAGCCGTCTAAACTAAAATGGCAGAATGTACGGATGTAATTGGTTGAATTGGTGACCATATATTTTAATTGATATGATATCTTGATATCTTACATCATATGGGGTTTGTATTGTGAGCTACAGTATGAGATGGTAATCACTTTTGCCTTTTTTCTTTTTTTCAATTTACTTTTTGGGCTCCGACGGACTGGAATCGGCGTCGGTGACTCTGGATTAGACTCGGCGAATCTCCCGCGTCTGCCCGTGAATCTGTTTAAGAGATGAGATGACAAGTGCCGATCCGGCAGAGTCTTGTTCAGTCATGCCTGTATAATCCCTAATCCCAGCGGAGTTGGCGGAGAAATAATGCCGGAGAAGGGTAATGGTGTCGGCGGTGGGATTAGGAAACCTGGATAAATTACAAAGCAAAAAGAAAAAGGGCTGGTGAAGAGGGGCTTTCCCCCACCGAACAAAGTTAAACCCACAGGTTAATACGTAACAGATGTCTAGTGAGAGGAAGGAAGCGCAGTTGAAACGTTGTCTTTCTTTTATACCGCTGCCCGCGTAACACGTGCTATTATTTTGTTGCCAGAAAGACTGGCAGGCAGTGTGGTCACGCGGTCAATAAGTCAGGACACCGGGACTCTGCGATCGGATTTATTCCACCACCGGTGCTGGCTGTACTGCCCCCATTTCAGGATGTGGCTTGACAATTTATGTAAATTGATCCTCTGCCTCGTGAGGGTGTGTGTGTGTGTGTGTGTGTGTGTGTGTGTGTGTGTGTGTGTGTGTGTGTGTGTGTGTGTGTGTGTGTGTGTGTGTGTGTGTGTGTGTGTGTGTGTGTGTGTGTGTTCAACGGCAAATGAAAAAGATTTTGAGTTGTGAGGTTTCCCCGAGTCTAACGAAACACATAAATATGCACACACACAGAGGCGCAAATAGAGATCGAACATAATGGTCCTTTTCTATCAACCTTGTGTGTTGTAGATAACAACAGTGGGTGCAGTTTGACAGCCTGGCATGTTCAAAGAGGGGAAGCTCTTATCGACGATGGAGCCCACCCACTAGTAGTATCAGGCCGATCCTACAGGATTCTTGATATAATCTCGTGTTCTGAACATAACAGTGGACCAGCACCCTAACTATAATTAAATTGTACTGTTATTTATAGCGCTTCTAATATTGATAATGTATCCACTCGGGGGCTGGTTAGGTGTTCCGTCTGGTCCTGTCAACCAGGGTCCTGAACCTGGCTGGCTGTGCTAGGCAAGGGGCTCACCATGTGGTCTCCTTCGGTGGGGGGGTGGGGGGGGGGTGTCTCCTGTCGTCACACCAGGCTGGCGGGGTACCTGTCCTCTGGCGCTCGTCGCTGGGGGATCGGGCTGTGGGTGGGGGTGCCGTCTGCCACCCTCTGTTCTGTGGTCCGCAGGCTCGGCGGCTGGGGGCTGACCAGGGGCCTGATGGGGTGCAGAGCTGCCCGGCATGGCAGAGGCGCATGGCGGAGAGATCTGCGCCCGTGGCTGATCGCTGTAGGTTGGCTGCCACCAAGTAAGGGAGGTGTGCTGCGCCCCTCGATCAATCCGGTCGCGATTCGCCTATGTCTCCCAGTGCCAAAACTCATACTCAGCACATAGACCACACAATAGGCCTAGGGCTTGCGGGATGGGCGGGGTGCAAGCTATGGGGGTGGGGATGCGGCGGGCAGCTGCCATCTTGCCTGTCACGTTCCTGCCCAAGCGTGCTTCTCGTCCGTCCCAAAATTTTAATCCCACTCATATTAGCTTAGAACACATACACTCGCACATGAATCCTACTCCGAACAACACTCCCCCGGACCAGGGTCTGCGGCGCAGGAGGGGTGAGTGATTAAGGTTCGACTGGCATGAACCCCGCAATTTTAACCGCAATTAACAACAGCACACATTGAGCACTGGGGTGGCCGGTCACTGGCAGGTCGGTGTGGGAGGCGTGGTTGGCGGGGGGGGTGGTCGGGTGGGCGCCCCTGCCGGCTGGGCTGGAGTTCTGGCGGCTTCCAGTGCCCCTGGGGGGGCTGCTTGCCATTGTGGATGTAGGTTGAAGTGTTTGGGGCAGCTGTTGGCCTTTTGCTTCTGCTGCGCGGCTTCTTGCAGCAGGCACCCCGGGTGCTGGGGGTGGTGGAGGCCCTGTAGATCTGGCGGCCTGCTTGCATCGGCGGGGGGGGGGGGTAACATCGAGGTGCCCTGCGCTGGCCACACGCTGCTACGTGTATGGGCACTTGGAGCTCACGCCGGGTGGAGCGTCTGGTTGGCTGCGGTGGGGCGGGCCTCTCCCCTGCGCGGGGCATGGGTGGGCATGGGAGTGCTGGCGGGGTGTCGGTCTGTCGCCGTGGGGCAGGGATCCGGGCCTGCGGTCCGTACCTTGCGCCCGCGGCCCAGGTTCTGTGCCTGAGGCTGCGTCTTGTGCCTGTCCCTGGGGGTTGGTTGTATGTGTGCGCCCCTGGGGTGCGGGGTCTCCTCGTGCTCCCTGGGACTGGGTAATGCTCCTCGGGCTGGGCATGGGGGTTGCTCCACAGCCCTCTGGCTTCTCTGGGAGCCCGGGGGTCTTCTGTGGCTGCAGGGCAGGGTACTAGGGGCTTACCTGCAGCCGTAGGGTGTCTACAAGGCTGCGGAGTTCGGGGGGCTTCGGGGCCCTTTCCGCTGCTTGAAGGCGCCACGACATAGTACCGACCTTCTACACCAGTACCAACAGGGAAAAGTCATGTACACTCACCGGTGGACATCTGCACGTACAGTGGTCCAGTGTGGGGCTTATATAACACTTTTCCAGTAACATGGTTATTGCACACTCATCCTCCCTGGGGTGAACACAACTCGCTCAGCTGGAGAGGACATGAATGCCGGTCAGGATTGGAGGGGGAGTGATAGAATGGGAGACACTCTGAGGAGTGTGGACTAGCTTCCTGTTCCAGACCATTGGCCCCAACCGAGGGGCACAAATTGGCAAAACAGGAAGTACGTGCGCGACCCTGCGCGGAGTAGAGTCACAAAGACACAAACACTGACCGTCTGCATTCGTTGTGTTTAGGTAAATACACACACACACACACACGCACACACACACACACACACACACACACACACACACACACAAACACATACAGGCGGTCCCATCACACACGCACACACCACCACACCTGCTTCAAGTGCACCCCAGCACTGCCATAACTATGACAGGAAGAGGCCACGTGACCAGTTCTAGTTCCAGTTTTCCTGGACCTGATTAATTGTTTTTTTAATACATGTTGTCGTCTAATGTTCATATTTTTGTGTAATTGTTGTTTGTTTCTATGTTCATTTGTCTCACTGTGGTGATTCTCCCCCTCTTGGAGTAGTGATCAGTTGTTTAAAGACCCAAACATGATAAATAGTTCTCCAAAGAGGGGGGTTGGTGGTGGTTCTCTATAACCAAAAACTGTGCTCTTGTCACTCTACAGGTCGTCCACAGGACAGAGTTATTGCACCAGTTCTTGATGATTTAAGAATTAATAAAGAGTTGCATTGCAGGTTGAGAACTTGAACTCGACTTGCAGAGTAACTGTGTCCTAAATGCAATGGCATACAAATATTCTGTGTTGTATGCCCAGCATGCTGACAGCACAGGTTAGAAAAAAAAAAACTCGCCACTCAGAGAATATTTAACATTAGGCGGAAGAAATATATATGCACTGCTTCCCGGTGCAATAAATAATTGAATGTCTTTTTCACACGATTTACTGGGGCCAGACGGGGGAATTCCACAGACTTTGCTGTCCCCACGATAATGTCTATACATCTCTTTGTGTGAGACTGTCTAAATATGCTTTGTCAGGTGGCTATATATCATCAGAGGTGAGTAATAATGAAAAGTACAGACAGATTAAGATAAAGTCAGACATTGTAATTCTTGTTGTGTGATAATAGATTGCCGTTTATACCTTAACACAAAAACATTAGGTTAAATTTTCCTTAATATACGGTCCATCTGCCGACTCACACCCAGTCTGGTGTGAATATATAGAATATTGTTCTATTTGAACAGAAGTACGGGATGAGTTACTTCTTTGAGGATATTCGGTCTTGAAGTGCGTCTTTATCCGCTTCATACACTCAGACACAAATCCATTAAGTGCTGACATGTGTGAAGAGTGGAGAGCACCGTCCACGGGGCCTGACAGCCTGACAAAAGAAACGGGACGACGGCTTGACACCTCACCCGGCCGTCTCCAGAAACACCGCTCCGGGGTGCCGCTGTCACCGCTGCGCTCCTTTCCTGCATCGGCCAGAAGCGTTGCTTGCTCGCGCAAACGCAACGTTGATGACTCAGCAAATAACGGCGTTGGCTATTTTCAGGGGGGGGGATACTGGAGAGAGCTATGCTGGGAAACTATAAAGGGAAATCCGACGCCAGATCTAATCGGACCACGGCCGTGGCTCCCTTGAGTACGGCAGCTTGGTAAATCACGTCGCAGTGTCCCATAGCCCTCCACAGCGGACGACAGCGTTACCTTTCAATACGTGGAACGTGTTTATTTGTGTGTTCTTGACTCGTCCTTTGACTCGAACGAGCTTGACGCCTGAAGAGACAATGCAATCTCACTCCCTGTCGGGTTCTTCCCAGAGGAGCGGCGTGGGATGGAGTGGCTCCGTGCCCCGTCTCACTTGGCGTGGAGGCTGGACCGAGGCCCCTTGGGGGCCCCCAACCGCTTACAGAACGGGACTCTGACCCCCAAGGGAGCGCCGACGTGATAGCCAAGCTGCGGGGAGGCTGACTAAATGAAAGGGATCCAACATATGGGACATCATTTTCCCCAATCCACTTTCTTCCCACATCTCTTTCTTTCTCTGTCTTTCTCTGGCCAGACTTTCCTTCCTGAGCAGATGGACATAAATACCAAAATCTATTTTTGATCATATGAACAGTGTAATGGTATAAATACAATCTACACTCTGATAAGATGCTTTGGCAGGATGCATTAAGTGGATTTACATGAACATGACGACTGCACTGTGGAAACGCCAGCGTCTCTCCAAATAGGAATTATTGCCCAGCCTCTAACAAAACGTCCAAACATGTCAGTCGAGTTTGTGTGACTCATTCTTTTTACCTGCCGACTTCTGAGCGTCGCAGACGGGGCCGCGGGAGGGCAGAGGAGGAGGCGGAGAGGCCGGAAGCGCCTGGAGAGAAAGACTTTCGAAAAGTGAGTTGGTGAGGAGCCCAGTCCCAATATTCTATATATACTCTAATCGCAACGGTGGCCGTGTCTCTGTGCCGCAGCCAGCCAATCAGAGAGGCCCCGCTGGCTAACCCG
>NC_137199.1:21119762-21137262 GCF_960531495.2 Zeus faber | reverse complement strand
GGGGTAGCGGGGGAGCAGGGGAGCGGGGAGCGGGGATGACGAGGTGGGGGAAAGACGCTCCCTGAGCAGCGCGGCGGGCAGGGGGGCTATGACAGCATCGCTTCAGCCACACGCACCGAGCGCACCGTGGCGGGGTCCACTCCCTGGGATCACACCGGGGATTGGGAGGAAGACGCGCGTCGCTCCTGTTTACAAGCCGATGGACGGCGAACGTCCACGGGAGGAGTCCACACAACTAACCCTGACACTGATGGAGGGGAATGGTAGTGTTGGAATAAACGTATAGGGGTAATGGTTTTCGTTTTGGAATAACACACCAAAATAAAATATTTTTTTAATGTATATATATATATATATATATATATATATAGAGCGCTTAAAAAATGCCTCAAGTGTTTTACAGAGGGCAGGAATAATATAAAAAAATACAGATTTAAAATTGAAGGCAGATAAAAAAAAACCGACATAGAAAACGGGGTGGGGGGATGGATAAATAAACTATTTAAAAATAGAAAAATACAACATGTTCATTCTCTCA
The DNA here is from genome assembly GCF_960531495.2 of Zeus faber. NCBI lineage: Eukaryota > Metazoa > Chordata > Actinopteri > Zeiformes > Zeidae > Zeus > Zeus faber. The sequence goes on along the minus strand of NC_137199.1, from coordinate 21,136,724 downwards.
TTCTTCCAACGTTGCCCAAAAGTTAAAACGTGATGTGGAAAAAAGGAAAACTTTATCAGGGACCGGGTTATTGATTTATTGCTTGTGGCGCCATCTCGTGACACGTTTACCAACGACCAGTTGGCCGCCTGCTTTTCCACTTTCACTATCATTATTATGATTATTCGTTTCCGTTAGTTTTAATTTTACTATTATCCCTATCGTTATTATTCTGTGTTGTTTTTTTTGGTTGCTTTTTATTCTTTGCGTTTTTTGGGCTTAAAGTATTTGCAACGCGACAGCGGCAGTACGCGGAGGAGACGGTTGAGGTCTCGTTAGAACCGAGGCGTTTCCGACGCCTCGTCGCTCGAGTTTGATCAACATCGATCAACGTTTGGAGCGAGAAATTAGCGTGTCAGGAGTGTTGTTTCAGGAGCAGCCCGCTTTGTGACATCCTCATCCGAAGGTATATAAGTCCAAGCTTTGTCTCCCAGAGGGAATTTCCGTCAAGCGGCTTGCGCCGGCCGCTTGGACTGCATGCCGTTCACAGACGACCCACGTGGAAAGACAACAGGGACGATAGAAAATGTGTTTGGGACGAACAGAGATCTCCCCTGGGATGTCTCCCTGGGAAAAGGGATTTTTGCATGTATGTACTGTAACAGCCGGCCAGGCCAAACAAATAATTTAAATCTTAACGGCAAAAATGACATTGGATGATCCAGGAACGAACGATGGTAATTGTTAAAACACCGTTTTTGAGGGAAGTTTAAACTAAACGACACAAGCGCAACATCCAGTGACGTACTGTAAGTGCAAGACCATGCATCTAGCCTAGGCCGTATCCTGTGACATATGATGCATCTCGCCAGATTGCCCATTGACTTCCATCGATCAGATTTTCCAGCAGTTTGAATGATCTGAAAAACAAACTTCTGACATCTCCTCCGAGGCCACTTGTCCAATTTCACCAGTACCAACTTTGTAAGATTCCTTGGACCCGTATTGTTCAAGGTTATCAAAAGAGTTCTGGAAGTCCAGATCCCATAATTTCCTTTTTTTAAGTTTGGCTGCACCAATGAAAAAAATGAACGGAAACTCTGACATAAACACTTGCTCAGTTGCTCTTGGCATCAAACATTTACTTATTTTGACTGAGTTGTTTTCACTGTTATCTCGTCAGTGCGCAAGACAACGTAGCGTGGAGCAAATTTGTTGTTGCTGGTAGGGCAACACACAGGTGAGCACCAGCGCCAGGCTCCGCCCACTGGATGACGACAACCCACAGTGTCTCCGTCTTTTTCTCACTGATGATTCTTCTTGAATTTCTCCAGACCCCCGTCGGTTTGACACGGCGGTGTGGCTACATGGCATTATGAAAGTCCAAACAATATGGCCATCACATGAAAGGCCTAAAGGCATAAGGGCGAAGAAGGTGTACCCAGGGCCGCCCATGAAGGGTGGGGGGTTAAAGTCCAGAAGCGATCTCCGCTCCGCTCAGCGTCTCCATCCCCTGAGGAACAAATAAAAACAGTGTGTTTTTATTTGTGGTGTATTTCTTTTCTTTTCATGAGGTCGTGGATCCAGTGTTCTAAATGTGCCAACGCACACATTTTGCTCTATCGTCACAATAATTCCGCAGTGCCCTGTTGCCTGACTTTCATGTGGATGCTCTATAGTCAGACTTCTCCCACTTTAACCGCTTTCAGCTATATTTATTATTATTTACTTATCCATTATTGAATATAATTTGTTTGTTTTTTTAACTATAGTAAACAAACAATTTATCAGAAGCAGAGAAACTCACCATCAAATAGTACAGGGAATAATAAGACAAACATAGAATTGTGAAAACTACCAATGGCCATCTGCTGTTATTAACTTTGGTCATGACTTACAGCATCGCTTACATTGAATTTAAATCGGAAAGATCTATTGGATATCTATCAAATCAAGCAAATCGCCAGGACCAAATAAAATAAATGAACAAATAACAAATAAAAAATATAATTCATTTGAAGGATTATTGTATGTTGCCATTTTTTGTATTTTTTTTAAGTTATTGCATGTTATTCATCATTATTATTATTATTAGTATTATTATTTTAATCGATATTATTTTATTATTACTGCCTATTTTGATGTTGCGCTACTGTAACTGGCTAATGCTGCTGAATAAGGTAACTATATGATTCCCTTTGTGAAATTCCAATCGTCGAATTGACATCATTGGAATGCAGATCAATTACAAATCGAACGTTCGGTTGAACTCGTTAGTCTCGCCCTCCGTGCCTCTCGCGAGAGTTGTGTGTGAACTAATGCGAGCGGAAGTAGACTGAGACTCTCTTTTCCGCCGGCCATTGGGGAGTCTTCGGCAGGGTAAGATTTCCTTGCTGACAATGTCACAAAAGTTATCACCATCCATCCTTTGCCTGGGCCGCGCGTGTGAACCCACCGCCGCGGAATCGCGTAATTGACCCCAACACGGTTATTAAATTACAAATATTGCCCCCGATTTCCTCACCGCTTGGGAAGAATAATCCCCGGTTGTCCTACACACACTCGGCTTGGTGTTTTTAGCGGCACGCTGGTGGCGGCGGCAGCGTGGAGAACCGCCGTTGGATAACATGTGTTAAATGCTGCCGTAGCGGCACTAGAAAACACACGGAGCTGATAATGACCCTTCAAAATACTTTCGCCGACGCGCAACGTTGTGCGCCGTTGAACCGTTGCCTCCCGTCAAGCTAGCTCGCGTTAGCGTCCAACCTGTAGGCGTCAGGTAGCTAACCTAGCATTTGGTTGCTGTTATTTCCAAGACGCATAGGGGGGTTTGTGTACTTAATAAAGGCAGATACAGAGCCGTTTCACCCGGACGTTACTGACAGTGTAAGCCGAAGAAGGTGAACTAGTAATGTGAAGCAAGAACCAGCCGTCTAGCTTCCGCCAGCTAGCCTTGGTGTTGAGTTTACCCGGCAGTGGGATATCTGCAGATGTATTACAACGAGCTCCTTGCCTTTTACAGCATCATGAAGCTGAACCCGTTCTTGACATCCTCTCGGCGTAAGAACCGCAAGAGGCACTTCAATGCCCCCTCACACATCAGGAGGAAGATCATGTCCTCCCCCCTCTCCAAGGAGCTCCGCCAGAAGTACAACGTGAGGTCCATGCCCATCCGCAAGGACGACGAAGTGCAGGTAATGGCGGTTTGGATTGTGTGACTTGTTTGTCATTGCAAAGACCCAACAAACGTTTTTTTTTTTTTTTTTTTCCCCGTGTCCCCTCCCTCACACGTTGTCTCCCTTCTGTGCGAACAGGTTGTCCGGGGTCACTACAAGGGCCAGCAGATCGGTAAAGTAGTGCAGGTCTACAGGAAAAAATACGTCATCTACATCGAGCGCGTACAGAGAGAGAAGGCCAACGGAACCACGGTCCATGTCGGCATCCACCCCAGCAAGGTGAGCCTCAAGAAGTTTCACTATGAAAACGTATCTCGTTGCACATTTTATATAGTGAAAGAGCACCGAAATATGGGTTGAACTGTACTTCAGTCATCTTTAGTTTGGCAAAGGTTTAAGCTAAGTCTACCCTGTTTCATTGAGTCTTAACTGTGTTTTATTCTAATACTTTATTAATGCCTGGTTAAAGCACGGTACATCTTAAATCTAATCCAATACAAAAACTTCATTTTGGATATGATTGTTTTTTTTAGGAGATGTGTTATGTCTGGGCCATTGTCATTTTTTTGGGGTTTGCGTAAGAGCGATAGGAGCTCAGGTAACATTTTGATATTTCCATAGCTGTCTAAAAGGAGGGCTTGCTGTATTGCCTGGCTGAGGGACTGACGCCATTTGCTGTTAAAAAGAATATTCATTAATTTATGCAGCTGGGAAGGTGGTTGTAAAATGTCAAATGCTGGTACTTAGTGATGTGGCTTTAAAGAGATTGAAGTTCTTGAAGGATAGGTATGTCTACATTGGGGTGATGCACTTAGGTGATACAATGAGGCCTTTGGTGTTAACGTACTTCGCATTGATTGTGATACACAAGGAAAGGTTGAGATGTCCCGTTTTAGCAAAAGATCTGCAGTGGAATCTCAAAGAATTTGATTCTTTTTAATTCTTGGTATAAATGTGTTCTTAAAGTCGCTTCTTTATGCTGAATATCTGACTGGGACATAGGTCGGCAAGGATCTCAAATGTTGGTGTACACGTTCAGACTGAATCAAGATGTTCACCTTTTTGGCAATCTTTATGGTATTACTTTATATATAATTCTTGGTATTCTTATCTTTGGATATTGGAAATTTCAAGGTGAAGTCCAATATTATCTTGTCCTTTCATTCACACACAAGTATAGCCGTTGTGGGATTTGTTCTGGACTCCAAGGCCGCTATAGTTTAATGTATGAACGGAAGACATTACAGCCAAAGTACATGGGCATTCAATTAGATTATTATAATATTTATATATTTTTTTGCGTTTAAGTGACAAATGTGTAGATATATTTTTAACTTGTTGCAGGGACTCAAAGTGTGTGTGTGTGTGGGGGGGGGGGGGGGCTCAGATGTTCTATAGACACGTAAAAGTTCTTTCACAAAGTTAAATTGATCAAATATAAATCTTCTGTGGCCGACTCAGGTTTCTCCATGAATTCTAACTAATGGATATTGTCTTGTGGACTTCCATTTTTGAAATGCAGTATTTTCTATTGTACTAACAACTTAAGTGTGTTTATTCCGGGGTGCTCCAGTTTAGTTTCAGCCCAAGTCATGTATGTTAGGGTAATTAGATTCTGAGGTGTGAATAGTGTGTTGAATGTGTCCATGCAAATTACTTAAGGGTGTCTCATCTTATGCCAGTTGTCAGCTGAATTTAATCATTTCTCTGATCTCTTTGCATTTAACTGACAGACAGATATGAGAAGTTTTTAAATTCAGCTGACAACTGGCATAAGAAGAGTACTTAAATGTAAATGACTTGTTATAAATGGAAAGAAGGCTTGATATAACTTTTTGTTTCCCCCCTGGTTTTTCTTTCCAGGTGGTCATCACCAGGTTAAAGCTGGACAAGGACCGCAAGAAGATCCTGGAGCGCAAGGCCAAGTCTCGCGCTGATGGAAAGGAGAAGGGAAAATACAAGGAGGAAACCATTGAAAAGATGCAGGAGTAAAAATATCTTTTGCAAGAATAAACTGTTGTAAATGGGTTCATTTGTCGTGTCATTTTATCCGTTAAGTTGACTGGAACGGAAATGGGAATTCATTGTGGTCTAGTGTATTTATGGGACCACATTAAAAATTGCCAATTCCTAACACACCGCTACCGAGGTTATCTAATGAGGTCACTGCTTTGCGCTGTTTTTACACGGATAACTTAATCATCCATTATTTATTTCAACCAATACATTTTCTAAAGTAGTATACATTGAGTGGTGAATTTTTCATTTCCTCTTTGTGAAGGATTTGATAATACAATTATAAATAATCAAGATTCTGTCCTCATGGCATTACTTTGAGGGAAAATGGTTTGTCAAAAACAAACAAATTCCAAGTGGCAGTCGAAATAAACTCATAAGGATGTATCCCTCAAGGTGAATATTTTTTTTTGCATGGTCTGCATGTTGGATTTCATTGTCACGAAGTTCACAGATAATTGTCCAAATTGGATGCCTTGAACAGATGAATGCAATAGTAACAAGTTGATAGACTCGTCCAAAATTAATATATTAAAATTACATTTGCCTTTCAAGGTATTAATGTTCGATAGGTTGTCTCATGAGGATCTTTCCCCGTAATTTTCTCATTAACAGTTAAATCTCTAGCTCTATTAAAGCTACTCATTCATAGAAAACGACTTTTCTCTAAAGTACACCTTTTTGATTGTTTTTTTCTTGGTCGTTTGGGGGTGGTCAGGGTGTTTTGTGTCAACGCTCATCCACAATCAACAGTTGACCACGACTATCTGTTGGTTTATCCTTTTAGTTTCGCTTCTCGCCGTGCGCAGTACGTGTGTTCTCGCAGGGAAAGGCGGACCCCGCCACCAACGATGGAAAACGCACTGAACGGCTGTTTCTAAAAAAAAAAATAATAAAAAAATGTCGGCTATTAAAAGTTTCGAACGTAGGATTTTTAAATAAAATACTCGTGATTGTACGGAATAAACCGTCGCGAAATAGGATTTTATTCTCCACTGGTGAAGTGTTATCCTCCATTAATGACAAACACAAAATTGAGAAAAATGAAATCAATCTGCACATGATGAACACAATGGAGATGAGCAAAATGCTGCGTTTCCAGGACCCTCGGAAATCGGTAACAGCGACTCGGAAACGCTCTGCATGGAAACCCGCACCAAACGTGTGGGTTAGACGTACCTCAGCAAGATTAAAAAAACTACAGAGCGCCTTCGTTCACCGGTGACGGTGTGCGCCGCCACGCAGCTGTGACGTCGGCTCTGTTATTCCCGACACACGCGGGCCGGAACGACTTGCCCCGAATCTTCCCCGATCCGGAACTCGGGGCTCAGAGCGCCGTTTTCTCCGAGTTCCGACCCTCCCCCTGAACGCAGCACCGGCGCCGTTCCTCCCCACGTGACGAGGTCGTGTGACTCCCCGCTCGCTCCGCTCCGCTCCGCCGTGTGGACCCTGGTTCCGCCGCCGGACTCCCCGACTCTTTTTCTAAACTTTAGTCTTATTTTCACGTTATTAACGCGCAGGCGGCCGCCGCACCCGACGAAAGAAACATGGCGCAACTTAGTTTTCTGATCGCCGTGATAGTTATGACGGTGTTCTGGGGTGTCGTTGGCGGCGTCGTGCCGTGGTTTATCCCTAAAGGACCGAACAGAGGGTGAGTTCCCTTTGGAAGTTGATCTGGTGGTGGTGGTGGTGGTGGTGGTGGTGGTGATGACGGCGGCGGCGGCGATGACCCTCCGTGTGTTTAAGCCGATGCCGAAACAGGACGCGGAACAGACGGGAACGAGGCGTTTCGTGGCTTCGGTTGCGGTCCGCGTTCTGCAGAGTCGAACTGGACGTCAACGGGCTGATCCCGGCGAGGCTTTCCAAAGCGAATAAACGTATTTTATTTTTATTTTTTATTTATTTTTTCAAACCTCTTGGTTTCGTGTTCATCTCCCTCGTACTAAAATACACCCCCCGTCCGTGGAAAACTTTACTTTTTTGAGGAACTTCCCTCGGTTCACGGCGCAAGACTCGCGAACGATTCGTTCGTAGCGAAGTGATCGTGTAAACGACTCGGGCGCCGGGAGTCTCTCCGGCAACGACCGGATTTTCGTCCGAGAAACCGAAAATATTTACGAAGGATGCAATTACAAATGGCAATGGCAAAAAAAGAAAAAAGGCCAATGCATTTGGCGTAATTCGTGTTTGATGTAGCTGCTTTACATTTGCACCTCCCCGCCAAACTGAATCAATTGGACGGAGTGACACGATTCCCGTGAGATTTCGAGCCGCCGCTCGGAGCTGGCCGGCTCTCCCGACTCTTGGTTTCGTCGTTCGGGAAGTCCTCCCGGGCGTCACCGTGCGTTATGGAAACCGAATCCACCGAACGAACAGTCGGGGGGACACGAACGAATCTTCCTGCAGCGTTTGTCGCCAAGGACCGAATCTGAAAACGAGCCCAACCATCCATCGCTGCCCTTGTTTACCTTGTTGTCGCAGGATCGGGTGTCACACGAAGTAGGACCGTGTACGCACGGGTTTACTTCCATTTACATTATTTAGATAGATGCGAAGTGGAACGTGGGAGCTTTTTTTTGTTGTTGCTGTCAATGTAATACTGTATACAGATGCTACTAAATACTTAAAATGTCCTTCCCATTTCCTCCCCCCAGGGTGATAGTTACCATGCTGGTGTTGACTGCTGTGTGCTGCTATCTCTTGTAAGTGCTGCCAACTGGGAACATGCTTACAGGGAAAGCGTGTAGGTGATTAATCAGCTAGTTGATTAATCCAGTTCAATAACATGTTTTTCCTCTCACGGTGCATATTGTGTATCCCTGTCATCAGATGTCACGGTCAGTTTATTCGGCCAAGAACTTTTTTTTTATTTTATTTTACGTGTTAGGATTTTCTCTTGGTAATATAAATAGAGTTAAGATATTCCTGTACGTGATGAATAATTATGTCCACAATAGTATCCATATGTGAAATTTGATGAACGTTTGTCATCCTTCATGGAATGTTTCTGCTCGATGAGGGGCATCACTCTGCTGTTCTTTGCTTATTCTTCCTTGTTTAGATATGTTTTTTTGAATATTTAGGGTTGGCTCTACGTGTTGTGTCTCAGATGGTCAAAAGAGGGCAGCAGAGACACAGAAGAATGTTGTCCGGCAAATGATTCAAGATTCGAGAGCTTTATCGCTCAGGGTCGTCGATTTGGCACAATGTAAAAAGAAAAAAAAAAACCCGAAAAAAAACAAAACCTGAACTACTTCACTAATTCTAGAAAGACAAAAGACCAGGATCACAATGACGATGAGAGACACGGTGTATTACTCCCCCCTTATCATGTTCCTGTGTGTCTTGCCTGCATCAACACTGACATTATGTGTATTGATGTGAAAGTCTCCATTCTGTTTGCTTCAGCTGGCTCATTGCCATTCTGGCACAGCTGAACCCGCTGCTTGGACCGGCCCTGAGCAACGACACTATCTGGTACCTGAACTACCACTGGGACTAGAATACTCTCATCGGATGCCTGAAGTAAAAAGGTTATTTCGTTTTCATTTTATTTCACAAGTCCAAACATACTTTTATACAGTATGCAGCCACAATGCCAGCCCCTGCCATTTGATTGTATGATCCAGCGATGTATTAATAACTGAATGTTGTTGTTTTTTTTATTGTAGATTCACATAGGATATGGGAGAGTGGACCCAAGTCATTGCTGTACACCAATGGAGAATGTGTTGTTCAGTCCAGAGAGACTGGTACCTGGAAATCTGCCTTAAATTTGGATACACACTTTTGTGCCTTTTTGCAAACTTAATTCCCAAAGGATCCTTTTAATGAACTTTTTGAACTTGTTCCTCTGAAATTAAAACTTAGTTTGGTGTTTTGTCTGGTACGCTTTTCCTAACATTACCTGTGCCTCGCGTGCATGCCTTGGAAGTTGTCTGTGTTATTAGGGATTCAGCGCGGAAACCCTATCGTTCTTGTTTCCATGGATCGATGTATATATGTTCATTAAATGAGTAAATTATTATCTATACAGTGGTTGAGGAGTTTGTGTCGATGTGCTTCAAGGTTGTCACAATCAAAATGTACCATGTGTCAAACTCATTCCAGCAGCTGCTTTTCAGACATCACTGTTCTATTTCTGTTTGTATAACTGTTCTAATTCAAAATAAAAGCTTTAGCTTTTTGTTATTTTTGTTTGTTTTTCCAAAACATTATTTTTTATTTTTTTTCAAACTCGAACATATTCAGCATTTATATGTGTGTATATATACTCTATTAAGAGACGTATCTAACGCCATCTTTCATATTTGGTTTATCTATCAGCATAATTTCCACTTAATAAAACCGCAATTTGATTTGCTACCGACGTCAAACCGGGTTTTCTGGGCTTCCCGCTTGCCGTCGTCTCTCCAGCTCTCCGGCCAACATGGCGTCGTCCGACGTCCACGTCCGACTCTGTGAACAGGAAATACTGAAATGCGACCTGGAAATCAAGGCTCTGATCCAGGTGCGCCCTCGTCATTCCCGACGATGCGCGTGTACACGCCGCCGGGCGCCGTCGTGCGGGGAAAGACGCGAGTGAGGAGCGGGGCGGTGAACGTGTGCGCTGAGCCTCCCCCGGTCTGGGTGGTTCGGCGCTTCACGGCCCGTCCGACACCCACGGCTTTCATGTTGTGAATGTCGGGGTTGTTTGTTGTTGTTGTTGTTGTTGTTGGTTTTTTTTGTTTGTTTTTCTAGGACGTGGCCGAATGCGCCGGACCGCAGAGCGCCCTGACGGACACCAACTCCAGGGTGAAAGAGCGGTTCCACGACGCCCGGCTGAGGATCCGGGTAAGTTCTCGGCTGCAACGGGGGGAGCCGACGACTCGTTGTTGTGTGGTTGTTATGTGGTTGTTGGCCGCGGTGAACGGACGTGTGGAGGCGTGTGCTCCGTCAGGACCTGGAGCAGATGGGGATGGAGCAGGACAAGGAGTCGGACAAGCTGGCCCTCCTACGCCAGGTGGAGGGACACCGCAAGCAGATGCTCAGGTGGGGACCGGGGAGCGGGATGAGTTCGCTGTGTTCCTTTTCTCCCCTGGCGTTGGCCGCCGAATGAATGAATTTGCAGCTAGAATGACAGATGTGAAGGTACAGCCAGGGGTGGAAGAAGTACTCAGAACTTTTATTTTGGTGGGGGAAAAAAAACAACAAAAAAAACTACAAACCCCTGTGAAAGTAAAAGTACCACATTGACACCTGCTCTTTAATGTTCTTAAAGCAGAAGTAAGTCTAAAAGTACTAGTCATAAAGCGCTGCTGGAGCTGTGTTTTTTCCTGCAGATGGGTCCTCATGGACATCCTGATTATGATTTACAAAAAAAAAATATTACAGATGGTGTCACCGTGATTTAGAAATACATGCAAATATTAATATAAATCCAGATTTTAATCTTGACTAAATCAACGTGGATTAGAAATGTGATAGAGTTGACACCTGTCTGAAGTATTATCAATGCGTGAAATGAATTTCGATCGGCCCCCGGCCACGCAGTAACCAGACAGCTTGGAGGAAGGCGAACCTGGCAAGCAAGCTGTCCATCGACACCCTGGAGAAGGAGGCTCTGCTGAAGGGGGGAGACGCCCTGAGACAAAGGTGAGGTGTCGGGGTGGGCCGCCTTCGTCATGTCACGGGGTCCTCTCGTCCAGATAATCTCTAAATAGTAAAAGTAAATATTCCCTCCCTGGACACGCCCGATAAGGGTGTATTTATGGGTGATTCCGTGATTGGGGTGCAATTTAGCCCTTGTGTCTCTTAAAATGTAAATCTGTTTCCGATCATCATTTTCAACATTCAATCAGAGAAAACCTGCATTCAACCATTCAAATGATGCATTTACCATCTCAGGTAAAAATATCCTATAATTAGGTTAAGGTTTCTGTGCTGAAGATGGCTTAAATGAGTAACAGGGTTGAAGTAACCGGGTTGAGTTTTTACCATAGAATTAAAAAAACATACAAATTGTGGTTTACTATCATTTGTGCTGATGGTGTGAGGAGAATAAGGACATTGTAATGATTTACCAAAAATGTATTTTAACAAAATAAATACATACATTTCAAACAATGATTTTGGGAACAGGTTTGCACTTTGAGAGCGACCCACTCAGTAAATATCCTAATATCAGTGAAAATACAGAAGAAGAAAAAAAAAAAAGAACGAGAGACCGTACTTCTTCCCACGGCCTTCAGGGAATTCAGATGATGCAACTGCTTATGATTTGTGGAATATTCCAAATATTTCCTAGGGGCGAATGTGTTCAGTTAACAAGGTTGAGTGAATATTATGGGACGCAACAAAAATGAAAAATTGTCAAAATCCACAATGATTTTACACACAAAAAAACATGTTTCGAGCATGAGATAAAAACGGATTCACACTGTAATGCGATAATAAAACGATTTCTGAAGGATTTTGAATGATTATATTTTTTGAGGTTAAAGTTAAGTAATAGTGGGAACGCCGTTTTCTAAGTGTTGTTGCTTGTTTGTGTGAACGTTTCGGCCGTTGAAACTTGGGGTTAGGGAAACTGAAACTTGCATATAAGTTGTTGTATAGGACACTTTACTGGAGGGTGAAAACTGTTTTACCTTGACCTTACATGCATATTTGTAAATGTAATAACAATAAGTCCCGATCCATCTAGTCCTGTTCCTGTCCGCCCCGCAGGAAGATGACGAAAGAAGACCTCGCCCAGACGTCCAGCGACATCACAGAGAGTCTGATGAGCATCAGCCGCATGATGGCGCAGCAGGTGCAGCAGAGCGAGGAAACCATGACTTCGCTCGGTGCGTTGTGTATAACTGCTCAAGTCGTGCGGGGGACAAGTGAATTTAAATAAAACATCTACGTTGTGGAACGCCAATAGAAAACGATGTTGAAGGCGCATCTCTTGTTGTTGTTGTTGTTGTTGTTGTTGTTGTGCCTGGGCGCAGCCACTTCCTCGAGGACCGTGCAGGAGACCAACGAGGAGTTCAAGGCCATGACAGGGACCATCCAGCTGGGGAGGAAGCTCATCACCAAGTACAACCGCCGGGAGCTCACCGACAAGCTGCTCATCTTTTTGGCCGTGGCCCTCTTCCTCTCCACCGTCCTGTACATTTTAAAGAAAAGGCTTTTCCCTTTCCTGTGACGCAGGTAAACGTGCGGGCGGCTCTGCAAGGAGTCGTCGCAAACGCGCCAGCTCGCTGAAATCCCGATTTAAACCTGAAACGTGGGGCGGGGCAATATTTGAAACTCATGGTTGTAGTAATAATACAAACCCTCTTGAATGGAATTATCGCTTATTGCAGCGGAATAATATTGAACAGGCGAGTTTAATTGACTACTTACAGGAAAAAGAACTTTTAAAAAAAAAGTCACGTTAAAGTGTGACATTTGAATATCCAAATTCTATTGCTAAATATCCCGTTATACCGTAAAAATATAATGTTTTAGCTATATTGCTGAGCCCTACTTTAAAAGATGACCGTGCTCATGCGTGGTGCTGCTCCACACTGTATTATCAACATGAACCAATCACAATGAACCAATCACATGTGTTACCTTTGTTAACAGCGCAGGATTTCCATTACAGTTCAACCTTTTAAGCCGGAAGTGATCGAAATGTTCAAGGAGTCAACATGTTTTTTGTTTATTTCATTATTTTAGTTGTCAGTGTGACAGTAATGCTGTGCATTGCGTTTTGCTCACAAAACATAGCTGGCTTAGTCTGTTTATTTATTCTTCATGTATCCACATTTTAACACTTTTTCGTAGCATCAATGACGGCTTTTAGCGCACACAACCTCTTAAAGCATACAGTAGATACCGGGCCCTGGTCGTCACACTGTGCCGGTATACTGTCTCAGTTCCCTACAGGGGAGACATTCCAAGTACCTTTTGATTATGCCTTGAATGAAGTAATTCACAGAACTTTAATCGTATTGAAACACATGAAGGACCTTTAGTGTAGCATATCCATGTTAAATTAAATCCAGTTGTATTTAAGGATGTATCAACTAAAGACTGAAAAAATGATATTGCTGGTGAAATAAATCTTGAATATTTAAAGACCAAATTGGTATGCGAGGGAGTTTATTTGGTTCGTGCAGTGCAATGCATCAAATACGATATGTTGGGGAAAAAAATGTGATCTCAGTGTTTTCCAGCGTGGCATGATTGTTGGTGTCAGACGGGCGGTCAGATGGTTTGAGTGTTTCTGTAACTGGCGATCTCCTGGGATTTTCGCGCACAACAGTGTATAGAGTTAACTCGGAATGTTGCGAGGAACCAAAACCAACCAGTGAGGGTCAGTTCTGCAGACGTAAGCGGCTTGTTATTGAGAGAGAGGAAAAGGGGGCGCACTTTGGGCCCGTTCATACCGGTCAGTCATGGCTTGAATGCCACACCCTATTTGAGTTACGTTGCCGACCGTGTGCATCTCTTCATGGCCTAAATTGACCGTCTTCCAACGGCTACTTCCAGCACGACGATGCACCGTGTCACAAAGCAAACGTCGTCTCAAACTGGTTTCATGAACATGACTGAGTTCAATGTTCTTCAGTTTCCTTCCCATAATGCAATCATGACAACATGGACCGGAATCTCAAAGCAATGTTTCCAGCATCTTTTGGAATCTTATGCCAAGAAAGGTGTGTGTGTGTGTGTGTGTGTGTGTGTGTGTGTGTGTGTGTGTGTGTGTGTGTGTGTGTGTGTGTGTGTGTGTGTGTGTGTGTGTGTGTGCGCGTGCGCGCAATATTTACTTTCTTCTTAACGGATGTAAGGTGTAAATCATTTCCAGGGCCAAAACAATAATAGCTTTTACTGTTGTTAAAATGTAATTTGTTGTACCAATCGCAGCGAGTTGATTCCGTTCTGGGGAATCGCTGGTATGGATTTATTGGGGTTATTTTGCAATCCAACAATTAGTCTGCCTGTTATTAAACGCTGTGTTTGTGCACCGAACCATCTGTTGGCGACTATCACTTCATATTGAACCGAGAAGAGACTCGCAGAGCGCTCTCCTGACTGTGTTTTTGAGAAGCTTTGGCAGTAATCTCATTGGTAGCGACAGAGAAGCATGCGTCCCTGCCTTTCTTCAGATAAGACCCGGAACAGCAGATTATTCCGACTCGCCTCCCTCTCCCTCGTCACCGTGAAGGGGGAGTAGTATTTTTAGGTTTGTGTGACTTGTTATCAGACGGTGCCTTTTCAACACTGTGGAGGAGAGTGGGTGGCCAACGTACCGCAATGACCTTCCCCCATTTTGAAATGATAATGTACAACTGTTTTTTTTACATTTTTTAATAATTAATAAATACAAATTCCTGTTTAGTTTATTGATGCATGGACCTATCTCCTATTTGGGAGTTGTGCTGGAGTGTGTTCACAGGAGAACCTGTCTTTGTTCTCTTCACATGCCGACCTGAGTGATGCATAAGCAGCTCTTACTCGTTTAAAGTGGTGGCAATTGGACATTGGAGGCCCTGAGCCTGTCTGTATAGCTGCACACTTATTTGCTCTCTGTGTTAAGCAAATTAAACTATTCTGGTATTTAGTGCTTCAATAGGGTCAAACAACGGCCTTCAGCCTTTATTATGCAACAAGGAGAGGATTTGAGCCTGAGGACGCACACTTCATTCTTGATTTATCCTAAACTGGGCCATTACAGACCCGCTTGTTGAAATACAGTATTTGATCATTTACTGTTTTGGAGTGGAAATATTTAGGCGTTTTAAAAGAGCCTTGAGCACTTAACCAGTATGGTGAGTTTTAGAAAGGGGAAGGAACATGCTCCTATAATTTTCCATATTTGCGGGAAAGAAAATTATTTCTTTCAAGGGCTTAAAAACACCTTGTTTTGTAAGTTTGAGATCATTCTGGTTTACAGCTGTTATTTTGAGGATTCAGGTGATGTCGATGACAATGATCGGGCAACGTTTACATTTTTTACAGACGTTCATTACAGACATAATTTACAGGCGTTACAAACCCGGACATGTTTCACACGCATTTAACACTTACAGTCCCTGTGTTGCTGGATTTTCAAAAGCTTTTTACACGATTATCTTTAGTCCATGCATTTAGCTGTCTCTGCTGGAATTGACACAGGCAAATGTCCCTGCAGGCAGTGAAATGTGTAAACTAAACAGTCTTTTAACCCCATTTAAACATGAAGAAGTTGGCTAATGGCCACTTCAACACTTTTACATGACATTTACCATATGAGATGCTGCGCGGGTTATACTTTGAAATCCATCAGCAATGCTTTCCTTATGATATTAGAAAAATAATAACATTGCTGCTTTAAACAGAAATCCAAACATGTGAACAATTGTAAAGTGTGCGAAAACTTTAAAATTGAAGCACATCAAGTATAATAACAGATGACGAAATTAAGGATTGAGTATGATGTCAGCAAGCAGTCGGGATAATCATTACGAATGCACAATAATTAAATGTAATATTGTTATTATTATTGTTATTATTTCATAGTGGAGTTAGATAATGTGTATAGTCAGTTCACTTACCTAAAATAATTATAAATGATGTCGAAGATATAAAGATGAAAGATAAAATTAGTATAAGAGTTTGGCTGACTCCATATTTTTTATAATTTTTAATAATCTTTTAAAAATTCAAACTTCAAAAGGTGAACTGTTTTTCTTGCCTGTCTCACTTTGACAAAATCACACCATTGCCATATCAGGCCTACATCTCTAGCAATAATCATAAGATATGTAATAATATGCTTAATAATAATTACATTGTTTTGTCCTTTAAATACAATTATATGACCTGTTTCTGCACCAATAAAAATTACATTGAAATTATTAACATAACCTGCCTTAAAATAACAACAAAACAAAAAAGACACGACAAACTTTTTTTCCTCCTTAACAAAATGAAAACATTTAGGAGGAAAAAGGAGAAACAAATGCATGCTGTGGGAAAGTCTATTTATAATTGGACATATTAAGGTTTCTTATTCACCATGTCCTGATGCTGTGCAACGAGGATACCCCGCCGGAGGAGAACGTATTCTGGGCACTATTCAGCTCCCCTACCCCGAAATTCAGATAGTTCCCGTTGTTGGAGGACCCCTGGATCGTTTGCATCGCGGCTGGGGAATAGCTGCAGCCAGAGCCGGGGCAGTTGCTGAACGTGGGGTAGTTGCTGTAGCCGAAATGGTTGAGGCCCATGTTGTACGGCGCGTTGTATGTGGCGGGGTCCGCCAGGCAGGACTTCCCGTCGCGCACCAGCACGGGGACCGAGATCCGCCTCGGGGGCGGCAGGCCCACCATCTCCAGGCTCTGGTCCTGCCTCTGGCGCTTGCACTTGTACCTCCGGTTCTGGAACCAGATCTTGACCTGGGTCGGGCTGAGCTTCAGCAGGGCCGCCAGGTGGTCCCTCTCCGGGGCCGACAGGTACCGCTGCTGCTTGAACCGCCGCTCCAGCTCCAGGACCTGCGCCTGGGAGAACAGCACCCGGGGCTTCCTGCGCCTCCGCGCTTTGGTCTCCGGGCCCGGGGCCTCCGCAGCCGCGGCCTGAGGAGGGAGGTCTTTAGGAAAAGAAGAAGATTATTCCACAAGTGCATGGTGCGCAAGCAATGTCTCTCTCAGCCGGCGGAAAGTACAAAATATTCAAACACAAATAAATCAATGTAATTGAAGTGTGCAATTTAATATTACAGATATACAATATACAAATGAGAATGTTGCCTTTGTTAAATCTTAAATCTGTTAGCTGACAGAATACGAAAGGTGTGTGC
>NC_137199.1:20964762-21117262 GCF_960531495.2 Zeus faber | reverse complement strand
GGTATAAGCCCACGGACACGGGGCTATGATTGAACGATTCCCCCTCGCCATACATAAAGAGCATGGTGAGGTTTGTCCCGTGTTTGGGTAAACCTACATAATGTTTTATTACGGCTCGAGGCTTAGTGGAGTGGAGTGATAAACAGCCCAATTAAAAGGAAGGAATGGACCTAATCTGAATTAAATTTGCGTCCAGAATGTCCAATTCTTTGCGCGGGGTGACGTGTAAATTGGAGATGACAGGTCTGGCAACATATGTTCCACATCCCTAATGCTCGGGGCTGCTGGGGGCCTTGTGGCCCTCTGACCTCTCTCTGCAGCCCGTCTTCAGCTCAGATAAAGACACAGATAAGGCTGCTTAAAAACTTCCGCTACACGGCCTCAGATATTCCGAGGAGCGCGCGTGTGTGTGTCTGTGCGTGTGTGTGTGTGTGTGTGTGCGTGTACGTGCGTGACTTTTGGCTGTTTTAGGTGGTGGAAGATGCCTCTCTGAAATGGGCTGGCATTTACTATCCTAAAGGCCCCTGGGTGGTTAAGATCCATTAACTCGTTGGTAATTGGGCCGATAGAGCTGCCTAGTTAAGATAGAGATTCGTTTCAAAAGATAACAAAATAAAACAAAAATGAACAGGAAAGAAAGGGCACCGCGTGCCTTTGTCACGCTGCCACATTTATAGGTGCTGCAAATTATCGAACAAAAATAAATAGCGCCTATTTTTGTTTAATTATCAATGCAACTAATACAATGTAATGCAGGCTCATCTAAACGCTTCGGTGTCTCTATAGCGCCATCACGATTTTTGAGAACGTGGGTTTCACGGTTACCCTTCAAGACACAGTTTTGTTCTGTCACCGGGCCAGATTCTAAGCCCCATTTCAGAGCAAATTTAAAGAAAATGTCAAAATGTTAAAAAAAATAAAAATAAAACATTACTACACTCACACAAATATATGAGTCGTTTTCCTCCAAGGCGAGCCATATTTGGCGCGGGATTTGGAACAGATTTGTTGCTATGAATTAAAGCATCCACCTGTTTCTCTCTGTATTTCCCACTGTCCTACTGTTCTCCCTCGTGGGGTTTATCCCCATGACTTAAGGGCTGACGACACAGTCCACTTCACTCGGGGTCCAAGGCCGGGCCATGGAAACTGTATCCCCATCAAGGCTCCCACCACGGCTGCTGCGAAAATTAGTAACTGGGGATGAAGATTCCCGGACTGCTACTGCCATCCACGTAAATGCGACGGTAAATCAACCTTCTGTCGAGACGGTCGAGTCCGTCGCCCCTGACCCCCCCCCCCCCCCCCAATCTGTGAGGATTTAAACCCACTGCAATTGTACTCGTTCCTACGCAATACTGCCACCACGTGGACGGAAGTGGAACCCATCCCAAACCCTGCTCTAACGCGTCGGTCAGACGAGGTTGAAGCCGTAAGTGCTTTAAACTGCAGTTCGCACAATGGCCGCTAGATGCTGCTCTCCAGACCCTCGCAATCAATGTAGTAAGTCAATGGAAAAAGAAGAAACTTCTCCCCAGAACTACAGTCAATATATATTTTTTAAATATTTGTATACCTAATATTGTATATTACGCTATTTATTATAATATATATTATATAATATATATATATAATTGTAATATATATGGTGATTTAGACAATTGTTGTTCTATTGAGAGGATATCTGTGGACAGGCCTTGATCGACAGGTCTTTTGTTCGTGTTCAAGCCAGGTAGACACGTCTCTTCCTTCCTCCGATTACCTGATGGTCTCACTCTGATCCCCCCCCCCCCCCCCCCCCCCACACACACACACACACACAGCACAGACGACGCACCAAAGCTCCGTCCAGCCGCCCAAAATGAGAGAGTTCCGTCTCTTTGAGACGGCGCCGGTGGGCGTAAAGCCACACTCGAGGCGTCAAAATGTCGCTTAAGAAAGCAACCGATGCTGTATCGACTTCGCGCCAAGGTTTTTCGGCGAATCGCGACCGTCGGCCGCCGTCGACCGGTAGTGAGAAGACCAAACAAGCCGGCTGCATCACTTCCTCGTTGCCGAGGTGAACAAGGTGAATACAGCTTGAAGTTACTCCCTTCACAGTGACAGAGCGGGCGGTCGTGCACAAAGTTCATGGGTTAGTGTCATGTGACTATGACTATGTGAATGCAACCGCCGTCCCCGGCCAGTCCACTGACCCTGGTCTTCGTAATAGGATATTCGATGAAACACGCAGCCACGTCAAGGGCCATCTGTCTGTACATCATCTGTCTTACTCGGGGCTCCGCGCAGCCCTCCGTCCTCCGCCTCGTCTCGATGGCTCCGAACTCCCCAGGCGAAGCAAATCAACAGCCCAGGTCATGTTCATAGGCCTGGCAAGGCTTCACACGTCCGGCCACCAAGTTCAAGGTGATGCAAAGCTGCTATTTTGTCTACCGCACATTACAGCTGATGCTTGAAGTCGTCGGGGAGGTGCTTCACTTTTATTAAGTTCAAAGGGTGAACGGAGTGAATAGAGTTCACGGGACAGGTTTTTTTTTAACCGCGTCACTGAATCGAGGCAGATGCGGGGTGGGGGGGGCGAACGTTTCCAAGGTAACTGTTTAAATTACGGAGGCCAGAAATTACAGTGTAATTACAGTGCGGGAAATATTTGAGAACACGTATTATTTAAGAAAACTGCTCATGACCCAATGACATATCAGTAGGTGATTAATACCAAGATACCCAGAGAGTTTATTTCTACAGCACATTTCATTTCTTATTCAACGTGCTAAAATGCATGGTCTAAAAAACAAATTTGAATAATAAATGCACAGAAATAAGGACTGAAACGAAACAACAAAACGACACATACTGTACCCCGTACTTCTCAGGATTTCAAATGACACCCTAATGCGCGCTGATGCCGGGGAGAGTAAGGTTCTGTCGCTGCGTGACCTCAGCGCAGCTTTTGACACCGCCGACCGCTCGATCCTCCTTTGTGGGCTGAAGCAGTGGGTGGGTATAACTGTGACCGCTCTCGACTGGCTTTCCTCCTACTTGTCAGATTGGAGTTTTTCTTCGGCTGCTGATGACCATGTCTCTTCATCTGCTCCGCTGACTTGTGGTGTGCCCCATGGTTCCATCCTGGGCCCTATTCTTTTCTCCCCGTATATGCTCCCCCTCGGTCTCTCAATGAGTCATTTTAAGGGTATTTCTTATCACTGTCGTGCGGACGATAGACATGCTCTCTACCTTGCAGGACTGCTTGACCGCCATCGAGGACTGGATGTCATATAACATCCTCCAGCTTAACCCTGACAAAACCAAAGTCCTCTTCACAGGCCTTGAGAGAATTTCTGATCCTGGTCCTTTAGCAGCAGATGGCAAGCGAGCCTCCAAAAAATCTTGGAGTCGTCTTCGACCGACACATGAACTTTGAGTTGCGTGTAAAGAAAGCGATCCAACCCTGTTTCTTTCGACTAAAAAAAAAACATTG
This sequence comes from Zeus faber, assembly GCF_960531495.2. Taxonomy (NCBI): domain Eukaryota; kingdom Metazoa; phylum Chordata; class Actinopteri; order Zeiformes; family Zeidae; genus Zeus; species Zeus faber. The sequence continues at coordinate 21,113,784 of NC_137199.1, read as the reverse complement.
CCAAAATCAAATCTGTACTTTCCTTTTCACGACCTGGAAAGGGTAATTCATGTTTTTGTCACCCGCCATCTCGCTCTTCTGTGTCTCGGCTCCAAAATGCGGCCCCAGGACCTTAAACGAAGGCACGACGCCGGCCACACATCACTCCAGCGTTGGCCGCACATCATCGGTGACCAGCTGACCGCAGGATCTGTTTTAAAATTATTTTAATTTCTGGCAAAGCACTAACACAGGCGGGGCCCCTCCCTGCCTTCTGGAGCTTTCATGTCCCCCAGCCTCAGTGAGAGCCCTGGGATCTCTCAGGACTTCTGACCGAGGCCTTCTCGCCGTCCCAAAATCAAGGCGAAAAAAAAACAAAAAAACAAGGGTGACCGAGCTTTTGCTGTTACAGCTCCCGCTCTCTGGAAGCCTCTTCCCTCAGTTATGAAAAACGCAGATCTGTGGAAATCTTTGAGAAGCTGTTAAAAAAAAAACACCGCTATTGTAAGCACTTTGTCTTGTAATGTGTGTTTTTCCTTTTGTGCGATTTTTTTAATGTGTTTATACTGTCATTTTATGTATTGGTATAACTCTCTAATTTTGATTTATATTTTTCTTTAATGTCTATTGTTCAGCACCTTGTCACTTTGGTTTTGAAATCCGCTTTATTAATACAATTTACTTACTTACTTGCTGTAATATAACGATAGAGATAAAAAAAAAAAAAATGTAAAAGTGAAATTTAAAACAGGCTGATTCACTGAAAGGCAGTTGCAATCGTAAGAGTTTTGAAGTCTGGATTTAGAAATAGTAAGTGTGGGCAAGTCTGAAATCTTCTTGAAGTTTGTTCCATAGTAAAGCAGAATTTAGTTATGCTACACATTGTTGTGTATTGTTGTGTAGCATAACTAAATTCTACTTTACTATCCGTGGGACTACACTGGTAACAGTACCTGGAACAAAAAACAAAACATCTACTTCAGGTACAGTTAGTAGTGCCGTACCAGAGATATATCTTGACCCTCCGCCACTGAAAGATTTACAAACAAGCAGCAGCGTCCTAAAATCAATTTCGATGACAGACCCGAAGTCAGTGCAGAAACCTGAGAACTGGAACAATGTACTGAGCTTAGAATTGGAGGAGCAGCGTGTGAATGAGCCGCGGCGCTCCCGAGCTGCCTTGGACACTCCTGACAAAAAGGCCTTTGCAGCGGTCAAGCCCCCTGGAAATAAAGGCATGGATGTGTTTTGGACTACGTTCTAATTACATTCATGAAAGAATCCTCTTTGCACCAAGTTAGTACCATAGCAATAGAATGCATGTATTTGATCGGGTGGAATATAATTACATCATTACATATTACATATTATATTACGAGCAATTACATATATCTTTCTTGTTGACTTGGCTTGCATTATCCTCATATACCAACTTGATAAACTGTATTTGTTGTATACCTGCTGACCAACCCGCCTCTAGTTTAGTCTGCCTCGATCTTATTTTTTACTCTGTTTCATTATGTCAACTGACCAGAGGAGGGCAGTATCACTCAGTGGTGCTGTCTGACTGTCTGTCTGTCTGTCTGTCTGTCTGTCTATCTATCTATCTATCTATCTATCTATCTATCTATCTATCTATCTATCTATCTATCTGTCTATCTGTCTGTCTGTCTATCTATCTGTATATCTTTCTTTCTTTCTTTCTTTCTTTCTTTCTTTCTTTCTTTCTTTCTTTCCCTCCACATCCGACCGCTGTATAGTCCCCAAGTGTAGTGTCCTGCTCTTCTTCTGTTCCCGAACCTCAGGCGCCCAGGCACAGTAAAAGAAAAGGCCAGTCACTGTGACCGTGCACGTGAAGTGGCCTGCGCTCTCAAACTGCGCTCGCAAACTCTTTTGACTCTAAATTGAACCAAAAAAAAACCCCAAACGGTCCATTTTCTGAACATTTCGATCGGTGTCCTGTCTCGCTCGGTGAGTATTTGTTTGCGTAACCCCCAGCTCGCCGTGCTGTGCTGTCTGTGGCGATGCAGGAGCTCTTACGTGCGCCCCTGACGTTTACAATATCTTTGTCCAAGCGGGGCTGTGGTGTATGGGCTCTGTGTTGTAGACTTGCGTCACACTGTCCCGTGGCCCTGCACCAGCCCATTTCACAGGCTGACTGCCCCCTTTTTTCGATGCAATTGGAGTTGACCAAGAAATGAGGTAAGGCCGTCGCTAATAGGCTGAAGGACAAAAGTAATAAGGCTTTCCGGAGAAATTCCATTACCACACTTTGACCGACTGATAATTTATGACGAGACAAAGGCGGCGGCATGGAAAGGACACTGGTCTGCACGTCACCTCCATCAACGGCTTGGCTTCCCGTCAGGTCCGTATCCAGGCGGGGAGGTCACAGCGTCCCTGGCGTCCTCGCCGCGGGGCCCCGTCCAAAGCTCGACGGCGCTACCGGTGATGACAGTCTTGGACGACGGACCCGGCCATTTTGTCGGTAATTTCATCATCCTTAATTGCGCGGCTATTTCTACGGCAAAGAGAACAGTGATCCCCGGAGCATCATCATGGTGTGACGGGTAATGGCTAGACTCGGGCAGCAGGAGGGGGCCGCTAGATAGTGGACCCGCGAGAACACCCCTTCTTGATGGCGCGATGGGCAGACACTCAGAAGACTGTCGGCTGGCCAAACATAACTGAGAAAAAGAGAGCGAGAGAGAGAGCGAGAGAGAGAGAGAGAGAGAGAGAGAGAGAGAAGTAAGTAAATAATGCTAATTATAACACACTGTGCTGTATGCGCTCCTCTGTGCCCTGAGCCGCTAAGTCACCCTAACAAGCGCAGGGCTTCGAAAAAGTTACTATACGCCCACTGTGTCTTTCTGTGCGTGTGGATGCGGGGGGTTCTGTGCGTGGTTTGTACTTTTGTGCGTGTGTGTAGCCTACTCACTCTCTCTCTCTCTCTCTCTCTCTCTCTCTCTCTCTCTCTCTCTCTCTCTCTCTCTCTCTCTCTCCCCCTCTCTCTCTCTCTCTCTCTCTAATGGGAACACTATGAGAAGAGAGCCTGTGCTCCATCTGGACTTTTCTAATTGCCCCTGCCACAGAGGCCTGATACAGCAAGACCCTGTGTTCCCAGCAGGTCAGGCATGCTTGTGTGTGTGTGTGTGTGTGTGTGTGTGTGTGTGTGTGTGTGTGTGTGTGTGTGTGTGTGTGTGTGTGTCTGTGTGTGTGTGTGTGTGTGTGTGTGTCTGTGTGTGCGAGCGAGAGAGAGACTTGGGCAGACAGAATCATCACTCAGGTGGTACTCCCTTGGGTTCACCGCACACATTCAGGGCCAGCATAGAGAACGCCATTCATTATTAATATCCGACCTGCTGGCCTGGACCCCAACGACTCGTGGGTAAAGATATAAGATGAGAGGGAGGTGGAGGAGGAGCTGGGAACGGGGACGAGGCCAGATAGATGTTGGAGGTTGGGGATGAAGGTGGCAGGTAAAGGAGCGCAGTCGATGTCTGATGAGAATTTATGAGGTAAAGAAAAGCCTTTACTATTTCCTGGAAACATCATCCTGTGATGGAGACAACAGAGCGGACATACCGGGCAATGACCCTCTTAAATCTGTATCATACTTTCAAAAAATGTGTCACGTAGTAGGACAGTTTTGCACGGAAAATTCTGTCGAAATTCAACACGTTATTTGACAATAATTTACCGTCTAATTTATCGTCTCGATGGCCTGAGTTCTCCGCGGCGCTGCGGCATCGACTTGCAGAATTCCACACATATATACGTGACGTCAGATTACTGTCGTGAAGTATGGCGGGCCGTTTGGGACAAAATGTGACGAGTACAAATACGCGCCGTCTTCAGAGATATTTATTTAAAGATCTTCATTCCACCGATACACGTAGACACACACACACACACACACACACACACACACACGCACACACACAGAATCACGCGTGCATTCATACATTCTTATATCTACGAGCCATCCCGGCATAAAGTCTTCTCGCAGGCCTTCTGCTACGACCATGACAGATTATGAAATCCACCCAGGGCCAGGTTACAAAAATCCTCCCTGTGGCATCTGCCAGGGAACGCAGCTCCATGTTGACAGATGGACACAGCATTCCTGAGCCCCGGGGCCTTGCCAGCAGACTGCCGGGAGAGAGACTAAAGGAGCCACGGCCGGGCTGACTGGCATTTCTTTACACCTATCTGCTTCATTTCTGTGGCCACCTCGAGGCACGTACGGTATGAGTCGCATTCTCTGAATGCTGCTCCTTCAAGCTGACACGTAGCACAGCGATGGGCGTCGCTGGACGGCAAAATGCTAGCGATGGGTGGCTGATATAGGCGTGTAACTGATTGGCATGGCGGTGCGGTGGGTGCTCGACTGACAGCAACATGTAGATTTCATCCAAAATGCATTCCTTAATATCATTGGCTGACCGGTGTGACATCCTGATAGGAAGCAGTTCATCAAATCAATTACTAGCAGGAAGGTGAAGCATTGCATTCGGAGCGCATACACAATTATATTTTTGTGATTAATCCACAAACACTGACAAGCTGAATTTCGCTGCATTGAAAGCAAAAGGGAGGTTTGCGAGAGTTGCCGTGGTTGCAGTCGGCCTCCGGCGCTCCAGCAGGCCCGGGCTCACACCGCTTACGCGGTAACGTGAGGGGAGCAGCTCTGCGCCCTTGACCCCCGAGCTCCCGCCGCTGCCACAAGCTAAAGGTAAGTGAAATATTAGTCCTTACTGTACCTGCCAGTTTACGCACAGTATATTAACAAATAAGCAAAATGACACGTTCCGAATGAGAAACAAAACATATATAAGAAGACCCAATGTCTGAGTTTGCGTCTACCTGAGCACTGCGATTGGTCCAAATTTCATCTGGTGGGCGTTGCCGATCGCTGGAGTTCAGTTTCAACCGCCATCTTCTTTAACATCCTAAACAGCCATAAAATATTTTAACGTCAATGCACGAGATGAACTGAGGTGTTTGGACAGGGGCTTGTCAAGGGCGGGGCCGACGACATTGCACGTGAGTGGCGACAAACGATATTAAAAATCTCTCGACACGCATTTGGCTTGTCGTGGGGGACTGCTTATGGGCCATATTGTGGGGAAACAGAGTACAGTCAAAAGTTTAATCAGGCAAGTTGAGTTATTTATTCACAGTTTTGTACTTGACACACACACACACACACACCCACACACACACACACACACGCACACGCACACACACACACACACACACAGACACACACACACAAAGGATTTCCACGGCCTTTATGAAAAATAATCTTTAAAGAGATAAAGTGTCCTTTAGGCATGAGTTGAAATCAAGCTGAAATTGTTTTTTTAAAGTTGGATTTCGTCCCCGTGTGTCCAGAACTGAAATATTGACGCGCTGCAGGCTGCACTGAGCTAGTGACAGTTGTGAACAAGACAATGCTTGTTGCCGTGCTGCTGGATGGTATGATGACATGAAGTACCAGGACTTTATTCGTTGCATTCATTCTCCATTATCAGACAACAACAACAACAACAACAACAACAACCATAATCTCCCACGACTGACTTGAGAACATTTTGGACAACTGAAATAAGGACCTCGTTGGCATCTATAGTGTCAAGTGAGGGTACAGTATGTCATGAAGGAGAGTAAGATCCAACTTACTCCGCTTTAAATTGATCAACAGTATGGAAATGGGTGCCTTTAAAGCATGTGCCTAATAAATCCTAACGGTGATTGCTACAGGGTCAGTATGGTGTTTTTGATGACTTTGGGGATTTATTCTGAGATACATAGTTTGAGGGGACTTTTCATTGTGAACCCCACTCCTTGGATCACTTGTATCTATAGCCCCTCGGGATGATACTGGACGAGCAATGCCTTTAACTCTGGCTTTTATTGTTAGCCTTAATGAAAACTCCTTTAGGATGTAAACTGGCCGAAACTGGCTTGCAGAGCAGCGAGGGACGATGTATGTGGAATGTGAAAAATACTCAGCCAGTTTGTGAGGACTTACTAGCGTCAGATGGTCCATTTAGAGTTATGACAGAGAGTTGGGCTTGAAGAGAAGGTCTTTTTCATGGTCCGCTCTTTATCGGAGCATTTCAAGAGGTGACATTGTAGACCAGAGAGGAGAGGATTTTTTTTGAGGTAGAGCAAGTTAAAGCAATGGATATATGTTAGACATCTAATGCATGGCTCCGCCGGCTCCGTCTTAACAAGCCACCTGAGCTTTTTCACCTCGTATTTTGATACACGGCATCTGCTTTAACTCATCCTAAACGTATTGTTCAGTTTCCTTTGCAGATTGGGGGTCACTAAGGGGTCACTATGAATGGGCTTTCGCCCGCACGCTCCCTTAAATGCTGTGAGGGGATCGAGGGGCTTTTCTTCCATAACACTTATTATGAGAAGGGGTTAAGGAAGTTTGCCTGTTGGAGACTGATTTAGACTGGTTCAAAGAAAGGCCTTCCTTTGGATTGGAGAGTTGAGATTGCGGTTTTGGTTTGGGGTTATCTGCATTTGGATCTGCGAGTTCCTGGACTGGGCTCATTTCTTGGCGGCTCATTTCTTACCCGTCTAAAGTTCGAAAGGGCCCGCTTCTGAAACTGACTTCTGATTTCATGTCCACTATATTCAGTTCAACATGGGCAAACGAAACCAATCGCAAAAAAAAAGCCGAAAATTAGAGCGAGGGCGGACAAGATGGCGGCTTAGCGTCTGATCTTCTAACCAGCAAGGACCCCACCCATGGCGAAGGCAACAACCCAGCGGTATCTCTGACTGATATACAGAAATGACTGGCCGGCATGGAGGAGTGAATTATTCCAAACTTTGAGACCACAAATTTCATCCGACCACGCCACTGTTGCCAGACACGACCAGACAATTGAGGCCATCGAAACGTCAATGACGGCTTCCAGGGGAGAATAACTACACAGTGGACAGAGCGCACAGGGCAGCCATCCAGAGGAGACAGGACCTTCATAGCCTGTATCCACCGCTACCAGATGAAGCAACGAAAAATGCAGCTTGCATGAGAGAAAGTTCCTCTGTCCCCCAGGGGCTCAGAGATCCCCACCTGCAGTGCTGAGGTAGCCAGAAGGAGTGCTGCCTGAGTGTAGAAAAGCCCGTTGCCACTTTCTCCCGCTAAGCTTCGGGGAATCGTCGATGGAACCAGGCACGAGCTCAACACTTTGGCTGAAGCTGCTGCCTTTTTGGAGAGCAGACAACCTACAGTATGAGACCCCTCAGCAACCACAACTTTTTTTTCTCCAAATTTTTCCTTTTTTTCCTTTTTTATACATTTTTCCCTTTATTCCTTTTTTTTTCTTAAGATAAAACTAGTGGCCTTTGTCCACAGCTTTATTGCTCAGAACAATTTTTTAACAGGAAAATACTGGCTATAATTGAATGATAATACTCTGATTTACATAGAACCAACTACACTAGTTTCCAGTTTTGAAGGTCTACTTCCTTTTCCCTTTATTTTACCCAAAGTGCAAAGTGCAAAATGTGCGTAAAATCCAGCTGTTTTGTCCATGGCTTAAAGGTTCTGAATGCAAATGTAACAAAGTTGTTATAAACATATCCTCATGTCCTAATGACATTAAATGGGTATTATTATTTATTCTATGATTATTATGATTGTATATTTATTATTTATTTCGGTGACACACAGAACAGGTGATTGTTGATATGGACATTGGTTAGAAGATAGCTTTCATTGTATTGTTGCTTGGATACTTAATACTTTACATTCATATCCTTTCATTTCTTCATTTTCCTTGTTCCCTACTTTTGCTTTTTCACTACCCTCTTTTCCCCCATTCTGTTTTGCCCCCCCCCCCTCTTATTTGGTCAATCCAATAAGGTGATTAATAGCCCCACCAAGTCCATATCCTGGAATGTAAAAGGGGATGATAACCCAGTTAAAAGACAAAGGGTTATGTCCCATTTGAGACAATTGAAAGTAGACGCAGCATTCTTACAAGAGACTCATGTTTGTAATGCCAGTGTTGCTGGTCTGAAACAAAATTGGATGGGTCAAGTGTACCATAATAAACAAGAAATGTCTCTTTTCATTCTAAAGAGGTGATTAGCGATCGCAGTGGCCGATATATTATTGTTGTTGGACAACTCTTTGCCAATCCTATAATATAAGCGAATTCTTATGCCCCTATCTGCAACGACAGTCATTTTTTTGAGAAATGATTTTTGACAATACTGAAGCTTGACAATGGATTTCTCAATAATAGGAAGTGATTTCAATCTGGAACTAGATGTGACCTCGGATAGGTCCTTAAACACGGCCGCCCCCCGGAATCTCTCCAGGTCAGCTGGAGTTGTGAATAACTTCATGAATCAATGTGGTCTTTCAGATATTTGGAGGTTTAAGTTTCCAACACACGAGAGCTTATTCCTTTTTCTCTAACGTGCACCGTGCCCATGCCCGCATAGACTATTTCCCACTCGATAATAGACTGTCGCCTAAGCTGAAGACATGCTCAGATAATAGTATTGTCATATCTGATCATAGTGCATTCTTATTTGATTCGGATCGTTCCAACCCCCCCCACCCCCAGCCCCGATCAGAATCCGGAGACTCAACCCCCTGCTGTTATCGGACGATAAATTTGTAAAGTTCATTTCATTTCCACATTACGGGAGACTGTAAAATAAAAGTTAAGTAAAAAGGGCAAATTATAGCTTACTCGTCTACAATCAAAAAAGATTCCTCAACAAATCCTGGATATCGACTCACAATACACTCAATCCCGACCAAAGATATTTATCAGGAACATCTAAGACTATAAACCGAATTCCATCTTTTATCCACTGATGAGGCAATTTGGCGATAAGGTAAAGTAGATTACTGAGCCCGTCAGCTCGTCAAGCGGCTGCCACCCGCTCAATCACAAAGATTCAGTCACATACAGGAGAGATACTGATAGATCACAACGACATAAATAAAGCTCTTTGTCGCAATTGTACTCAAACCTTCATACGTCAGAATATAGTGACGACCCTGATCTCCCACACGCCATCTCCAAAAGCTTCACCGTTCCCACCGCATCGGTGGAACAAAATACCAATTTGAGTGCGGACATTTCTGAAATCGTTATGGCCACTAAATCAACGCGAAATTACAAGTCGCCCGCTCCCGACGGGTTTACGACTGAATCTAATCAAAGGTTTTCCCTTCAATTGGCAGCAATTCTCCAAGCAATGTTTAAAGAGGTGCTTTCCTCACGCATTCTTCCTGCGACTTTGAGACAGGCCTCTATCGCTCTGCCGGCAAAGACAGATGAGGATCCTCTGTTACAGTATGTACACCGTGTCATTCTATCTCTTTGCTAAATGCAGATTTCAAACTGTTTTCCGAGGTCTTGGTTAAACGAGAGAGTGCGATTCCAGATATTGTTTCGTCCGATCAAACAGGATTTATTCAAGGCCGGAACTCTTATTCAAATCGAAGAAAACTATTCAGCGTTGTCCACTCGACCAGGTCGAAGAGCCCAGAGGGAGTCATTTCACTGGATGCTGAGAAGGCCTTTTACCGGGTCGAGTGGAAATATTTATTGTTTACCCTCAGAAAATTTGGCTTCAAAGACAAATTCATTGCCTGGATCAAATTGCTTTATTCCTCTCCCCTTGCAGCCGTAATTTCTAATAATACTCAGTCTGGCTACTTCCCCCTTGGAAAGGGGACAAGACAGGGGTGTCCCCTTCCCCCTCTCTTGTTTGCACTAGTCATTGAGCCCCTAGCAATAGCACTGCGACTCTGTAAGGTCTTTAAAGGTATACATCGGGGTGAGCTAGAGTTTAAAGGTTTTTTTTATGCAGACAATCTGCTTCTGTTGGTCTCTGTTCCAGTTGTATCATCCCCCTGCATTCTAGATATCCTAAATCAATTTGGAAAAATCTTGGGGTATGGGGTTTTCCCTTTTAATTCTGAAGCAGATGCATTTTATTCTGCCTTTTCCTCTTTAAAAGGGTCCAAGATGGTTTAAAATACTTGGTGTGGTGTGGGGGTGGTGTGGTTTAAGCAGCCACACCTGTCTTGGTTCTAGGTAATTGTGGTGTCTGTACGCCGGTTGCTTGTCAGAGAAATCAATGAGCAACAGGTAAAAAAAACCACCCCCCCCCCACACACACACAGTGAGAGTCTCTGTAATGACATGTGTCCATCTGCTCCTGGCGTGTTCCATCTTGCCACTCTCTACAATAAACTGGTGTGTTTGCAACATCTCTGCCTGTGTCTGTGTCGGAGGGCCCTGAAAACGCCACTCGGGTGGCGTGTGGGAGGCGAAGCTTCTGCAGTGTCGCCTAAACAAGGACTAACCGGCACAGGGAAGGAATACAGGGTCGCCCGAAGATGCACTGGAGCCACCAGCAGGTCATCGGGCAGCCACAGCACCATCCCTCTCGTGACTGGCAGCAGTAGCACCCAGGATGTTCAGCAGAGGACCAGGAGAGACGCAGCCGCAGCAACCGCCATGGGTAATCGCCTCCTGCAGCTAGCTGCTCCCCCCAGGAGCCACCATCAGCCAAGCCATACCTCCAAGCAGCCCCTGCAACAGCCAGTACAGCAATCGAAGGCACTACACTCCGGAAGGGAGGAAGGGCGGAGGTCTGTCGTCGCCCTGGGGGAGGGTCGCCCATGGACCAGGGATTCTCCTTGGCCTCAGTTTGGTGTTGGGGGTATGTGGTGTGGGGGTGGTGTGGTTTAAGCAGCCACACGTGTCCTGGGTCTAGGTAATTGCACCCGGGATCAGGGTGGTTGTATACCTGTTGTTCGGCAGAGAAATCAACGAGCAACAGGTAAATCACCCATCTCCACATACACACGGGGAGAGCCTCTGTCATGACAAGTTTCCATCTGCTCCCGGCACGTTACATCTTGCCACTCTCTCTAAACACACTTGGGAATTGAGGTCACTCGCTCCTTCCCAGCTACTTTTACAAAAAACGTCACTGCTCGTTGTAACAAGTGTAACCTGGATATAAGTCGTTGGACGTTGGCATGTTAACCTAATTATAATGATAGTACTACAAAAGTTTTAATATCTCTTCCAAAACATCCAAAACATTCTGAAACACTTGATGAAAGTATTGTCTCTTTCATATGGGGGAATAAATCTAGTCGGATCAGCAGGACGCATGTCCAAAGAACAAAGCGTTCAGGAGGTCTGGCTTTGCCTAATTTCCTTTCTTATAATTGGGCATGCAGCATTCAGAAATAAATTCAGTGGTTCGAACACAAACCAATTGCAGGAAAGACAGACTGGGTGCAATTAGAGTTCTCATCATGTCAGCACCACCTGGGCTCAGTGCTTTGTGCAGCCTTCAAATATAATAGATAGTCACTCACTAAGAATATGGGCTATGTTTAGAAGACATTTTGGGCTGCAAGGAGCCTCTACCCTCTCCCCCATGAAGTCAATTTGCATGTTCATTCCCTCCTGTACGAAATCTGCATTTACTTTATGGTTTAATAAAAGGGTTAGATCAATCCATAATCTATACATGGAAGACATATTTGCTTCTTTCTCTCAATTATCCCAAATCTATGACTTACTTAAGAACAATTTATTTCGTTATTTACAGATCAGGAGCTTTGTCCAAAACACATTTAATTCATTTCCAGATAGGCCTATAAAATCGCATGTCGACCAGATCCTTGAATTGAATTCCGACCATAGAGGATTCATATTGCAGATTCATGAGCTCATTAACATGAATCCACACGCCTTTGAAAATGTAAAAATGGCCTGGGACTCCGATCTCGGAGTAACCGTAACAGATGACCAATGGGACTCTGTCCTAGACTTGATATATAGTACATCGCCTTTGTCCGCTAACCATGGCTTGATTCAACTGAAAATGACACACAGAGTTACTTTTACTAATGCTAGATTGGCAACGAAGAGCCAGCAGACTTAATGCACATGTTCTGGCTGTGTCCGAATCCCTCCACCTTGTGGAAAAATCTTTTTTAAGCTTTTAGTGAGATGTTTGAAACCCAATTTGATCCTGACCCAGTCTGTGCCCTCTTCGGTTTAACATCATGACCCTAGGGAGGCCCCCTCTGGATTTTTATATCTCTCTACTACAGAAACCCCTCGACCGACGTTATATGCCAGAACCGATCGGGACCGTCCTGTTCACTCACCGATGGACACTTCACACACACACACACACACACACACACACACACACACACACACACACACACACACACACACACACACACACACACACACACACACACACACACACACACACACAGGCGGTCCTATCACACACACACACACACACACACGCACACACCACCAACACCTGCTTTGAACGCACCCCAGCACCCTCCTGGTTGCATTCCTCTCCTTTCCTCCCTCATTTACTGCCATAACTATGACAGGAAGAGGCCACGTGCCGTAATCACCGGGCGTCATGATATTTCACTGCATATATGTACGACCGTATGCACAGTATATGTATGTGACAAATAATCTCTTGAACTTGAACAAAGAGTAGGATGTAATCCATAAATGTCCCGTTACATTAGTAAGCACTGCCCCCCCCCCCCCCCCCCATTTTTTCTTTCTTTCTTTTTCTCCCTTCTTCCCTTTGTTTGAGGGATTAATACTCTTTATATACAATTAATTATTTTATTATCTCATTATATTTTCCCTCCTTCGCCCAAATGTATTCTGGAACCTGTAAACCTATGGGTGGTGGCTGGGTGGTTGGGTAGGGCGGTAAGGATGGGAGCAGAGAATTCAAATTGTCAACATGATGATTAGTGCTTCTTTGTATTTTGAGGAGGAGATGAATTTAAGTCAAATAGACATGTTTTGTATCCTTTACCCCTCATGTGGGATACAAACTGTGAAAATAAATAGAAAACATTGACAAAAAAATACACCAATACCAATGATATTAAAGCGAATAGAATACGCAGCTCATCATTGACTTTAATATTCATTAACAACTCATGATTATGAACTTAAACATATACAGTACAAACTTAAGAAATCCTTTAGATTTTAGCTAGATGTTATGCAGCATCCGTCTTAACAACCGAAACCCTCGGGAATTCAGGCCAAGAGCATGCAGGTTCAGACAATCTTAACAGACTCTGAACGCCTTTGGATTTCTTTGGGTGTAGAAATGTGCAGAGGAGCATCTTAATAATAACGACTTTAATAGCCGACGTGTCTTGATCGGCAGTGTTTTTTCTATTTTAGTCAAGTACTTTCTTGGTCCATAGGACCCGGCCTACTTCGTTCTCTGATGCTAGACTGACGAGAGACCTGTGTGTCTGTGTCTTTTTCTTTATTTGCCTCTGACCACCTGCTCTGACCACGTACCCTGAGCCAGGTCCTATACACAGAACTTACAGATGAGTGCGTACGATGTGGCTGCATAGTATCCAGCCTGAATGTATAACGAAATGAAGCAAAACTATACTTATGTGGACAAGATGTATTTTTCCTGGGGCCTACACCCGCACACACACACACACACACACACACACACACACACACACACACACACACACACACACACACACACACACACACACACACACACACACACACACACACACACACACACACACAGTATATACACATTCTGTATACATACACTTGCAACACATGTACTCAGTATCCTGCAATCTCAGTTTCAGGCCTTCACTTCTCGGAATGCGGTCACAAAATGTATATTCTATGTTGCAATTCCCCTGAGTGTTTGGAAGCCAAATATAGCTTTGGCATGAGCAAATTTAATAGGATGGCATTCTGCAAAACCATGCTACATTCTCTGCAATCACGTTCACCACTCTTGAATATCTAGCACTGGGCGGACACAATGTTCCGAGGAGCGCGGCGCTGACGGTGCCCTGCCAACTCCCCTGACAGTGAGAGATTACTGTGATTACTTGAGAGTGATCTAGCTATGGAATGGATGTATGACCAGGGTCAGGGAGGGGGAGCGAGTGGGGGAAATTGGCACAATTTGCAGCGCAGAAGAAAAATCCACAAAAAGAACACCGGACCCAACCAACAGCAACAAACGTGAGCGAGTCGTTGACCTCGAAACAACAACAAAAAAATCGCTGTTAAAACACAGTGTCCTCGTTTGGTAATGATCCTGTTCCCAAGATGAGTTCAGGCTGAAAATCAGCTGAAAACAAAGTTGGAACATGATGCCAGTGGTGATGACAGTAAAGAGAGAATGAAAGGGAGAGGAGATGAGGGCATGGCAGGGTGAAAATGAGGTAGAAAAGGAGAGAAAAGGGGGCAAGAGAGAGAGAGAGAGAGAGAGAGAAAGGGTGAATATGGTGGAAATCACTTGTTGGTGTGAGGGAGCATGGGAAATGCGTGGGACTCCTGGATCATCACTGTGGACAAGCTCCCGAAGGATTTGTACACACACACACACACACTTACACACACACACACACACACACACACACACACACACACACACACATGCACGCACGCACACACACACACACACAAACATGCATATATGCAGGTGTAAAAAAAAACAATTACAACATATCGTCGTATATCAAAAAAATTGTTAGAAATATTTAAATTATAAATTACATTTTTAATTTTCATTGCTCATCAAATGGTAAATGGACGCGACATTTTTGAAGAATAGCCTATTTAATTGCCAAACATGACTCAATTTGAATGTAGTAAAAATATTATAATATGTAATGCCCATAATGCTGTAATCTGTCAACACATATTTATAGTATTTTTTTCAAATGTATTTCTGATGCTTTCTCCTTAACCAGAGCTTTTCCAAAAGGGTGTACTCTATGAACCGAGGTACAGCCTAATGCACTTTCTCATGCGCAAGGGCACTAATGTTGAACATTACCAGTATATCTTGTAATAATAATAATAATAATAATAATAATAATAATTATTATTATTATTATATAAATATATTTTTAATTGTGTCATTTGAACTTTGACTTGTGCTACAAAGTCCACCACCAGAGGGCAAAATCTGGTCAGAAACCGCAATGGTCAAATCTCTGGTCTCACATACATGTACTGTACATGCATACCACACTAGCATGCACGAACCCTCACACACATACACACAAACACACACTTTCAATCACATAGTATGTCAGTGTTGAAGATGGCCCCGGATCAAAAAATATAACTCAAATCATTGCATATTGCAGATGTGAACCACTCTCTTTGATTGCACGGGTTGATGCAGTTGCATGTTTTGGGGACAACTGTGCCATAGCCCATAACAACTCCTTCCTAGCCCCCAGTTTCCTCCTAGATTCCACTTCCACAAGCCGCGACAGTCAGATCTATGCTATGCCGTCTATGCCGACCCTCGACATGAGTCAGCCCCACGGAACATTATCACCGGAGCACGACTATTTCGGATTCATCGCGGCGCAAACTTTTCTCATGCTACAGAAGCTTCGTACAAAGCCGCTGGAAGATCTCGTTGCCACCGCAGTCTGTGACGAGACGGTGCTGCAAAGACAGCTGTGGCTTTTTTTGTGCTCTCGGCAACTCACAATTTAATGGTTCATATACGTTTGTGTCCATCAAGGGTGAGTCATGGCGGCGTTGGTCAGCTGCTGGAGAGGCTCGGAGGGACCGGGGCAGTTTGCGGGCTGTGACGTGTGCTGCGACTGCATGCGTGTGCACTTTTATATGGCTTTAATTACAGACTGCGGACATAGACAGACTTGTTTATTCTGCACAGTGCACACTGTGGCCTGTTTGGCACCGCAGACACGTCCTTAGCACGTGTGCACTCGTGAGTGGCAAACACACACTGCGGGGCACACAGGCAGACACAAGCGCTTGCGAGTGCACGCGCGTATGTACGTGCCTGTGCACCACAGACGGGTACACAACACACACACACACGTTAGAAAAAAAGAAAAAAAAGAAACCTACATTCATATATATGTAAACACACTTACTGTGCCCCCTGGAATTGGACAGCGCAGAGGGCCCTACCTGCCAGGTCAGTGAGTCACTTGGATTTTAAGTTCATCAAATTTGTCATTTATGGATTGTCTACGAGGGAGAGCGTTGCTCTTCACCAGGTTCCCGGCTTGACATCATACTGCTTGTTCTTTCGCATGAAATTGCCTGCATTTCAGCGTTTTCCACTATTTTAGTAACCTCGCCACTATAAAAGTAATTCCTCCTGTTTTCAACAAACAGGCTATTTAAGCGCTATCACTCTAACATAGGCGGCTTTATTTTGAGGAGCCAGCGAATGTATAAATAGACTTTGAATAGTGTAACAAGCGAATGCTTCATATGAAATGGCTGGCGTTACATCATTGCCTGTGAGAGTGGAGTTCTGGAGCAGCGCGAAGCTCTCCGGGCCAGCCATTATGGTTTGTACTAATGTTCTGGTTTCACAATCCAAACATTCTACGAGTTGTTATTTGCTCTCTTTTTCCCTTTCACTCAGTAATTCTGCAGCTTTTTTTTTTCTTCAAGCAAAGCAAAGCTGTCAACAGAAGAGAGGGAATGTATGAAGAAAGTTGGATGCACTGAGACAGGAGCGCAGCACAATCAAAACAACATGTTGAGAATATAACTTTACCTAAACTTTACCCTGTTGTATAGACTATAGCTTGGATGGCATTGCATTTTTTGTGAGGAATATATATGGTGTGTGTGTGTGTGTGTGTGTGTGTGTGTGTGTGTGTGTGTGTGTGTGTGTGTTTGTCGGTTAAATATCATTAGGTGTATTATCATTAGATATATTAATATTTACTTTTAAATACATTTTCTGAAGTTTTCTCCCAGCCCTGGTCAGGGCTGCTCAGTCACCGGGCAGCATCCACCATGTTGGAATACTGAAACTCATTGTTACTCCTGACTTCGGCTTCCTTTCTTTCACTATACAGGGCTCGACACTAACTTTTAGATGTGGTTGCCAAGTTGGCAACCATGCATAAGCTGTTGGTTGCCAAAACTGACAAAATGGTTGCCAAATTGTAATCAGTTTATTATTTAATGATAATGATCCAATATCCTCCTAATCTATATTCTCACATTTGCCCAAAAAAAAAAAAAAATTTCCTTAGTGGAAGTTTCTGGACATGGAGAGGCAAACCGTGCTTTTTATTTCTTATTACATATGAAAAGTGGTTGACAACCGGGCAACCAGACCACACCAGATGGTTGACAATGGCCCAAATCTGGTTGCTCGGGAAAACTGGGCAACCGTTATTGTTGTGATATATCAGCACAACTCACCATTTATTCCCAATGACTACTTCACTTGGTTTATTCCCACCCCTGTCTCCCCAAGAGCATGGGGGTTCACAGCATTGCCATGACTTAAGATGGCCAAACAGAGAGCAACAATTCAAATTTGAGTATAAATGAATTCCTGTGTCAAAGCTGAAATCCCTTATCCTCCTTTCGTTCACTCCCGTCTTGAATCTGCAAGAGTTCTTCACTGTGTTCCCAAGTGCTCCTGGGTATCTGTTATGGAGACATAATGAACCACGGCTGGATTAAACGCAGCGATTGTTTAGCACCTTGAAAACGGGGAAAAACGGGACATTGAGTGGAAGGAAACTATTCAAATCACCACCAAGTCATTGAAAAAAACAAAAAAACAAACAAAAAAAAACAAAAAAACATTGCAGCTGAATTCTTTCAAGAACCGTTACAACGGCCCGACTCCAACAGCCCCGTTTTTCTTTTTTTCTGAAAGAAAAATAATTTCCATTCATCACAATGACAAATGCTATTAAAAGGAACAAGTTGTATGCGCCAGGCTCATTCTGAAGCCTCCGTTCCACTTGACAACTGGCCTTTCACCAGGTGTCGGGCTCCTAATGGTGTATTTATCAACAGGCTGCCATTGTTTCATTGATACAAGTCATGTTTTCTTTATCCGCAATTATTACGAAATCGTACACCAGCTGCAAAATTAGGAGTGCATTTGTATGAATTATATCGTGCCGAGATTTGCTGAGCTGTCAGCGTTTTTCCCTGTTCTTTTTTTTCACTGAATTGAAATGAAGCTGCTGGAGGTTTTGAGATCGTTCCTAGTTTTAGTTGCGCTAGATAGATTTTCTGCAGAGATTGTGAATGAGGAGCCGTGTTGCCTCATTTAGACCAAGCAGATGGAATTACGAGCACAGAGAATCCGATGAACAGCAATGACAGGACACACACTGTAGTTTGCGTAACCTGAATCAGTGATTCTGTGTCAGGCCAGACAGAGGCTGAATGGGAGTTATTACACTGGCACGTTATGATGTTCTTTTGAAAAGAGCGGATCTGAGACATGCCTAACTAAAGAGAGAGACATGTAAAGACGTTTTCCCTGCTCAAGCCAGTCCGTTAGGAACGAACGCTTCCAGAACACGGCCTATGCGGCGGGAGGCAGCGCAGGAGGGAGTGCCTGGCGTGGTTGGCATGGCGCCAAGGTCCGCACCGCCCATCATGCCAGCCATTTCTGCGCAAAGCCAAAACTGTCAGCTGCTCCTGGAGCCACTGAGCCACTGAGCACCCCCCCCCCCCGCCCCACCAGAGTGTGCATCCCTTTTCACCGTCGATAGGTTAGTCCTAGGTGCATAACAGCCATAAATCCATCTCGGTTTACCTTCTAAATCACTGCCACGGCCATTTGTTTGGATAGCAGGAAACAGACCTTCAAACAGAATGTCCCCCTCTGGCGTTTCGCAGGGGGCGCGACAGGATGCCGTCCCCGGATGGGATGAGTCTGCTTCCAATCAGCGCACATCGGGCCGAGACTCGGCACTAATTAGAGCGAGCGGGTCTGCAGCGCAGGCCCTGGTGTGAGACGCGAGCGTTCCGTGCGCTCTGAGCTCTGCCCCGCACGGCATGGCCAGACCTCCAGCCTACTCATGCCGCGCGGGACGTGACGCACGGCTTTTACGGGGCCGACTCTCGCTCTCCCCTTAGCAACACATGTGTCACGGCCCGGATTACATTCCATAGCAATAGGCTCAAAAAGCGTGAAATACGAAAATCCCCCCTCGCTCATCGCGGCCAAAGTGGGTTCGAGCAGTGCCAGGCCCCCTGAAAAGTAAGAGGGGGGAAGATTTTTGGAGATGTAGCATGATGCTCAAGGACGTGTAAGTGCAGTATTTGGAGACAAGAAGGTAGATATGTGGAGTTTGCAGTGTAAATAAGTTAATGTATGGAAGGTATAGGCGCTGGGAACAGAGAGAGGAGCGATAGACGTACGTTGAGCTGAGGGAAGTGGTTGATTGATCTTTGTTACTTTATTGGGAAAATTTGAGTTAGGTGGCGTGTGAGGAAATCATCTGTTTTTTTTCAGGAGTCGGGGTGAGGAGCTGACGGGAATTTATTTACTGGCTCTTGGTTATACTGTGGCCGTTGAAATCCCGGCAGTAAATCATGACATTACACATCCACGCAGCTAAAATGATGAGTTAGTGGAGGTCAGGCAGAAGTTGTGTCCAGAATTGAGTCAAATCCTCTCAAAGTGCCACCGACCAGACAAACGCAGCGCCCCGAGAGTGTCTTAACGTTGTAATTTCAATTTGCGCACCTCAAACCATTACAAAAAACACAGGTATTTGAGGTAGGCCCTAAATTGTTTTATTATTTTTAAACACACTAATTGCAAGGCAAATGGCCTTAATTGTAACCCGAGCTTCTGAAATAAACAAGGCTGAAAAATGAAAGTGGCGATTATGGTTTCCTCAGGCCTGATGTGGGATTTGTGAAGCTGCTGCCAAGAGCGTTTTCATGTCACTGTTTCGGGTTCCTGCCCAACATAGACACACTGAATCACTCATCAGATCGCAGGCCCACAGGCGGTCTTTCCATATGACATAGTTAGGCAATTGCCTGGAGCCTCACGCGCTAGGGGGCCTCACAAATTTGTTTGGAGACTTTTTTTTTATAACTCCAGCGATCGGCTCGGTACATCACTCACATTCCATAAGTATCTCAATAATTGGAATGAGATAAAGGCCCCTCGCTCACCATGTCCATGTCCAGAGTGGACACGGACATGGTGAGCGAGGGGGGTAGTGTTGGGACTTGTGTTGGACTTGTGTTGGACTTGATTCAAATTCTCACAGGCTGCCGGGCTTGCGACTCACAAATTTTGTGTTTAAGTTCATGCTTACAACACAACAGTAACAAATTTTATGTCCGTCTACCGCGGTGGAGAGAGAGTCAAACGGGCCGCCTGCCCGACGTCCGCGGACATGCTCTTAGCGCAGGGTTAGAACGCCATCACATCACGCCAGGTCACCTTCACGCTCGGGCGCTCTTAACATAGATGGAAAAATCATGGCTTTCAAAAGCCGGCATCACCTGGCATCAAAACCTCAAGTCCTCCGACACTGAAGTTTTCCTCCAGCGACTTATGTCTTTGCGGACATGGACAGAGAAATAAGGACACAAACTTGTAATGGCATTGCTAGAAGGCAGCGTCTGAACTATCACTCCACCAGGACTCCTTTATGTGCGGCGCTAGTCTGGGGGCGTTTTTAAATACACCTTTGGGGTGCTGCCTAAAACTCTCTCTGCATCCAACTCCCAAGTCCTCCGACAGCAACTTATCTTTTCAAGCCACAGAGACTTAAGCTCCTTTCACACATGCACTGCAACCCTGAAATTATGTGTACATTAGGTGGAGGATCTGTATCTGTGAAAGCAAATGTCCGAACCAATTGGACCGGAGATTAACCAGACTTTGCCCAGCCAGTGCCCTCGTGCAAAGTCTGCGTAATGTCCGATTGAGCGGTATGTGTGAACAGAGCAGGTGATTGTCCGGAGAATTCACAGTGAGTGAGTGGGCGTGTCGCGTTTTGTTGACGTCTCTATCATGCGACTGGGGTCATTTACCGCCATAACATACAAGTACAACGAAGAAGAAGAAGATATTATACGTTTATATTGCGGATACGTCCAGATACATGGAGTATCAACGCAACAAAAAGTCACAATAACTGTTAAGTCGGTATCCTCGTCCACCATCTTGGGTGTGTTGTAAAACTCTGCAGCGTCATACATCACATCCTGCCTCCTGCATGCTCTACCCACGCTCCGCCCCTCACCTAAACCAAACGGAGTATTGCCGATAGGTGCAAACGCGTCTGACCCGGACAATCTCCGGTTGTGTGCTACATGTGTGAAAGGGCGACTGAAAGTTAATGTGTGAAAGCAGCTTTAGTGAGTGATGTTATCTCCTCCAATAATCTAATTAAAATTTGTCTGTCCTCGTAAACAAACTTAGGAACCATGTTCTTCAGCGTTTTATTGAACCGTTCCACCAGACCATCTGTCTGGGGATGGTACACAACTACACACTGGTCTGAATGGAGAACATCCAACAATTCGTACCGAGTGTGGGTGACATAAATTAAGTGCCTTGGTCAGTCAGAATCTCTTTCGGGGTTCCGACTCGGGAGATAACCTGAAACAGAGCCTGCGCGACACTCGTTGCAGAGATCTATGCAGGGAAACTGCTTCAGGGTGTGTTGCACAATCCACCAGGACCAACACAAAGCAGTGTCCCCGTGCACTCTGGTCTAATGGCCCAATGAGGTCCATCCCAATTCCGTCGAAAGCTGAACTCAACTAAGGGAAGGGATTGACTAACTGGCATTTGTGGCTGAATGCACGTCTGCACGAATCTCCGGCCAATAGAAATGGGCCATTATCTGGTTCATTGTCTTGTCATAACCCAGGAGACCGGCCATAGGATTGCTGCCTAGAAAACCATTTCCAGACAGCTTTATGGCATGAGCAATTGCGTAACCTCCTCTGTTTGAGTGTCACGTCTCACCCTGTACAATTTATCCTGGAATACGCAGAAATACGGGTGAGTTGGAGCTGTGCCAGTAGACACCAGTTGACCATCAATTTTCATCAATTGGTCAAAGGCTGAGTGCAGGGTGTTATCACGCGATTGTTCGAGCGGTAAATGCAATGGAGCTGACCTCATGAGCCTGTGTGCTCTCCCTCGGAGGCTCCTCTGGCCCACGCCCCTCAACCGTATGAGAGAACCCTGCGTCTCCACTGAGCACTACTCACACGTCTCCGCCAGCCGTGAACGTGCTCCTCACTACCTCCCTAACTAGTCTATGAAACCCCGGCCAAACAGTCACTATTAAAAGGGGGCGCGTGAGGTGGGAGCTAACCACGGCCTTCACTCTATGCTGTTTACCCCAACAGTGAATTTCCACCAGTACTACTGGGTACTTGTGAATATCCCCATGCACACACACACCTAATCTCCATCCACGATGCCTCCATGAGGGCCCCGGGCCGAACCAGGTGCTGGTGGCTCAAGGTCTGTGTACAGCCTGAATCCAGCAGCACCTGATGTGTACCCCCTTGTATCCTTACCAGAATACTATACCTCCCTTCTGGACCCGGAGAGGGGGGCAGCTTGGTGACGATCCGGACCACTTATCCCACTTCCATCAGAGGACACACCTTGCGGACCTGTCCGGGCCGACTGCAACGCCAGCACACCTGTCCTGGCATCTCAGGGGCACCATGTGGGTCCCAAGCAGAGAACGCTGAGGCTGGGCCCTGTAAGGAGGAAGGGAAAAGATGCCCATGGCATGGGCAGCTGTGGGGAAATAAATGGGGAAACAAAAAAGGGAGTGTGGGTGTGGGTGCTCCCTGGGTGTCTCCTCCTTAGAGCTGGTGTCGGGGTGTGGGTGCTCCCTGGGCATCTCCTCTTGGGAGCCCGGGTGGGGCTGGATGTTGCCGCTGCCTCTGGCCACACCAGGACGGCGGACCGCTGTGACGGTTGGGCTGCAGGCGCTGACCCTGGCGACATCTGGACCGCTGACCCCGGCAACGACTGGACTGCACCTGCAGCGTCAACAGCTGCTGGTGGAGGTCTTGACAATGTAGACACCTTTGTTTCTGTTTATTAACAATAAGCTTGATTAAATAACCTACACTCTAATCGTAAGCCTACTTTCCCTCACCATTTCACTTGCAAATTAAGGTTGCCTAAAAAGTTAAATACCAGTGCAAAACAGTAAGCCAAGCCCATTACAGGTGCACGGCCACCTATGGGAAGCAGGCTGATGCTGGGTGGCATGCAGTCAGCTGGGAGAGTGGAGTAAAGGTGAGGGTTGGTGTAACCTTTTCCAGCGGCATAGACTCCATTCCAGCGACTTCAGCCAGGCCTTTTCTGGCTGCAGGACCTTTCCAGGCACTCACTACGGCCACTCTGACACAGTGCCAGCGGGGTGCTTGTCCAGGATTTACTGCATTTACACACACACACACACACACACACACACACACACACACACACACACACACACACACACACACACACACACACACACACACACACACACACACACACACACGCGCACACAATGAAATCTTGAGCTATCGAACAGACACAGGTGAATGACTGGTTTCTACAAACCAAGGACGATGAAGCAACAAACACCTCTGTGACGGTTACAAATATCTGGCTCAGCAAATGCCTGAATGAATAAAGTCACTCAGAAGTGGTTTCTCCAGCACAACGGCACCTATCTTGGGTAACCCCGGTAGAGTCTGTCCTGTCCACTATTTCCCTCGCTCGTTTTTGTTTTCCCATGAGCCCCTGCATGCATAGATGCACACACAGGTCACAAAGGTAATATAAAGAGGCTTTGGGATAGATTGCTGTTGCTCCCTGGGCTTAGGAAGACATTCGCTCCGGTGGGGATATTTATTGAGGGAATGCTGATCTACATAAGCCAGTAAGCAGGAGGCAGAGAAAGTTCCACTCTCTCTCCCTTCTCTCTCTCTCTCTCTTTCCCTCTCTCTCTCTCTCTCTCTCTCTCTCTCTCTCTCTCTCTCTCTCGCTCTCTCAATTTCATTTTCATTTTCTGACTGCCTCTTCTTTCTCTACCTGTGCCGTCATCTCTCAGCCCATTTATCAACCTTTATCTTACCCCACATTCTTTCTCATGGCTACTTCTGCCATTTTTGGTGGTTAAATCTCAACCTTGCATCGACTCATATTCGGAGAGCTGGTTGTTAAACAGGTAGGTCGTTAGGTGAGGAGTACCTATACATCGGAGGCCAAAGAAGGATGGATAAATGACGACCACCATCTTATTTTTCCATGTCAAAGGAGGCTATCTAACCCCTGCAAGTAATTTGGCTTGGTGATCCCTTGCAAATCTAGTCTGATAACAATTCTGGAAAGAGCTAGAAACCCTCCTCTGTAACTTTAAGCCTCTCAAATATCTATTTCAATATCATAGATTTAGTGCCAAAGCTGAGTCTTGAATATAAAAGTCTATTTCTTCAGGCACTGGGGGAGGGTGAGGGGGCGTATCTGCGTTAATGTATGCATGCATGCCTGTGTGTGTGTGTGTGTGTGTGTGTGTGTGTGTGTGTGTGTGTGTGTGTTTGTGTGTGTGTGTGTGTGTGTGTGTGTGTGTGTGTGTGTGTTTGTGTGTGTGCGTGCAGAAGAGGGTGAGAGAGAACTTTCAGCATGAAGACTATACTTGGCACCGAGCGCATGTATGCCATTCAAACAAAAGTGCTTTGACAGCAGACACCAAGATTCAGCAACATTTTGGTTTCCCTCGCTGCCTCTTGTCACTCGTGGGTTTTTAAACACTCCTCCAGCTCCCTGAGTGGTGGGAATCTTTCATAAAACTCCAAAAAAACAGAAGGATTTTGACATTGTTTTTGCAGATTGCTCTGTAATAGTGCTGTGAAATAGCTAAAACTAGAAGAATAGTTCAGTGAGTTCGGATGTGAAACAAGTTCTCAGTCTCGGTCAGTGATGCCACTCAGTTATTAATTATGAAACCTCTCCTTTTGCAAACAACTTATGTTCTGTTTAGTATACTTACTACATTTGCTTTCATTACCTCTAAAAATTATTCATTGCAATCAGTGGTATAAAGTAAGGGGTTTTGTTGCACAATACTTATCACTCTGCTTCCTGCCAGAGGACTTGGTTCCTGCTGGCTCTGACCACATTTGTTGCTCTGTGCAGACAATTTAGTGATTAACTGTGAAACAAATGCATCTAGACTCTCAAATAACCCAAGCTAAATCTCAATTTGCCCTGGAAGCCCAGGTTAAATCTTGAGAGGGCGAGAGCATATGAAGAAAACGACGTGACTGTGATGTGACGTGACTGTCAAACTAAAGCAGCGAAAATAACGTATACTTGTTGCTTCTAATAAAGTAACATAGATGGATTAGATCTTACATGTGAGAATTTGCTAAAATACAGGCTTTTGCCAACCCCCCCCCCCCCCAAGTGAGAATATAGAGCATTGCGTACAGTTGCTTAGGTATAGCGAGCGGGTCATGTCACCAGCCGGCTCGTCTTACCCCACTCTCCCATAATCCTGGAAAAATGTGGAGAGAGTGCATTTAGGGGCTGCCCCCCAGCTGAACCTTGTCTGATCAATTAACTCCATTATGTTAATCTGGGATGCACCGCATGTTCCCGGTGGCTCGGAGCCCATCCAAGAACGTGGATGAGCCAAGACACGGAGCGGAATGGGGACACGAGTTCATTTCCCCCCCTCCAAAGGTGAATGAGGTCATCAACCATCCCCCGTCCATCTATCCACCTGCGCGGTTCACTCAGTTTCTATATATGTCGTACATATGTTACATACATGACACGTGTTGGTTTTTCTTGTGAGGGGGTTACGATTGCGAATATGACGACAAATCCAGATGGCGCATTCAACGCAGCATCGGAACCGGGATCAAGTATTGATGCACTGAGCTGAGTGACCCTGACACACAGACCATTTTAATGACCTGGAGAAGCAACGTGACTACAAATAAGGAGGAAGAAATGCTAAGAATAGCCGCGCCATGAGAGCAAAGAGTGAATTATTGGAGTGATTCCTACACATGCAGTTGGAGAGAGATGTGGCGGGGCACACAAATTGGTACCAGCTGTGTGGGCTGGGATATTTCGCTGTGGACAGGAGACAGGGTTCAACTATGCGGATTAATCATTTACTCAAATAACGCAAGCCACATTGAAAAACCTCAGGCACTCAACGCATTTGTCTCCATTCATCTGTGGCGGTGCTCATGCTCGCCTTATTTCAGCCGCGTATGCACACATGCATGCATGCATATGTGCATGCAACAATACCTGCATTCACCACCCAATCCATTAACACTGTTGTTTCTCCCTGGTACTATTGAACGGCTCATTTATCTCAGGACCCCAAATCATTAGCAGCAACCTGATTGTTACCTCTCCAAGTATGTCTTTCCAAGTATGGACTTTTGTGGAATTCATTCAGCCCATATTTTGGTCCACCATGCGGTCCAATGTTAACACCCAGTTTTCTAGGAACAATATTTTCTGAGAATACGCAGAAAATGAGGACAGCCTGTCGGAGAAGAGAGATGGTGCCTCGCAGTCGCGGAGACCGGCACTCCAATCTTGTCTGCGTGCGGTGCGCACATGCGTGTTCTTCCCCGGGTTTGCGGTTCCGCGGTGCTCGGGCGTCCGTCCATATCCAACAGAGGGCGGTTTAGGGAACGGCAAAGATGTGCAGGCGAATGTCATGCGTGTGTGGACACTGTCTTTCTACGTAAGGTGGATGAAGAAAATGGAAGGATGGAGCGACTGCGCTTTTGCAGATAGCTCATTCAAAGGAGTGGGTCTCCACATTGAACACCATAGAAACACTGCAGCTATTACCAGGTCTGTTTGGTTCACACACATACAACACACACACACACACACACACACACACACACACACACACACACACACACACACACACACACACACGCGCACGCAAACACACACGCACACACACACACTCGTCTGCATTTGACAGACTCTGGTCTGTGAGAGGGACAAGTAAATCAGCATGTCATACGCCAGTCTAGTTTTACAGATGGAGGCTGCAATAACATAAACACTCAGCCATATGATGACTGACTTTTCACAACTTCACAGACAAACGCACACACACACACACACACACACACGCACACAAACATGCACATACACTTATGCACACACACGTATTGCATCGCCCCTTTGAGTTGTTGGTTTATAGGCCGAGACCCTTATGTGTTTCTCAGTGAAGCCTCTGTTTACAGTGCTGTTTTTACAGGTCTATAAAACATTAGTCTCAACCACTATGCTCTTGTTTGTGTGGAAAAAACCACATCTGTAGCTCGCTGGTTTGTCATAAGAGGCTGCGGGGAATAAGAACTAATGCCGTGGCTTGGGACCTGTCCTATAACAACACGCTCTCCTTCGAGGGTCCCGACACGACGGCCAAGATGACTGGTCGGGTCTCGTCTGCTGTACATGCCGCCGCTGTAAACCGCCGCGTATGCGACACGACCAACGCGCGACACGGTGTTCTGGGCCGTTCCCTGACCAGCTCCGGCCTGGACCCTGTCGCCGGCTCCCAGGGCGGCGAGCTACCGCCGTGACATCATGGCCACACATCAAAAGCCTGCCAAGGGTCAACAAGTAGGCCTTTGTGGAGATGGCCCGACCTCGCATGTCGAGCTTGGCCCAAGAAAAACCGTAGAGGCTGGAGGGGGCAGGGCACAGGGTTGACGCCGTTCACGGTAGGGTGGTTAGGGTTTGAGTGGGGCGTGGGGGGCAATGTCAAATCTATAAAGGTGGCAGAGGGCTCTTGGTCTTGAACAGTCCGAAAACAAACCAAATCTTATCGTTTCATTCCCCCCACAACAGTTTCACGGTTTAGGCAAGGGCTGGATAAAAGCACATCTTTGTTATTTTATGGATTATAATAATCCCCCAGATTAGCTATGGCTCCACGGCCGATGCCGCAAAAGCCACTCCCTTCTCAAACCTCCTGCTCCTTTATCAAAGAAAGCAACCCAGCTCAGAAGATATTTGTACGTATTTGTAGATTTAGACTTCGAGTAAATACACAAACCGAAGAAAATGTTAAATGGATTTTTTTTTTATTATTTTTTTTGCCTCAACAAAAGCCATTCACTCCTCAGCTCACACTCCAGCACAGCTAAATGTACAACCAAATGCTTAGTATTGCAAGGAAAATGTTTGGAATCTTAACACACATACACAAAATATAAACAGTCTGAGTTATATTTGTATATACAGTGAATAACTGCTCCTCTAAAAAATGTAAATAATCTCGCTAAAAGACAAACTGAATCTTGAGAGGGGGTGTAAACCATGAAAAGATGAGGGGGGGGGGGGGGGGGCGGAATTTAGGATACACGTATTTGAAATGCGTACATCATTTGAAAAACCTGTCATCTGCAGTACATCTGCCATTTCTTGTGTTTCTAAACATTAAAACAGTCAAAGAACATTTACCCTGGAGCCAGTGCCATCATTATGGAACTTCCATTCCACGTCTGCCCAGACAAACCGAACTTCGCGTGGGGGATATTTGGGGCAACAGTAGTAAATGAGAATATATAGTCATCAGCCATGTTCAGGCGCCTTTAACATTGATTCCATTACATTACATGTCATCGTTTCGATTATTTTGTCCAATGTTACAATGAGTACATTGTGTCAGTCGTACTCAAACCAACTCTACATCACAACCACAGTCAGCCAAACAAGAGCCTTCAAATATATCGTCTTCTCAAAACACAAACATAATATTTATTTTATTTTGATGCATTTACATTTTGGGATGTTTATTTATTTTTAATTGTAGTTTTGCCCATCCCTAAGCGAGGGGTATAGAGGGGAAAAATCTAACATTGAGATACAGTATAAAGATTTCCATCTTTAGGGAAGGCCTAAGGCAGAGTGTCTGGTATACTGTATACACCATGCATACCACCTTGTATACTGGATGTATGCATTTACTACACATGCGAGCGCGCGCACACACACACACACACACACACACACACACACACACACACACACACACACACACACACACACACACACACACACCCAAGGCCTGCACTCACACTCACATTGCATCCCATCCACGCAGCAGCAGGAATGTGGGTCCAGTAAATATCTAGAAGGGGAGAGATGACAGATGGCAGTCCTGAACACAATAATTACCACATACTTCCGACCACTGTGCATGTCTGCTACATCCCTGGCTCCTCAGACCAACTCCCTCTAACCAGAACCAAGGGCTCCAGTTGAGCCAGAAAAGAGCCCACACAGCAACTTCAAGTGCCTAGTCTCACCAGGAGCCCTCGGCTTTGGTTGGCAGCTAACTGCAGCCCACAACATAGGGGATTGGCTAGCTATTGACCAAAGGCATTGGCCCACGGATATATAGGTTAGCCGTTTAATCTAATTCAAAGCATGTGATACCAGCGGCTGGATCAGCTCTTAACCGCACAGGCCCTCAACCACGGAGGCACCAGGGAGCCACCGTCTGCCTGTCTCACCAAACCTACCGTGACAGACTCCACTAAGACCCCATCTAGTCCCATGGCTGCTTCTCCCACCATAAACATTCAACCTCAATTCACTAACTCTGCTGCTCCCATCCAACCCACAGGTATGACATCGCACGTTGGAATGGTCGATACAGAGTAATCATTGGCTTGGGGGTTGGAGTCCACAATCATGAAGATGAGTGGAGTCCACCACTGCAATGTCATGAAAAATGAAGCTGTGCCCCACTGTACTGTCAGGCCGTTTGGCCTTTAAAACAGAATTTACACCTCTCCTTTCCCATGTACTCCAAGCCAAAGGGGCGTCAAGTTGCAAGAGGAAATCAACGGGGCCAAAACTGCCACTGGGAGCGTTTGAGTTTTTAAGCATTTAAGTTGTAGCCAATGCAGAGCTGAAGACACATGGACGCAAAGGTTTAGCAACAACGAACATATTGTTATGCACCGAAGTAAAAGGAACCACAAAAGCCAATGCAGAACAAGTCAATAAATGGTTTCAACGGTGTATTGATAACAAAACCAGTTGTCCGCGGGAGTAAAAATGCGTGTGCTACGGTGGACACCCGGGCATCTCCTGAGGTGAATTTTGTAGGGGGGGGATATTATTTGGAGTTGGGGGCCTCTGCTTGTTGGGAGGTACATTTTATTACTTAAGGGACACGGGGTGGGCTCACCTTTGAGCGAAGAAATAGCCTCTCAGTTCTTATCTCTTATGAGGCACATTTTCGGACAAATATCAAAGCTCACATTCACACGCACATAACTCAAAATACACCAGCCACACAAAACGCACCTTTTTCGGGTGTGTTTCACTTAAACCTCACCCAAGTGTCACCTAACTCACCCAACGGCACCTTGAAATGGGCCGAACACCCCTCCACAATGATCATAATTAATCAGTGTCTATTTCTTTCACGAGCCCAATCATTCGCATTCATTATTTCTTATTTTATTTCTGATGAGTCACCAGCACCAGGGGTCCGTCACAAAACCTTTACTGGAATATTCACGCACTTTGTGTATGTTTCACCGCTTTCCACACAGGCGTCGTGGCTCAAGATCCTGCTCTTGTTTAGGATGATTCATACTTATTTTTGAATTAAACATCCAAATTCACCCTTCAAAAGTGAAACGACTACATAAACATTGTTCAAAAAAGCATCGCAGCCATGGAGCCCCCTGCCAGCGACTTCACCCCCCTCTCCACACTGTGCCGGGCTCTTCCCAGCGCTTTCAGTGCTGTATTTGGAATTTACCGTTCAAAAGGTTTACAATAAAGGCATCAAACCGCAGGAGATGCCGGGGAAAAATCCACGCCCATTGTTCAACATAGATACAATAAAACTATTCTAACTAGTTGCTGGTGAAACTGTGGACATGAATTTGGCGTGAATGGTGTGCACAGGGCATTCTGGGATCAAGTTTTCAAGATAATGGAATCCATACACAACATTTCAAAAATGCGGTAAACCTGATCCTTGAAACTCCCCCTGTGCCCCCATCCACTGAGGCATCTAGATATACATATATATATATATATATATATATATATATATATATATATATATATATATATATATATATATATATTTTATTTTTTTTATTTTATTTATTTTTTTAATACTTGATGATGACATCAAGAAGAATGACAAAAAAAAATGTCCGAGCCCACAAACACCGGAATGTAAAGAAACCGTTTACAAGGTATAACAGATGGAATTAATAACACAATGAATTAAAGCTCCCTCTTTGAGGTGTGATGGGTGAGGGTTGAACAAACGGGTCATCTTTAGTTTTAAAAGCAATAATGAAGACAACCACCTTGGGTGAACGGGGAGAACCCTGCGATCCATCCATCAAAGTATGCACTGTATATGTGTATTTATGAATATGCTTTTGAAATTGGACGATAAAGCTCAAATATAAAAAAAAAAAAAAAAAAAAGGAAACGCTGGAGATCATTCAAACTGTTTTTCTCACACGAGACCCCTGGCCAGCTAAGACCGCAATATTTTTATTCCATCGAACAACCTTTACCACGGAAAAGCTTTACAATGGATGCCATTTTGAAAGATTTAAGCTTTTTAAAAAAGACGTTTTAACGGAACATATTGCACACAGTGTGTAAAATAGAACGAATATCTTTCACATACATTTACAAAACATAAAAAAATATATAAAAATAAAATAATTCCAATACTCAAACCTTTGAAATATTTACCTTAAAATAAAACAAAGAGAAAAGTTACAGCCAGGACTGATGTGCGATACCGCAGCATACAGCAAAGTGATTAAAGTCATTAAAGTGATTAAAGTGATTAAAATGATTAAAGTGATTACAGTGATTAAGGAACAGCTCCTTTCTCACAACCATTCGGGGGCAAAGGTCACGGTGATAATGGCTGGTGGTATTTACAGACATTATATCCTAAAAGAAAGACAGAAAAGTGATTTATCAGAGTCTAGAAGCAGACTGAAATATTTATAATTTTGTAAATACATCATTTGGAAAAAAAGGTGTTTGTGCGAGGGGCTTTAAATAATCACGTCACTGACAATAATGTTTATTTTTCCAGAACAGAGGGTCCATGCCATGTAACCTGAACTTTTTTTGCAAAGTGAGTGTGTGATAATCCTCAAATTGTGCTATGAAAGCCACATTACTGTAGGTTATTATTCCAGCATTACTAACAGTTCGGAACCCGAATATGAGGGCTATTAGGAATGTGAAAGCTCACACAAGCACCAGACGAGCACGCGGTGTCTGATCGTCTGGTGCTGGACGTCCTGGGGAGCAGACCTACAACGTGCGTGAGGAACCTCAGAGACCATTCAGAATTCCAACGATGACGATACGATAATGTAGATGGACTTACCTGCATATTTCACAAATGACCTCCACAAACTCAAAAATAGCTGATCATCTTTATATCTAAAGGGGCAATAGACAACCTTTTTGCTTCAACTTATTATTACAAAGTTAGTGTAATGGCTGCGTGTTCAGGTTGTTCCCTATAAGCCTCCATGTCACGATGCAATTCGAAATTCCGCCGGTACCAACACCTGGGAAAATGAAGGATTTGCGGCGGTGCGTCACAGGAAGCGCGTGGCCCAACGCGCGAACCAGTAGCGGAAAACGGCGGAAGGTGGAGCAACTGAAGTGTCAGCGGAAAGAACGCCGTTGACGTAGGAAGCAGAGAAGGCGAAGAGGGCGGTGGGACGGTCTGACGGTCGGTCTGACGGCCGGTTGGTCGGACAGTCGGACAGTTGGAGGGTCTGACGGTCAGTCTGACAGTCGGACGGTCGGACGGTCGGACGGTCTGACGGTCGGTTTATCTGATGGTCGGTTAGTCTGGCGGTCGGTTGGTTTGACGGTCGTACGGGCGGATGGTCGGACGGTCGGACCGGTCTGGGAGTCGGACTGTATGCCGGTCTGACGGTCGCTGGGATGGTCTGGAGGTCAGTATTTCAACCGTAACCCCTTTAGTGCCAAGATGGTCGTATGTTGTCATTTCAGTCACAATTTCCACAATAGGAATGAAAAGTCGCCTGTAGCTCCAGGTGAGTTTGTTTTACTACATTAAAAGGGGAGAGAAACAACGGAAACGGAACAGAGAGAGAGCGAGAGAGAGGTGAAGAGAGAGGGAGGGAAGAGAAAGAGAGAGGGAAAAGAGAGAGAGGGGGGGGACAGCTTGTCCGTAGAGAGAGCGAGAGAGAGAGAGAGAGAGAGAGAGAGAGAGAGAGAGAGAGGAGTAGAGGGACCACACAATGCAAAAAGAGGTGAGAGTGTAGAAATCTCATTTGGGTAATAATGGTGTAAGGGAACGTAGTTGATCTGTACGGATCACCCCGCCACGGTTCACGCATGTGAATCGCGGATAAATTGCAGAATATACCCATCGTAGTGAAATACAGTTTTACTGCCACTGTTCCATTTTAAAGTAATAATTCCCTGAATCTCGATGCAGAGTTGCAGTGAAAAGAATATAGACAAGACAGATGCGAGCTGTGTTTTCTCTGAAGCGCAACGATTGTGATCAAATACAATGTGTCTCGAGAGATGCGGACTTGGCTTCAAAATGGACTGTAACTCGCTTTTTTTTAATTCTGAACGGCATTTCATGAAATTGGGTTTGTTATAAACAGAAGAAATCGAACACAATTCTGAAATAAAAAATTTTCAGTTACTAGGGGCAGATTTAATCATGTTTTTTCATTCACTGCCTTCTTTAAAGGAAGAATGTCTAATTTTCAAGATTTTATTTAAACATTGGACAATCTTTAGTGTTGTTTTCATTTAAGGCCATGGGCAAAAGTTCCTTGCTTTAAGTGTTTTACAGAATAAATAGAATGCAGGGATATATTTTTCTCCCGTTCTCCCTTTGTTTTTTTTGCTGATCCGAAAAAGGATCCGATCCGTGACTCAAAACCGCGATACGATCCAAACCGTGAGTTTTGTGATCCGTTGCACCCCTATTGGGTAGTGAATGAGATGGAAAAAACAAAACTATGTAATTCATGATTAAAGCGACACTATCTCATTGTAACTTAAAATATCAGCTTCAGAATCAATTTGATGGTACACTGCCTTGTAATATGGAGAATGGTACCTCTTTCACCCCAAACGCCTGTTCTTGCACGATGTAACTTCTGTGTTTGGGTTCGAAATCGCGGGAACTGGCGTTACACTTCACGGCACCCTGCCCTTGCTTGATGTTTGGCTTTGGTAATTACCTTTTTTTTGCTTGGTAAAAATTATTTTAAAAAAAAGATAAATTGTTAACTTGCCGGTCAAAATGGCCGGTAATAATTCTCGGACAAAACAAAGACGCTCCACCTCCCCGACGGGGCGGGCGGGGAGATGGAGACGGGGCCAGCGGTGCGCCCGCCGCCCCCACCTCAGCCGATGTGCCAGGCCGAGCACATCTGGTACCTGCACGGTAGCAGGGGGCCGATCCCCGCGCGGCCCCCCTGGCGAGATCCGTGCAAAGGTGCGCTGTAACCTGAGTGTACATTATATTGAAATGAGACCGATAAAGTTCGAATTTGTCCGGTAAAACAAATAATTGTCGGACCCTGGACCGAGTTTTACGACAGTGGCGCTGAAGTGAAATTGCACTCAGAAACTGCAGGGGCGCCAAACCGCCAAACACCAAAAGTTACATAACGCCGCTTTAATGCATGTATTCTAAAATAACAAATAACTTTATTCCAACGTGCTTTAGCTTGTGTTCAGAGTTTCCAAGGAGCAGAAGGTGTGGACATAAAGAAGAGGAAAGGGTGCGGGGGCTGACTCCGAAACCGAGACAAGAAACAGACTCTCACTTGAGGGCACACGGTCCTCTTTAATGTGCAATAAAATGACCCAGATGGAACCCTGTTACAAATATGAGCCACCTGCGGAGAGGATTAAAAAACTCAACATTTGCTGCAACGCGATACAACAAAGAGCGCTCCTCAGAATGAAGCTCTGTGACCTTTTGAAATGTTGGGCATTTTCGATAACCTATTAAATATCAGTGTTCCTCCAGTACTTGTCCCACCTTTGGTCTGAGCAAGTGTCATTGTGCCGTTGGAAATGGTGGTGCTTTCTGACTCCAGTCTTCAGGGACCCCCTGTCCTGCAAGTCTTTGCCACAATCACACACCCTATATATTCAACATAATACAATACAACTGAAAACGCGTCGATTTATTTGGATCGGGAGTGCAAGTGTGGAACTTTTGAGCTGGGCATCCTGAGGTCTGGAGCTGAAAACCACGGGTGTATGAGACAGCAGCTCCATGCAGCGTTTATGTGACCATTACGTTAGTCTACCCCATTTGCTTTAAGGAAATGACCAGTTGATGTCATATTCTCAATGTAAAATTTTATTCTCTGTTCAATCATAGTTGCAATCATGAAAAAATCCGACCAAAATAACAGCCTGTCAAAATATCACTCCGTCCAGCGGCCCGAAGCTGGCAACCCTGACCGTGCAGTCTGTCAACCTGAGGAGTTTGATAATGCTGCACACTGAGCAGCCAAGGGAGCGAGAATATGCAACACGGCTCTGTCGTTTGAGCCTCGGGAAGGGTGAAAAATGTTGGTCGGGCCAGTTTGTCGTTCCCGCGATTCCAACTCTGTGCGCCTGGCTCGCTCCGTCCCAAGCCTCATGTGGTTCGAGGCGCTTCGGCTGAATCCCTCCGAGTCCGGTCAGAACTCCTGGCCTTCCGCGTAAATGCGATACATTGTAAATGAGAAATGCTTTGAACAAATCTGCATGAACTTCAAGCGCCACAACAAAAAGAAAAAAGAAAGAAAAAAAACACCCAAAAAACCTGCAGGACTCAATGAACCCCAGGAGCCACAAACATCAGAGATTCGCTCAAACTCATCGATAGCTGGAAGAAGTCGGTATGAAGCCAAAGCCCTCTGTGTCGAGAGAGGAAAGTCTTCGTACGCACGATCAGTCGACAGGGAGCTTTGAGTGTTTTAACGTAAAAAAAAATTCCCACGATCTGAGGTGCGGTTTCGGAACGAAATGTTCTCTCAAAGCATATTCAGTTGTGAATGGTTAGCAGACAATAAGGCCCTATTATACGTACCTTTTGAATTCTGTTAAATTTTGGATCGTTTCATTACCTCCGTTGTGGGCTTCGCCTCGCAAAAAAACCCGAGGACTCGGTCAAAGTTTGGAAAGGTTTTATTCATTTTGAGGAATTCACTTGGAATGACCCAGACGGATTTTCCACGAACCCGATGTACTGTAAAGCAACGGGATTGACTGGAACCTTCACAACATCCTGTCATCCAATAGACTTGGCCGAAAGGCGCCGTGGCAGTGGCATATTCATGGTTCATTGTGTAATCGAATTATTGAGTTATGCAATGAAGCAATTGATAAAAAATAATCTCATTGGAAGATTAATAAAAAAAAAAAAAAAAAAGGTTTGGCAATGCTACCGGCGGCCACGTTAGCAAAGCCTGCCTGCGTACTCTCTCAACTGGGATCTTTCAACACAGGGTAATGAACTGAGATGAATCTGCCTTCCAGGCTTCACTGAGTTAGAGCACAAGCACTCAGATTACCCCCCCCTTTGCCGAATTTAGCTGCAATGTTTAGACATTCAAGGAATGCTCACACACTCAGACACAAACACTCAACAGGTAGCCAGCCATCCATCACCTGAACTCACTCAGTACTTCACAAACACTGTGTGCTACATATTAGAATAACTAACGGCCTTAAAGGGGTAGAGCCAACCCCGTCTCACGCTTTTTCATGCTCACAGTCATGAAAAATGTTTTATTGAATCGTGTGAGCACTATTGTCCGACTTTAAGGCCGTCAATTACTGATACACCGATCAGCCACAACATTAAAACCACTGACAGGTGAAGTGAATAACATTGATCGTTCCGATGGCACCTGTCAAGGGGTGGGATATATGAGGCAGCAAGTGAACAGTCAGTTCTTGAAGTCGGTGTGTTGGAAGCAGGAAAAATGGGCAAGCGTCAGGATCTGAGCCACTTTGACAAGGCCCAAACTGTGGCTAGACAACTGGGTCAGAGCATCTCCAAATCGGCAGGTCTTGTGGGGTCTTCCCGGTATACAGTGGTTAGTACCTACTACTAAGTGCTTCAAGGAAGGACAACCGGCGAACGGGCGACAGGGTTATGACGCCCATGGCTCATTGATTCACGTGGGGAGTGAAGTCTAGCCCGTGTGGTCCGATCTCACAGAAGAGCTACTGTAGCACAAACTGGTGAAAAATCGAATACAGGCTATGATAGAAAGGTGTCAGAACACACAGTGCATCGCAGCTTGCTGTGTATGGGGCTGCGTAGCCGCAGACCGGTCAGGGTGGCCATGCTGGTGTCCACCGCTGAAAGCACCTACCATCGACACGTGAGCATCAGAAGTGGACCATGGAACAGCGGAAGAAGGTGGCCTCTTCCATTGGTGGTTTTCCTCTACATCACGTGGATGGCTGGGGTCAGAGTCCCATCCGATGGAGCATCTGTGGGATGTGCTGGAACAACGAGCTCGATCCACGGGGGCCCCACATCACAACTTCCAGGACCTAAAGGATCTGCTGCTAACGTCTTGGTGCCAGATACCACAGGACACCTTCAGAGGCCTTGTGGAGTCCATGCCTCCACGGGTCAGAGCTGATTTGGCGGCAGCTCCACAATATTAGTGGCGATAAGTGGTGGTTTTAATGTTGTGGCTTATCAGTGAATGTATCTAGTGAGTAATTGCTATGAAATCTCTTTCTTAGAATATTTTTGAGTGATGGGATTCATTGAGTTTTGACTCATGTCTGATCTGATTGAACAGCGAGCTCAAAAGTTTGCCCACAGTTATTGTGTGTTTGGCCTCACACTCGACTGGCCCTGATGATGGCTATCGTTGACTGGATGGGCTAAGCTTCATTCTCTCTCCTTCTTTCCTCAGGTTAGGGTTGGTTTTAGTAGGGTTAGTATATTTTTTTTTCCCTCTTCTAAAAATTTAGGCTAAGTGGGTGATGGTTGTTTTCACAGAAATATCATAGCGGAGTGAGCTTATAACTTTAATTGTCGCTCTTTTTCTTCTACTTTGTGTCAAATGGAAAAACCAACTAAATAGGTGCATACTGCTACCTAGTGGAAAGCGTATAGTGAAAGACTCTGTTCCGCTATACATGCAAGTGTGCATGCATCTGTGCATGCGCACCTCCTAACCCTATTCGGTACTCCTATTTATCCCAACAGCAATCCCAAAAAAAAAAAAAAAAAGCCTAATTTGTTTAAATTCTAGTTTCATAGGGAAGAAAGGGATGATTTGAAGTCAGTCGTTTCCAATGGCAACCTGCAACATTGAAAGGCGTCGGCAGCGGTGACTGTACGACACCAATTGAAGAAGAAGAAGAAGAACAAGAAGAAGAAGAAGAAGAAGAAGATGTGGAATTCAATTGACGAGTTGAGAACTCAATGCAAATGTATCGTTGCAAAAAAAAAAATACAGTAAACAATTCAGGCAAACCAATCAATCCCCGCACACTTGACCGTGAGTCAAAAATGGTTCCCAGTCAACAGTTGCTACAGGGACTTGATGAGGTGCGGACAAAAGTGAGTGTTATGTCGGTGTTTTCACAGTGGCATAAAGCATAGCTGAAGAAATGCAAACGTTTCCTCAAAAATTTTCATGGAACCATAACAGAACATTATCTTTTCAAATTGCCGCAATGTTTCCGGGAAATGTGGTTAACTTTGATAGGAGCTTATCAGAACGTTACAAAACGGCCCAAAGGGGAACCATGTGCTATCGTTGGGGGAACGTTGTGTGTTTGCTTTATGCGAGCCAAAGCCTCCCAAGAGCTTTTATGTAAAATCTCAGTGTTCAATCCAACTGATTCTTTCTGTTTTTCTTCCCCACATCACTGCAATTTTTTTTTTTTTTTTTTGCTTTCCTTCAACTTCTGGTTCTATTTTTACGCTCTCTTTCTCTCTTTCTTGCGCTCCGTCTTTCCCTCCTTCTTTTGCCACCACTGGTCGAGGAGAGATGGCACGGTGAGACCGGGTGCCTTCCAACACTGATTGGACTAGACCCCATAAGCCGTGCAGCCGCAGTGATGAAACCACAAGCGCTGCTCACCACACTCATAAATGCTTATGTCAGATGTTATGAAGTGCCCATGAGGGCCGTATGAAGGCCCCCTGTGTGCCATCTCCAATAAAGGACCCTTTTACACCCACGGCAACTCAGCAGCAGCCGAGATCTAAAAATAAGCAACACATACATCTGCATTTGAGGAATCGGTGTCTTTTTTTTCTCTTTTTTTGGGGGGGGGGGGGGTTATTGTAGACTTCCATATACCGACCGGCTGAAAAACCTTTCGGGTGAGACTTGAATGAGAATGAAAAAAAAAGATAATTTGCGTGGTTGATAGGTCCGAATCGAAGTCATTCGACACATCTTGAATGTAACACTCAAACCTTGTTTTTTTGGGGCCGTATTAAAAAAAAAAAAAAAAAAAAGGCGGGATTGAGAACACATTGGTCAGCAGTGGTGTTTTCCAAAGCAGCCCGGCACATAAATCCATCATCAGCCACCGCACGTTGACCATATTGACCAAATTATACCACTTAATTAGTGAGTTTTTTGAACGTGCCTTCCCAGGACAAAATGTGCAGAGCGAAAAAACGAAAGCGTTTTGTCGTGTTTATTTTCCGCCTCCCGCTCTTCACACCAGAAAGCCTTCCTCCGGCGTGCTTTCAGACGCTGCCGGTGCGCGGCGGGGGAGATGGATGTGATTAGGAACAGGATGAGGGACGTCTATGCGCGGTGTTGTGCATTTCGTGGTTTTTACGTAAGTTCTATAAGGCCCTCCTTTTATCTACCGCCGCCCCCCTCCTCCGCGCTCGTCTTCCCCTGCCACGGTGCCCTTCCTCTCTCCTCTCCTTCCTCTTTCTCCCCTTCGTTTCCGCAACACCTTTTTCCGCCCCTCTAATGTGACGCTTGTCAGTTAGAGGAAGTATGCGCTGTATCTGTTTGTGTTTGTGTGCGTCTCTGTGTCTATAAGGGAGTGTGTGTCCGCAGCATCTATGTACGTGTAGGTATTTGAGTGTGTGCGCGCGCGTGTGTGTGTGTGTGTGTGTGTGTGTGTGTGCGTGCGTGCGTGTGTCTGTTTTTGTGATCGAGGTGGGGTGGGGGTGGGTGGGGGGTGTCGAGAGTCTCTACTCCACGGATGTCATAATTAGGAGCCTGCATTCCGGGAATTCCTGGGAAGGTTGGACGCTCCTAGAAGGCTTTTCATCTGCTGGAGCAGCTTGGCTCGGCTCAGCCCCCCCCCAGCAACCCTCCCCCACCCACACACACACACACACACTCACACACACACACACCCCAGCCGCCAGCCGTACGGAAAAATACAACATGTTCCAACACACACCATCACAGCAATCAATTACCCCTAACTGTGGAACACACATCGTAAACAACAAATATCCAAAAACATCCTACAATTGTAACCTCATGGCAACAAGGCACACAAAGT
The DNA here is from genome assembly GCF_960531495.2 of Zeus faber. Lineage (NCBI taxonomy): Eukaryota > Metazoa > Chordata > Actinopteri > Zeiformes > Zeidae > Zeus > Zeus faber. Next base: position 21,073,350 of record NC_137199.1, on the reverse strand, counting down.
ATTTCTGACATGTTTGTTTGATCTGGGAGCCGGCCGCTAATTCACGAGCTGGCTAATTACCCTGAACGATTCCCAAATATATTGCAATGCCTTTATTTATAGAAAAGTTGAGAATTGTTCCCCGTCGCCCCCGTTCCCACGATTTTTTTTTCCAAATGGAAAAAAAAAAAAAGAAAATACAATAAAGCCCTTTATTCGTTGCAGACAGGTAGACTTTCTTACATCTGAGAGTCCAGAACCACTGTAGAGACCCGGGTGCCAGACTGGAAACAATGCCTCCGAAAAACCGAATCGTGTCAAAGAACACATTTCTAACGAGTGACCAAACAGGACGATCATTGTTCACCGAAACGTGGTCTCGCACGGTCCAAGATATTAACTAATGAATCGCAGACCGGGCCGGGGTGTGGGGTGGGCGGGTAAACCCAAAAGACTGTACGTTGGATATTGAACACCGTACTGTATATTCGAGGGCTGATACGGGGGACGACCTCTGACCTCCATCTGAGAAAAAAATGTGCTCCGACAAAGGTAGAAAGGACAGGATGGAGGAAGCGAGTAGGAAAGCATTTGATCCCCGAACTCGAAACGCACAATGCTGACCACCCCGGGCCCACCTTCACCCCTGGGAGGTAGCGTGAGAGGGCGAGAGAGAGAGAGAGAGAGAGAGAGAGAGAGAGAGAGAGAGAGAGAGAGAGAGAGAGACGATTGACGGGGTTTAGGAACCAAACGACAGCCGAGGGCCGACTTTGTTCCATCTGCGAGGGGCCGAGGGCGCGTCCTGCGACTTTTTTTTTATTCATTCGCTTCGCACGGGGCGGACATAAGTATCCAACGGACGCGCAGAGGAGTCAAGCCTTCGACACACGGCGGCTCACATGTTGCCCCGGCGGTGGAAGGGGAAGTCGCGGGAACACCGCGCGGTGGCTTGCCCTCTAGCGCACTCTTAATGAGGCAGGGACAAACGAATATCCACTCTAACACTTTCCCTCTCTACGTGCACTTCGCTGAAAACTGTCAATTATCCCCCCATGTCGTGGCTGACCTGAGTGAATGTGGGTCACGGGCCATCACCTGGTAATTACTATAGAATAAACAAGCCAAGCCGGGGGAGAAGTTTTAATGATCGCCAGGGCACCACAAAGGACCCTTCATCTCTAATGAGGGGTAAGTGTGTCATATTATGTTGTTGCGATTGTCGGGTCTGCCCAATCGTGATAAATATAGCATCCCAGGCTCCAATATTAAGGGATCGAGTAGAAATAAGCATAACCCAGAAAAGCCCCGTTTGCCTCGTTGATACCGGCCCTTACATAATAAGCCCCTTGCCCGATTCAATTCAAATGAGAATGATTAATTGCTCGCCACCCCTTTCCCCGACCATGACACTATGTGCCACCCACGGAGCCCAATGTGGCCTCATGTCTCGCACTCATTAAATGGGGCTTTTGTGTCCGAGCTGCTCGCTTTTGTCCCAGCGTGCCCACCTACCGGCGGGGTCGACCCCCGTGTCTGTGGCCAGGATGACATCACTTCTACCCTCATCGGAGCCGAAAGCAGCCAAGGTAAGGCCTCACATGGGCGGCTTTGGCTCGTCTCTTTCTCCTCTTATCACTCAATCACTTCTTTGTGCTTGGCTAGGCCCGCGGGCTTATATAGACAGTAATGAGATGGTGGACTTTGTTATCTGCCAGCGCCGTGGCAATATAATTCATACGCAGCAAATCCTATAATAGCACATTGTTTGTGGCAATTTAAGTCAGGGTCTAAGAGGTAGTGCTCCCACACCGTTTCAAAGCAGAGCTCAGAGCTGGCTGGCCAAACTGAGCCTGTAAAACTTCTCTTTTAATGAGTCAGGTGAGTTAACAGACCAGAGACAGCATTAAAAAAAACAAACAAGTGTGTGTGTGTGTGTGTGTGTGTGTGTGTGTGTGTGTGTGTGTGTGTGTGTGTGTGTGTACACGCGCACATGTGTGTTTGTGTGTGCGTGTGTGTGTGTGCGTGTGTGTGTGTGTGTGTGTGTGTGGGTCTATCGGTCGGAGGAGATCGCAAGAAATCGCGAGATCGCAATAAAGTATTGCATCTGAAGACTACTGGCAACCGTCCTGAATTAAATACACAAAGTACCGTACAAGTAAGGTCCCATACGCACACAAACACAACCTAACCAGGGTTTGCTGAGACAGCAACAACAAGATAGGTTCCTTCTGTGTGTGTGTGTGTGTGTGTGTGCGTGCGTCTACACATGGACACGCACATTCTCGACGTGCTTGCTCACACACTCCTAAGAACAGCTCCAGTTTCCTCGTCGCCTCTCATCCTCAGGTCTTTCACGATCACCGGTCACATGACCAGCCGGCATGTGACTGTGTAGTATGATATACCGTAAGCCTCCAACCATATTGGTTTTTTTTTCGAGGTCAGCCGTTCCTCAGTATCCAAATTTTGTTGTCAGAGTCACGTCCCAGCTCGGGTCAAGGCTCTTCATGCAGAGCGGCTTGGCATGTTTCGGGAATGTGTGTAAACTGGCAACATTAACTGATTTTAAAGAGGCCTCCTGTCCTGAAAAGTGACCTTCCCCGCCCACTCAGGCGCTTTTCCACCGCGCGGAACCGAACCGACTCGACTCGACTCGGCTCCATTTGGTACCAGGTACTCCGTTCTCCGCTGCAGACAGTAACCCCTCGCGCCACGCACAGGAACAATGGAGGCTGTCGAACGTGGCCGTGTTCTCGATTCTCGGTGTCCGGCCATATCAGCATTTCTGGTTTTCTCGGCATCCTTTTTTTTTTTTTTTTTTTCTTATTTCTAAGCTTTCTAAAAAAAATGAAAAATAAATCCTCACTCTACGAACTCTCTGCTGCGATCCCCGTTTCTCCAGACGAAAAAACCTATAATAACAGTGTGCTTTTCTTTTATAATCGCAGATGTATTTATTTTCCTTATTGGATGAACGGGGGAGACTCAGTCACTAGCCACTTCTCAATACCAAGTAGGCGAAGTCCGGACTTGCAGACTTGGTAGTTCAGACTTGGCAAGTTCGACTCGGGAGTACAGACTCCCGGGGACGGGAGGACGCAGGACGGTCATTCTGCGAAATGCATTGTGGGATACTTGGCTGTCCCAAGTCCACACAAGTCACCACCGATGCATCCTCGATAAAATGGGCGGAGCAAGTCCACATCCGGGCATTTGGACTGGACTTGGCTTGATGCGTACTTTGAATTGGAACAGTACTTGGGCTGCGACTGATGACGTTTCACATGTCCACAAGAACACAAGTACGGACAAGAACGCAGATTGAGAAGGGGCCGCTTTCTTACCCTTCGTCGCGCGATGATGACACGGCCGCGCGAAGTCGCCGTGACGATTCTCTCCGACCCATCTGCGGCGTTTTCACGTGACCTTTTGGCATCGCCTCAGCTCGCTCGGAAACTCCACAGGAGGCGATACCAAAAAGAATATACAAATAAATAAATAAATAAAACACCGGGTACCAGGTACTCTCCGCAACTTTTGCCCGATGGAAAAACCGAAAAAGGCGAGCAGAGTCGAGGCGAGTGGAGCCGGTTCCATGCGGTGGGAAAAGCGCCAGAGTTCAGAGTCATTTTATTCGTTTACCACTCGCCAGAGCCCTGGGCGGCCCAACTCAGAACATATGTCTGCTTTCTGTATGTTTACAATACACCAGTCAAGGAGAATGAATGTTACTGCTGTCAATTCATACTTGTCTATTTTCTGGAGAGCGTCATAATCTCAGAGACATCTTTGCAGTGTGTTTAGAAATGAGGCAGATGTCTTGGTGGTGTGGTCTAGATGACCATTAATTATAAATGATCTTCCTGTAATGCTAGAAATATTAACCCCTCGGCCTATGAACGACCAATAAAATCCTGTTTCATTCGGCACACACAAGCCACCTCCAAATTAGAACCCAGTGGAACGCCGAAAGCGGCAGTCCATAAGATCGTCGGCGTTGCGTGGATCACAGCAAGGCACCAGAATTCCTTTACAAACTGCAACGTTTTGTTTTTTGTTTGTTTTGTTTTTTTCCAACATCCACGTTTATTCTCATCCTCACACTAGGTTCAAATAATTTTCTCGTAAGTATGCCTTCTTCTGATCGATCACATATGCCCTTTTTTTGTGAACGTTCAGTGACCACAGCGGCTACCTTGTAATTCTTGTATGTGCCCGTGGTGGACCCCGCCACCGGCAAATTGACACGGCGTATAGAGGAGCACATGCATAACACACGAAAACATTGAATTGCTGCTTCTTATAAAAGTGGCATCTAAATGAAGTGTCGAACATGATATTTCACGACGAAATAATCTCACGGATTACCACTTTAAACGGTGCATGCGCCTCGCCTCGGAACAATGCATTGCGTGAGCGCTGGTCCTCCATCTGGTTATTTTGAGGCGGCGTCTGGAGGAGCTGCAGAAATAAACGTGGCTGCATCCTTGCCGTTTCCAATCCCTTGGCGTTCGCTGAAGTGACTTACCAGCCTGCGGTGCAGCGCGCAGCGCCGATTGGGCCGCGTCGAGGGTGTGTCCGCAGCGTGGGTAGCTTTTAACAGACGTGAATTGAGCCGGAGATTCCAGTTCGTGGCGGGCACGGCCGGCTCCTTTTGCCCAGGAGCGAGTGGGTTAATCCCGGCGAGACTCGATGCCTGATTGCAATTGACTGAATCAAGTCTGCAGGATCAGATTTTTCCCTGCAGACTAAACACAATCTATAGTCTTAACTTCCTACATTTTTTTTTTCCCCCTCCATAGATCTTCATCTTAACGACGACTGTACAGTGGTTCTCGACTCCTGGTCCGGGGACCCCCCCTACGGGTCCGTGGAAAGTTTCCAGGGGGTCCCTCGGCAAAAAAAAAAAAAAAAAAAGATGAATAGTTTAACTTAACCATTATCACATTATATCACGAGTGTTTTGATTATAGTTTAAATGTCACCACCCTAACTAAAGTATACGACGGGTGGAAGTTTGGACGAAATGTTCTGGGTTTTTTTCTTGCAAGATCTGCACTTTATTGTCCGCCAAGTTGAAGACGTTAAGCCAGGGGTTCCCAAACTCCGTGTCCCCCTGGGGGTCTGTGGAGCTATTGCATGGGGGGTCCGCAGCCAAATGATTATCTTTTTAGATTGTAATATATATATATATATATATATATATATATATATATATCATTATTTTTCACACGGTATATAAACTCGCCCTTGCTAAGGAATTGTATTTCCTTTTTGTAAGATTTTTACCTTTGCACTTGGAAGATTTTATTTTTATTTCATTTTTTTTTCTGTAGGGGTGGGGGCGGCGGCGGGTGTGGTGGGGGGGGGGGTTTCCCTGCAACACAACAGCTTGACTAATCTCTAACAAATGAAGAGTTTGTCGCAACTGACTTGAAATTCATCATGAATACTTCGGCTCACATAGCTCCACACTTTCCGCTGGCCACGCCCCCTCGGCCCCGGGGCCGCGGGATGTCCGGCCCCCTGATTGGTCGAGCGGCGCGAGCCGACAACACCTGCTTAACTCCTTCATCTGGAGTGACACCCGGGCAGAAATACAGGCAGCATCCCTCCCCACGCACACTCTGCGCTCCCACGTACACGGACACGGACGCACCGCGCCACGGCACCCCGATCCGATCCGAGCCGCGAGGGGGGACCCGGATCGCTGGAAACACAATGTGGGTGAAGCTGCTCACTGCGCTGCTGGTCGTGTCAGTTTTTGGGTCGGATAATATGGACATTCACCACGACGCCCCCCTGGAGAAGCCCGCCAGCCAGAAGGGACGCCTGTCCCTCCAGAACACAGGTGAGGAACCGGGGCTTTTTTTTTTTTTTCCCTGATTGGGACTAGGGCTGGTCTGCGGAGAGAACCGGAGAGAATGGGGTCGAGTTGGTCTCCGCACGTGTTTCTGTGGCAGTAAATGGAGGCATGCATGTGGGGGCAGCCGGTTTGGTGGCGTGGTCCGCCTTTCTCGGCCATTCTGTTAAAAAAAAAAAAAAAAAAAAAAAAAAAAAAAAAAGAAAAAACTTGGGACCTTATTATATACAATATTCTCCCCTTTCTAATAACGAAGAAACTGGATATCTTGTAAATACAGGCGGATGGGAATTCAATATGTTAGTAAACTATTAATAGATAAGGCACAAGGTAATGAATACGGCAGCAGCACGTAGGTGCGTGTGTGCCCGTGTGCGGGTGTGTGTGCGTGTGTGCACGCGCACGCGCGCGGCTGTGCGCGTTTGGGTGTAGTATAGAACACCGCTCGGTAGATTGTGTGAATAATAGAGTACTGGATGTACATGCACAATACTACTGAATTACGTAGTGACACGAATGCAAATATAAGTGACTTGTGCAGGTAAGCAGAGAATTTAATGATTGATTGTTTGAATGAATGATTGATTGATTGATCGACTTTTCCCCTTGGGGAAATGCTGCTTGCAGTACAAAACATCTCGTGCAGATAGACATAAGACAGCAAAAGACACATATCAAAAAGAAACGGTGGCTCCATCTTGTTGGAGAGGGGTCAATCCATTGTATAAGTCCAATAAGTCAATCCATTGTACAGTATTTGCTCTAGCGATCACAAATTGCCGTTTATTCATTGATCACCATCTGATCAACCTTTCCAAAGCATGCACAAAGCACATGTGCTTTGTGCACCACTCCAGACATCACACATCATACACACGGGACTGCTTTTAATCTGAAACCTGCATTAAATAATTAAGTGAGAATTAAATTATGTTTCCATCCCAGACAAAAAAAAAGTGGAGACAAATCCACAGCAGGTTTCCACAGGAGACTCCATGGTAACACCACTGTGTAATTCAATGCACGTTGCGGCCAGCTCGTAGGCCCACGATCCAAGCACATTCCCATGATGCCAACACAAGCACTGCCTGCAGCAGCTCACTTTTCCTGCTCCCCTAAAGTTCAACCCAGTGCCTACACACACTCCCTCCCCTTTGCAACACCAACAGATGCTCTTTGTTGATCATCATAACCTCCCCAATAAATCACACTTAATACGCAGTGGCTGTGACCAAATCCAATCAATCAACCTATAAGGACGTTTTCTCACGCCCATCAGTTAGTAGCTCTGAGGTGAAATCACTCGTGTAATTATATTAGGCTTAAGTCAACAGTTTGTCATCAGGGGGATTTGGCATAACCTCGCAATATTAAACGTGCAATATAAAAACGTGTGTGTTCGCTTCAACGTTGTCTAGACGACGTGACACTAACTCCACGACACTCGGTTAGAGAGCTCCTCTGCATGAAGTCAGATTTCGTGTTTCCTAATGTACACTGTCAGACTGCAATTTGGGGTTGCAACAGCCTTTCCCTCTCTTTTCATCATGATTCCTGTCCACTATCATTTGTTTTATTCCTGTCCTCCAGAGCTACCCTAAAAGGCAGAAGGACACTTAGGGGAAAGCCCGTTGTATGAAAATCTATAAGGCGAGCCAGAGTCAATGTTTTCATTTATGTCCCAATCGCAATACATTTTTCTCTCACTGACCATATCCAGGCTTTTACACCTGCGGATTTAACTATTCTAAAAGAAGAGAAGCGGTTTAGCAGCATCTTATCTATGGAAGAATATGAAGTAATGTAAAAGCTCTGTTGAAGCGTTGTCGTCGATATACAGCTGTGCATTAAAACCCCTTTTCAACCGTTTCCGTGATGCGACAGCCTTGTGTTGATACACAATTTATACACGGAAAATGAAAATGTTTGTTTTACCTACGCCCGAAGTCAGGGCTGTACCTGCCTCTGCAATGCACCATCCTATCTCAATATTATTTGGTAGAGCAGATGGATTCTGGTGCAGAATGACACAGTAATAGCTCTGTCACCAAGTGTTGCTCTGCAGGAACCCCCTCAGCTCTGGAAATCATAGTTCTCTCCCGACCTCCGGATCCACTCCTCCCCCTTATGCACGTACCCCCCCCCCCCCCCACCTTCATGAGCACACACACACACACACACACACACACATGAATGCACGCACGCATGCACACACACACACACACACACACACACACACACATACACTGGTAAACAGAAAAAAAAGATAATAAGCCTGTGCACAGAAAGGATGACAAGGTCCCTTATGGAACCATTCCTCCCTCTCTCTTGCTCTCTCGCTCTCGCTCTCCCTCTCTCTCTCGCTCTCTCCAGCTGAGATCCAGCACTGCCTGGTTAACGCAGGGGACGTTGGCTGCGGCGTGTTTGAATGCTTTGAGAATAACTCCTGTGAAATCCGAGGGCTGCAAGAAATCTGCATGACCTTCCTGCACAATGCCGGAAAGTTTGATTCTCAGGTAAATAAATGAACTTGATTTGAGGCGTGTCCGCCAAGTCACGTCGCTTCCCTCCTCAGAAAAGTCATGCGAACACACATTCGCGCGACACATTCTCCACCCGGCAAATACGGGTTTTTGAAAAAAGCACAATCGTTAATACTGAGAATCTGATGGTCCCGTCACGTAGGACTGGAAGCTGTTTTGTCACGGCCAGGGACAGATCAATACACCCTATTTCACCAATTCACATTACAGCCAAAGAAATGCATTGCCATGCCTCAGTTGCAAAGCCATGTTATAATACAGGAGTTAGAATAATGCAGTAGCTATTACAAAAATGTTTTCTTGCCTTTGCTTGACTCCACATGTGCGCTGATGTGTGTCTACATGTATTTTTGGGGGTCGCGTGAGCAGGGGAAGTCCTTCATCAAAGATGCTCTGAAGTGCATGGCCCACGGCCTCCGCCACAAGTTCAGCTGCATCAGCAGGAAGTGCGGGTCCATTAAAGAGATGGTGTTTCAGCTTCAGAGAGAGTGCTACATGAGGCACAACCTCTGCTCCGCCGCTAAGGAGAACGTTGCCGTCATGGTGGAGATGATCCATTTTCAAGACCTCTTCCCCAAGGGGTGAGTCGTTGGCGCTGCCTCCCCTTCTGACGGCCTCTCCGGCTGTATCCCTGGAACTTGGGTCCACCTTGTATTTCTCTGGTTTCTCATGTTTTGTCTGTGTGACCCCCCCCCCCTCTTCCCAGTCCCTACGTGGAACTGGTGAACATCCTCCTGGGCTGTGGAGAGGAGGTGAAGGAGGCCCTGACACGGAGCGTCCGGCTGCAGTGTGAGCAGAACTGGGGCGCCCTGTGCGACAGCCTGAGCCTCTGCTCGTCCCTCACCCCGGCCCCCGCCGGCCCCTCGGCCTCCGAGCACCGCCGCCCGGCGCCGTCCCACCCCGAACCGGAGCACCCCCGCCCGCCGCGGCAAGGCGACAAGCCCAGCAAGGGGGGCTTCAACGCGCACCCCCGCAACCGCAGCCAGGGAAGCCGCCGCCAGAGCCCGGAGGCCGGAGTGGCGGCGGAGCAGGAGGACCCCGAGGCCGCCGACATCCGGAGGTGAAACCGCAGGTGACTGCCCCGACGCCTGACCCGGAAATCACGGAAAACCCTCGCTGACATCTACATGATCATACACACAAACACACACACACATACACACACACACACACACACACACACACACTCGTGCACTACACGGAAATTTCTTGAACAGGCTGAGCAAAAAGGAAACAAACTCACCTCTTCTGTCCTGATTCCTCCCTCTCCAGTCATTCCAGTAGCCCCCAAATGGTAAAAGAAACTTGCAGGGTAATTGTGGTGTAGCTTATGTCGTTATGCCAGATTGTAGGCCACATTTTTTTGTTTTTGTTTGTTTGTTTGTTGTTTTTTTTTTTTTGTTTTTTTTGTTTATTATTGAATAATTATTGTTATTATCATGATTATTTCAGTTGTTAAGAAAGTTTTGGCTCGAGTATAGCAGTTTCAAATCATACTTACTGTAAGGTTTGATCAAATTTGTATTATTTATTTTATCCTTTATGCAATGTTGAAATATGAAAATGTACATAGAAATATACTTATCTATATTTATATAAACCTGTATAAATACAGTTACCATATGCAATACTAGTACACTATATACAAACTAGTATATAGTGTACCTTCTGTCGGTGTCCTCTCGGTATTGCGCCCGTCCCACATTAGTCTGTAGATATGTAACATACACCATTTGTTGTTTCAAAATGGGAATGTGTATTGTAATTATACAGTAGATACTTGATGATTAAATACAAATTGTACAGGTTTGAAGTCCAGTTCTGGCACATATTATTTGCTGTGCGGGAGGTTTACCGGCCCAACAAGCCAGAGGATTTGTACACTTTGTACACGTCACTCCAGACAGGAAGGAATCACATCAGACATCGTCCTACGACTCCGGACGGGATCTCACAAAAGCTGGAAAATAAAAAAAAAAATACGCTGTTAACTGTGATTTCATCAAACACCACTTTCTGTAGCTGCTCTAAAGTCAATGCATAGGAAACCAACTCATTACAGTAACAGTGACATATTTGAATGCAATGTTTTTCCTGTTAGTGCTACTAAAAAATATAGAATACTTGGTTATAAGATTAACAAACTATGATTACTAGAAGTCTACGGTCGACTGGACGGTCTTTGTCAGTGGAGTAGCTTCAGAAACCATTTGATGACATTGCAATATAAGTGTCGGTGTTCCCCTAACTTGACGGTCAAGAGTATTCATTGTGTTTTAAGTGTCGGCCTTATCCTTACGTCGGTCGCCATCACCAAATGGCAGGAAGCAGAACGAGTACAAACTTGTGTCGGTTCAAACTCCCGTTGCATCAAGGTGCCTCCGTCGACCTCCTCCCTGTGATTTTCAAATGAACGGATTATTTTGGGACTCAGATGTTTCGGTAGACTCAGAACTTTTTTTGGGGTCTACATCGCACCACAAAAGATGTACAACTTGCACTTTGTATGATTATCTTTTTTGCGTTTCGCTGGTGGTTCCGCCTTGCAGCCCTCTCCTCGCCCCAGCAAACAAATAATTGCAACGACTTTATTTTATTTTATTTTATTTTTTTCCTGTTTGTACTTCGCCGGAACACAATCCCCCGCTCCCTCCGCTTACTCCGTGAGACCAAATGTAACTTTTTTTTTCTTTGGCCTTATTAATCTATTCTGGTGATCCACCCGGCCGGGAGAAGCCCAGACAGAGGAGCGCTTCTCCGGCTTCTCCAAATTAGCCTTTATTCCTCTGCAAGCCCGGCTGAGGTCAAGGGAGACATGGAGGCATGCTTTTGTCCCCTTTAGAACCGCAGGCAGCGCAGCGAGGACCCAGGAACTGGGTTAAATCCACACGTAGGGGCCTTGGCGCTGTTATTCTAAATGTTATATTTACCAAGGCCACCAGAGAATTCCTCTGGGCCTCGGCCAGCAGGCAGCCGCATAGGAAAGCACAGTAGACCAGATGGGGCAGAGAGCTTCGCCCACTGTTTATGGTTTTATTATGATTTGATTTTGTGGCGACTTACCTCCTCTTCTCCTCCTGGGGTTATTTCACCCCCCATCCCCCTTTCAGGTTAAAGGACACTTTACCACCATGTGACCGTTTCAGGGCAGTCCCAAGCTTGCACAAAATGACATCGATGGCATATCTTTCATCACATGTTGTACTGTAGAGCACTCACTGCTTCACGAAATCAGAGGTTTACATGTTGTAGCTTGTCAAATGGGTTTTAATTGTATTTTGTCGAGAGAAAAAAAAAATTATACACAGTGTCGTAAGATTTGACTACGTTTTACCCCAGATCAATCAAAGACTGTTCTGAGCAACAGGGGTGAAATTCATCACCAAGGCTTTACGGCTTCTGTTGACCACCTTTTCTGTCCAGTTTTAACGTTGGAAGTTGGGATTTCTATGAATTCCCAGTACAATTTACAAGGCATAAGCTAATCCTGATAAGAATGTACTGTAAGTTTGTAAATGGACAATCTTTTTGAGTCTGCAGATTTGATATGGCTCTTGTTATATTGCAGTATCTTGAATGAGTTTTTGCTTTCTTTTGTTTTAAGTGGAAAATAAACTAACAATGTCTCTGTTATGTAGTGGTCGATCCCTCGCTGCATTATTTTGTTCCCTCTTTTATTATGCGTCGAGAACTTTCACCAGTCAACGAAGAACATGGTATGTGGGGTCGTAAAGATTATGAAAGCCACAGGGCCTACATTACTATAACCCCTATGGGCTTCTGAATATAGATGTATCTTCTTATCATTAAAACATTGTTGTCCGTATTTTGTTTCTCTCACCGTGGTTGTCGCCGATTCCTAGAGGTCAAAAATCTTCATTTGACGTTCTCCCTCCGTTCTGACACTGAGGTACAGGCTGTGTTTTAAGTCTCATGGATTGAAACTATTCACCCCATTGACAGGCCTGAGCATTTCCATCGGCGGCTCCGGACTGCGTGCGACGCGTCGGGTCTGTCAAGGGGTGCCCGGTTTTATGAGTTGCAAAAAAACACTGTTTATCTCCTCAATAAACATTTAGACAACACTTAGACTCTTTAACTCATTCTTAGGTTTTTTAAGGTCATATTTGGTGTCCAAATATAGGGCTCTATAACACGGATTTTCTCAAAATCTGTATTCGATTGATAGTGTTACAGGGATAATGATTATAAATACCTATTGCTGGTGCACTATTCTATTGAACGAGAGCAGGTCCAGAATTTTGCATTTTCGTGTAGTAATATCAAATTACCACTAGGTGGCGACATCTCTCAGCTAATTGCTATGAAGGCAAGAAACCGAGAGATAGACAGACAGACAGACAGACAGAGAGAAAGATAGATAGATAGACAGACAGACAGACATATATATTGATAGATAGATAGATAGATAGATAGATAGATCAACTCACATCAAAACAAGCGTCAATATAATAAAGTAATAATAATAAATGTAATATAAATGCAATATAAATGCAATAAACAAATATGTGTCCGATAGGATAAAAGATCAGCTGAGAGATGGTTTCATAGTACCATACATATATTTGGATATTAGGTCGGTAGGTAAGCAGGGTCAGAGGTCAACCAACCACAGTGGCAGGTAGAAAACTCAAATCTACCAGCCTAGTTTATGATAATACATCACCCTTATTTATATGAATAGTCTACTTAGAAAGCTGCTCTTTATCATCCACTCGAGAGCCAATATCAAGCCAGCTCCCTCTATACATATAAACACCAACGTAGAGCTTTGTATTACTATTGAAATAGTCATTTTAATCATAGTATGCAGGTTGCAGTGGAAAACATGTGATCAGGTCCGGAGAGAGGGTCAAGGGGCAGCAGGAGGGGAGGAACCTGAGACGGGTGTTGGGGTGGTTTGTGAATAGCCACTGAGGTGTCCTAGTGTGAACTAATGAATAAATGAGTCGGCGCATGAGGTTCCGTGGATGAATCATTTAAGAAGCTTTGGTAGAAAAGGGCCCGCACCTCCGTTTCTCCTTGGCCCTGTTAGCGATTGTTAGGTCCATGGACGACTGGATGGATTATTAACTATAGTTCAAATTAAAAAAAAAATAAAAAAGAAACCATATACAGTGTTTCACTGATCACGTCAACCTGTTGGCAGGGGTGCCGCTGCCGCCTGGGATTTTGAGCCCCATAAGGATTTTGTGGCGCTTTTTTTGTTTCGTTCAATTAGGAAACGGAGAAAAATAAATATATCTAAAATAAAAACACACAAATTGTGTTTGTTGTATTTGGAGACGGGGACGTGCAGCGGAGAAAATATGTGTCGGTGCTGCCCCATTTAAGCCAGAGCTCACAGCTCGAGCCAGAGCTCGCGGACAAAGTTTGCGCCATAAAAACGTACCAACTGTTCTAATAATTTTAAGGGCCCCCGTCAGTAGCATTCCCTTTGAATCGTCCTACCCCCCCCCCCCCCCCCCCCCCCATACGGCCCCGCTGCCTATTGGTGCAACTCGTCAAACAGGAACCTCCACTGCAGCCTGGTTTCCCCCGGGGAAGCGCAGGGTGTTGCACTGTTGAAGAAACCTGCTGACACAGCTTTGCTCAAGCAAAGTTACGTTCAGACACATTTTTATTTTTATTATTCTATTATGTTCACCAGATTAGAGAATTCTGTAGCACACACACACACACACAGAGCCTGACGGAGGCCACAGAATTGTTAAATAGAGTGTGTGCATGTGACATTGGCAAAGCGCCACTTCTCTATTTGGGAAGTATCGCGAACGAGAAAAAGGCAAAGAGGGAAGGCTTGTCAAAACAAAATGTTGTTGGTAGATCTTCTGGGCTCCAGTTGTGCTTTTGTGAGCGGGATTCGGGAAATGTATGTGTTGTGCACGGTTTGAAAGAAACTACACGTGTCCTTTAATGCTACACAGCACGACAGTTCCTCCTAGAACTGGAGCCTGTTATGCAGAAGAAAAAAGAAAAAAGGAAAATGGAAACTTGTGGCTGAGACATATCATTGTGTGGTTAAACTACCCTGACTGGCCCTGCAGCATGGGGGGATGGGGCGGGGTGTCGCAGGCTACAGAATATAGAAAAGTCTTCTTTTGAAGATGTGTGGTGTCTCACATGATCACTCTCCCCACTGACTGATATCCCCCTTTTAAAAGGCATCTACTGTCTCCGCAGCTCGTATTGTGGAACCTCTCTCTGCACATGAATATCTGCTCCTGCCGTTGCAGGTTGGTTGTGAGGACGCTGAGGCCTCAACGTTTGCCGTCCTCAGTATTTGCATGTGTGCAAATGTCAGCGGTCTATACATTTAAGCGCAGGCTGTATTACGTGTGCGAGTGTGTGCACACGCGGGACGGGCATGGAGATGGGATAGCAAGGCAAAATACATCGAGCTATCAAGCTTGATTACGGGCTGAAAATAGCAGCAGCTTATTTTAATGAGATTGCAATGCGACGCTTTGCAGTGGGCTCAATTTGGAGCTAGGGGACAGGCCTGCTCGGCCCAGACACTCAAAAATGACTTTGATCGGGCGCCGACTCGAGAACTTGAGACTAGAGACTCTATCTATCTATCAGCGTATCAATCAATCAATCAATCAATCCGTTGTCTGTCTGTAGGCCTATATGTACCAATCCATCCCTCATGATTATTTGTTGATGAACGGTTTAAGATAAATAAGATAAAAATATATAGAATAAAATACAATAAAAATACATTGAAATAAATGGAATAGATAGAAGGAATATGCCTATTTATATACAGATATGTGCATTTAAAGTGGCATGTGAATGTGAATTAAAGTGGCATGTGAATGTGAATGTGAATAGAGTGAGGTAGCGTTTGGGATAATACAGCACAGTATACAACAGTACGGCGCAGCAATACGGCATCACGAACAACCCTGAACAGTGACACAGTATGCGGTACAGTATGCTACATAGAGTACAGTAGGTAGTGGAGCCTAGTGTATGGCTCAGTTGGGACCCCCTGGTGAGGTCAGATTCTGTCTCTGTCTGAGATTCTGTCTTTGCGGACTATATAATATCACTTTTTTTTTTCCCTCTCTTTTTTTTTCTCCGCAGATTTATTGTTTAAAAAAAAAAAAAAAAAAAAAAAAAACTGCTCCGCAAAACACCTTAAAACACCCTCTCCCGAGCGCCCATGGAGCCAGGCCTCCATATTTGGGAGCGTAACGTCCTCGACGCATTTGTCGTTCATTAAAAAAAAAAAAAAAAAAAAAAAGGATAGTTGCGGCGGGAGGCGTGGCCTCCAAACGAAACGTCCAATCAAACGGCGGCCATCTGTAACAGTGGGCGGGGGCTGGGGAGGGGGCGGGGCTCGCCGACCGGAAGCGCCCGCGGACTGGCCCGGCCGGCGTCGAGAAGCGGCGAGGGGGGGGCGGGGCCAAGCAACCGGAAGTGTCTCCCGACTGGCCCGGCTGTCACCGAGAGGAGAGGAGACCATTTAACGCCGGCTCGCCTGGGAAGAAATGCAGCGAGGGGAGGAAAGAAGCCCGAGAATGGCGACGGCCGAGCGGTAGGGTCATGACGCCGAGCTGAAGGTGAGTTGCGTGTCGCGTCGACGCCACCCGGGGGGGCGGCGGTGATAATCCAAGGGAGGTTGAAGGTTAAACCCCCCGAAAGGCGGGTGGGAAAAAAAAAAGAGAGAGAGAGAGAGAGAGAGAGGAAAAAAAAAAGGGGGAGGAAAAAAAAAAAAAGGAAAAGGGATCGGCAGGCTGCGTGACATTGAACCGAGGAGGTCGTTTAAAGAGCCGGGCTCCGTTCCGCGACCCGGGTCGTGGAAACACCTCGTTGGCACCAATTTATTCAACCAGCATAAAGACTCTAGGCTCCGTGTCGACGACGACGACGGCGGCGGCGGCGGCGGCGGCGGCGACGACGAGGTTTGCGACCCGTCCCGTCGGTTATAATGTCATCCTAGCTTGACACCGATCGGGGTTTTCCTGCGTCGCCGCGACGGGGGTCGTGGGCTGTCCGTGCGGGATCTCCGGCGCGCCGGCTCGCCCGCGGGTCGCATTGACCGCTCGCAATGCGAATTATTAATGGGGGCACATGGAAGGTAGCAGCTGTTAGCTAACGACCTTTGGAGACGTCAGCTCCACTGGCTGGTCAGACTGGGTGTTTTCCCAATGGTGGGGGCTCATCCACAGGCCTCCAGTTGCTGAAGCACTCAGTGATTCCAGTCGCATTGATCAGATCACAAGACCAAGGAGGGGGGCTGCCGCCACTGTTTTGTGGGGCTTTTTTTTTTTTTTTTTTTTTGCTGCAAAAACCTAAAATGTTGGGTTTGTTCCACCAATAAAACATTTGCCTTTGTCGCCCCCCCCATCTCACACCCTTATTTGTTGGTTGTTAATGTGTCATAAAAGGAATAAAATAGGATTGAGGACTTCTTTGCTTGTGTAAATAGGGGGACTAGTATTGGTGTGTTTATGTTAATGATTGCAGTGAACGTATACTATGATTAAATTTGCTCCCAACAGCAGCATATGAAAATAATACCCCTTTCAGATATATATAGACAATATCATCAGATTAGCTAGAAAACGAAAGCTTTGTACTCGTAGTGTTTAAAACACCCCATCTCTTGCTTATTTTGGTGGGATGAAACCAACAACCCCTTTGCCCTGGCCACCCTCTTCTCACAGCCTTTCTTTCTATTAATGTTTCAGAATAAAGAAGATAGTCAAAGACAACCCCCCCCACCCCACCCTCCCCACCCCAACCCCACCCAAAAAAAAAAAGTGAGGATTTCTTTGGTTTTCTAAATGGGGGACTACGGGTTCGGAGTCCTGGTGAAGAACAGCAGTGGTAACAAGTCTGCTTTCCCCGTGAGGATCCCTCCACACCTCCAGCCCCAGCCCCAGCTCCAACACCACCACCACCACCATCCCTCCAACCCCCCCAGCCCCTCCTCCGCCTTCGTCAACAGCGCTTGCTCTTCCAATGGGGGCAGCGCTTGGCTGTTCCCCGCAGTAGCACAGCACGCGAACATGCAAGATGAGATTCTGGAGTCGGACAAGGCCAAAGGTCTGGACCTCCAGGACGTGCCAGACAAGTCTCAAGGCCAGCCTCGGGCTCTCTCCCCGGCCCAGCAGGAGGTGAGCGGCGGCCTAGGGGAGCTTGATGGATCCCTGACGGAGGATCCGCCAGAGAAGGGCTCACTGGAGAGCAGCACCGGGAAGGAAAAGCTGAGGATGGAGTCGCCCGTGCTCGGTGGTTTTGACTACCAGGACTCCCTGGGAATGGGCACCAGCTGTGCACAGTCTGCTTCCTCGTCTTCGTCCTTGACCAGCTTCAACAACTGGTCCCCTGCCGTCCCGTCCAACCCGTCCTCGGTGGTCGGGGAGGACGTCGGCGGGTTCTTTGGCCCTGCTGGCTCTAACGCCAACGGACCGCCACTTCTGTTCCAGAACTTCTCTCATCACGCCGGGCCAAGCTTTGGGGCTGGGGGCAGTTTCTCCCCTCAGATAGGACCGGTCTCCCAGCACCATCCTGCTCCTCCTCCACCTCACCCCCAGCACTACCATCCCCATAATCAAGGCGTTGCGCAACAGCACCGACGCTCCCCGGCAAGCCCTCACCCACCGCAGCCCTCCTTCCCTCCACACCCCCATCGTGCCGGAGCCTTCACCCAGTTGCCCCACCTCGCCCCGGCTCAAAGCAAACCCCCCTCACCTTGGGGGAGCTACCAGAACCCCTCCACCCCGACATCCACTTCCTGGAGCCCTAGTGGGGGCTACAGTGGTTGGGGAGGCACACAGGGGGTGCGGGAATATCGTAGGGGGCTTAATGGGGGGATGACGGCCCTCAACTCAATTTCTCCACTAAAGAAGTCCTTTCCTAACAGCCAGGTACATGACATCTTTATTTGGCATTGTATACAATACAGTCAACTGATATGAATTGCGTTAAATGATCAAACTGTATTTTCAGATCCCCTCACAGAAGTATCCCAGAAACAGCTCTGGGTTCAACCACAAAGCCTGGATGGAGGACACTATGAGCCGCACTGACAGTGTCTACCCTTTTCAGGTAATATGACTCATTCTCTGGATTTCTTTCAAATGCGGAGTATGACTGGCTGATGATTCATCATGTGTATATATATTTTTTGTGATTTCATATTGTCATGCCTCAGTAGTCTGAAATATTTCGGGGAGTTTGTGTGCGACATTTGGATCTACAAATACGTTTATTTGGGCTTTTAATACCACTCTAGTTCAACATGACAATCCTCAGTTTGAATCTTACACTTGGTATATTCAATTTATAAGGAGATCTAATGAGATGTATTAATTTTATACAGAAAAAGCCATGATTATCTGTAACTTGTGAAGATATGCCAGAGGGCACAAACTTCTCTCAGTTCTCCTGTTAATTAGCTCCCCGCTAATTTTGGACTGATGTCAACTTTTGATATTGTGAGATTTAATTATGATTCATATTCATTTAGTCGAGCAGTGAAACATAATCCGGGCCTGGTTTTCATTTGACTCTGCCTTTTGATCAATTTTCAAATCGACTTTTAGGATTCTTGCCTTCTGGGCTGTTCGGTGATCGGTGCATGACGTTGTTTTTTTTGTTGTTTTTTTTACAGCAGGAGAGAACACGCTCCTTTGATGGCTTCAGTATGCACTCTCTCGAGAACTCTCTGATTGACATTATGAGGGCTGAGCAGGATTCCTTGAAAGGTTGGTTCCCACACTGACAAAATTGAGTTTTTTGCCTGCATTAGGGAATATTTAATGGTATTTAGGAGCGTTTATCTCATGCGATTGATAGCAGGTAGAAGGGGAAATTGAGTCACTGCGTCTATACGTTTTCTTCATTGCACACACAAGTCAAATTGTAGTTGATCTGTCTGTGGTGTAAATGTGTACTGTGTTCCCTGTTGAACTAATGTTGGACACACATGCAATATTTGTGCTGTGGCTATACTTGGAACTCTGCCTGACAAATCCTGTCATAAATTAAACACTGTGCCTCCGTTTTGTCACATTCCTTCTCCAGGAAAGCGCTCTCATCGTAGGGAAAGAACCTGCAGGACGTTTTAAATTATGCTAATGTAGGCCAGTCAAAGCAAGCACTTTCATCGCTCCATGCCCACTCCAAATTGTTTTTGCAATGTGCTTCCATTAGGTTTTTTTTTTTTTTTTTTCTTTTATCCCCCATTAAATGTGATGATATTCTTAGTTTTTTCTGTCAGTTAGGCTGAAGGAAAAAAATTATATCAAATCAATAACACAGATTTTATGAGAAAAGAGAGAAAATCCTGATTAACCTTGAATCGTGTTCTGTCTCTTGCACTGTGTTACTGTATATGCAGAGCAACTCTGCAGGTTTCCCTAGCCTCAATTCAGTATTCAACTTTCCTCGATTTGTCGCAGTTACGCTGACCAGAGCACTGCACACAATTTGTTCCAACATGATCCTACATTAGCTAATGACCTATTGGAGACACATTGGAAATGGCCTGTTTTGTGTCTTGTAGGCCGCTACGGCTTCTCTCACCAGGCTGGGGACGGGCCTCTACCGATTAATGGTATGTTAATCATATGCATGCAAATCTGTTTTAAGGGACCTGTATTGATTTGTAGTCATTTTGTATGCCCCTTGGAAAACAAAACAGTTGTCAATAGTGCTCTGTATTGTCTTACATGCAGCCAGGAGTTATGGCAGACGACGAGGTAAAGTGTGAATGTGTCCGTCTCTGTTTTTGCTAAACGCTATCTTAAAAATAGGCCGGGCGGTTCGCCTGCTGCCACTGTTTTGCCTGTGTGTTTTGTCTGCAGACTCTTATGTGTTGCTGCTTCTTCCATCTTGAAATGTTCCCTTTTTTGGGGGCCCTTTTTGCAGCTGGGCCTCAATGTCCTCCTTGGCTTGTTTGCCACAAGCTTGTGATGATGATTATTTGTTGTCAAAATTGAATCATTCCCCATTGTGATAGTTTCCAAATCTAACAAGTTCTTCTCACGGTTGAACCATGAGCCGTAATGTGCAGACCAGATCATTTCAAGTCATTCTTTCACCTCGTCCCCATAGGCCATTCCTCCCTGTTTCCCATGGAGGATGAGCGCTCCTTTGGAGAAGAGGAGTCAGGGGACCAGGGGCTTGCCGGCCTTGGCCCCGCGCACTGCTTCCCCCACCTCAATGGGGAACGCGTGGAGCGCTACTCACGCAAGGTGTTCGTAGGAGGATTGCCCCCAGATATAGACGAAGGTATAAGAGGACACTAAACCCCCACCCCCTTATTATGTTATGGGAGGGTTTTGTCGACAGGGTTTGTTCTTAATCTAAACCAGGACGACACTAACCCTACTTAAATTAATTCAGAATTTAAAAATGCCTTTCTGAGACGTTGCTTAATTTAAGATGAATTTGTTCGAGACTAGGAAGTCCTAGACTAAGGTAATGAAGGACTAGTCACCTCCTTCCTTCTGGTCTTGGTGCTGGTCTTAGTCCACATCAACCTTATCGACCTAGAGGCCCATGTCCATTAATCCAAAGATAAGCCTGCCTCTGGCCAGGGTTAATTTAAGACTTCACTTAGACATAGATTAGCTCTGAAAATCAGTTGTTGTTTTTTTTTTTTAACCAAGACGAGGACAAGTCTGAGACCATTTTAAACTACGACTGAGAGGCCGTTTCTCTATCTTACCTTTGCGACCTCCTGACTCCATTGTCTCTCAGATGAGATCACCGCCAGTTTCCGTCGATTCGGCCACTTGTTTGTGGACTGGCCCCACAAGGCAGAGAGCAAGTCCTACTTCCCACCAAAGGGTGAGTTAAGAATGTGTAGTATTTCTTCTTTGCGTGTTTTCTGTACATTTCAAATATTAATGTCATTATATGTGCATGACTTGCGGCATATTCCCCCCTCTCTGCCGGTTTTAGGATATGCGTTCCTGCTCTTCCAGGACGAGAGCTCTGTCCAGGCACTTATCGACGCCTGCATCGAGGAGGACGGCAAGCTGTACCTGTGCGTCTCCAGCCCCACTATCAAGGATAAGCCTGTGAGTGTCTGTCTCTGTCTGTGGTAGTAATCCTCACGATGAATGTTCAAATCACGGAACTGGTGGCAGAAACGTATGCCGGGCTGAGATGCGCCAAGCGATATACCTCGCCGCATGCAAAATGGCTGCCAACTAATTGTCTATTCTGCTATGCAAATTAGCTTTGTTGTGAGTACAGATGCTGCAGGAGACTCGACAAGCGGGAATGCTCATCTGCTATTCTGAGGTTTAGCAGAGTCTCGGTGGCCATGGTAACCTGGGATGCCTCCCGGATGAGGCTGGGTTTCATGTGCTGCACCAGCGTTTTTATTTATTCCTTTAATATGTGTCGTGTGTGTGTGTGTGTGTGTGTGTGTGTGTGTGTGTGTGTGTGTGTGTGTGTGTGTGTGTGTGTGTGTGTGTGTGTGTGTGTGTGTGTGTGTGTGTGTGTGTGTGTGTGTGTGTGTGTGTGTGTGTGTGTGTGTGTGTTATAAATATTATTTTGAATGCTTGAGATCTACTGAAGGCAGGATGGAATTGACTAACAAGAATAACATGAATATATTAAATACATATATATTAAAATATATTAAATAAATAAATTGCAGAATATACTTTCATACTGATCTATAAAACTGATCATCTGCTTTCTGGAGATGCTTGGTGACTAAATCATTAAATTTATTTCTAGGTCCAAATCAGGCCTTGGAACCTCAACGACAGTGACTTTGTGATGGATGGCTCTCAACCGCTTGACCCGAGAAAGACCATTTTTGTCGGGGGAGTGCCACGCCCGCTGCGTGCAGGTACGTACAAGGCGTTGGTAAATAACGTTTCAGCCAAAGTCGTTTGTCTATACAAACCACTTGTGTCCATGTCTGGTCCTTCTAGTGGAGCTTGCTATGATCATGGACCGTCTCTACGGCGGAGTGTGCTATGCCGGGATCGACACGGACCCCGAGCTGAAGTATCCCAAAGGCGCCGGGAGAGTCGCCTTCTCCAACCAACAGAGTTACATCGCGGCGATCAGTGCTCGCTTTGTGCAGCTGCAGCACGGGGAGATTGATAAACGGGTGAGTCACCCTGTCCTCCATGAGACGCCATCATAACTTTTATTGGCTCCTGATATCTGATGTGAAGGCAAGACAGGGTTATTTGTACAGCACCTTTCATACACAAGGGTAGTTCCAAGTGCTTCGCATGAAGCATAAAATTCATTATGTTAAAGCAAAGAAGACTATAAGTGCAGAAACCAAAACGGATGAAAAGTATAAAGTGGAATGAGCCCACAAGCTTAACTCTGCAGTTATGTTGGTCAAATTAACCCCTTTAAAAAAAAATAAGTTTGAAAATCTTGTGAAAAATATTTAAAAGCATGAAACCTTTTCTACTGATGTTGGGTTGTAACCATGAAATGCCAGGTAAATTTAATCAAGCAAAGTTGGGCCCCCATGGATCGGGCTTATTGTTCCAGCACATCCCACAAATGCTCAATCGGATGAAGATCTGGGGAATTTGAACACCTTGAACTCTTTCATGTCATGTTCCTCAAACCATTCCTGAATAATTTGCAAAAGCAGTGTGGCAGGAAGCATTGCTGCATGCTGAAAGAGGCCACTGCCATCAGGCAATACTGTTGCCATGAAGAGGTGTACTGTCTGCAACCATGTTTAGCTTGGTCATACGTTTCAAAGTAACATCCACATGAATGCCAGGACCCAACGTTTCCAGCAGAACATTGCCCAGAGTATCACACTGCCTCTGCCGGCTTGCGTTCTTCCCATAGTGCATCCTGGTGCCATCTCTTCCTCAGGTAAACAATGCACACGCACCCGGCATCCACATGATGAAGAAGAAATGTGATTCATCAGACCAGGCCACCTTCTTCCATTACTCCATGGTCCAATTGTTACGCACATGTGTCCATTGTAGGCACTTTTGGTGGTGGACAGGGGTCAGCATGGACACTCTGACTGGTCTGTGGCTACGCAGCCCCATACACAGCAAGCTGTGATGCACTGTGTGTTCTCACACCTTTCCATCATAGCAGCATTAACTTTTTCAGTATTTTGTGCTACAGTAGCTCTTCTGTGGGATCGTATCGGACCAGACGGTCTAGAATTCGTTCCCCACGCGCATCAATGAGCCTTGGGCGCCCATGACCCTGTCACCGGTTGTCCTTCCTTGGACCACTTTTGGTAGGTACTAACCACTGCATCCATTGAACACTCCACAAGACCTGCCGATTTGGAGATGCTCTGACCCAGTCCTCTAGCCATCACAATTTGGTTCTTGTCAAAGTGGCTCAGATCCTTACGCTTGCCCATTTTTCCTGCTTCCAACACATCAACTTCACCGTTCACTTGCTGCCTGATATATCCCACCCCTTGACAGGTGCCATTGGAACGAGATGATCAATGTTATTCACTTCACCTGTCGGTGGTTTTAATGTTGTGGCTGATCTGTGTATATAGATAGATGGATATATAGACAGACAATGAGATCAAGATTTCATTGTAATTAATAAAGGTTACATTGAAACATTGCGTTTTGCGTCCTTGAAAATTGAAAACATAGTACTTGAGAGTCCTTGAATTTCATTTTGTACAGTATCGCCAGAATGAACCCTGTTTTATAGCATATTGCCATTTTATTACTGTGCTGCTGTGACACTATCCATCTAATCCGCTGTCCTGTCCTCCCCTCCCTCCAGGTGGAAGTGAAGCCATACGTCCTGGACGACCAGCTGTGTGACGAGTGCCAGGGAACGCGCTGCGGAGGGAAGTTCGCCCCCTTCTTCTGCGCCAATGTCACCTGCCTGCAGTACTACTGCGAGTACTGCTGGGCGGCCATCCACTCCCGGGCCGGCCGCGAGTTCCACAAGCCGCTGGTGAAGGAGGGCGGGGACCGGCCGCGTCACATCTCCTTCCGCTGGAACTGAAGGTGGAGCGGTGGGGGAGGGGGGCGAAAGAGGGGGCCGACGGGGTGGGGGGGGGATTCATTTAGGGAGGGTCTTGGGGCTATTCTATAGAAAATAAATGCACTTTTCTTTTTGCTGGTTCCTTTAAAAGAAGAAAAAAAAACAACTACTTAATTTATTTTTTTATTTTTTAATTGGGCCTTCTAAAAGAAGTAATTGCTTAAAAGAAAAAAGTAAAATCCCATTTATGTTTAGAATTTTAAGTTAAGTGCATGAGTTTATGGATGCATTAGATTTGGAATTAGATGTTTTTCTGACTTGACTGTAATTTCTTTTCTTGCATTAGCTGGCGAAGCTGCTTACATTTGTTGTCGATAACATGAGATTTGAGTGGTGTGCGGTACCGAAATCAGTATGACTACAGGAGTTGGGTTAAAGAAGGGTGCATTTTGTTACTTTTTATTTTATGCATGCAGGACTAGAGAACAGCTGTACAACTTACCAAAGGTTGAGCGGGGGTGGGGGGGGGGGACAAAAACACAACTGAGTTGAACAGAGTAGGAACACAATTTAACATGGTTTGACAATTAAACTTTTCCGGACGTTCAGATTCTAGCATCGAAGGTATGGCGACGAAAACCTCTGCTCGGTCTTTTTTTTTATTTTTTATTTTTTTTTATTTTTTATTTAAACTTTGAGATGGCGGCAAAGAGTTTTTATGTTTTCGGTTTGAAGAAAAAGAATGAAAACGTCCAAAAAAAAAAAAAAGGAGGAGGAGAAAAAAAAAAAAAGAGGAGAAAAAAAAAAGAAACTACACTTTGTGACCAGTAAATTGCAAAACCAAAGATTGGCCTAAAAAAAAAAAAAACTTATCAAATGCAGATGTTGACCAGAGAGGAAGGCGGGAGGAGGAGGAGGAGGAGGAGGAGGCTGACGTTGTCTTGAGTTTGGGGGTTACAGGTTTCGGAGCGTTGAGAAACGGCCCCGCAGGGCTCAGGTATTGGCAGTGGTGTTTGCTCACTTTATCTTGTCAGGGATATTAGCACTGGAAGTGAACATGCTAATGTAGTGTAAACCAGTGGGAAGGCTCGGTCCGGTCTCCCTGCGCTGTCCACGCTCCACCGCCACTGGAGCCCCCGTCACTGGCGTCGTGGGTGGGGAAAACAGTCGTAGCTGGACACTTTGAAGAAACTTGCTGTCACAGAGATAAATATATTATTTTATACATGGCCTGCTGATTTTTGTACAGTGTTTTATAGCCGATTATTTTGTCATGAACATATATACATTTATTATGCACTACTTTTCTAAATATTTTTTTCAATAGTCATTTTAGGCACATTTTTCACAGATGGGAGAACTCCTTTTGCAATACCTCATTTTTTTTCACTTGGTGAAAAATAATTTTTGTACCTTTTGTTACTAAGAGATCTGCATTTATGGTAAACCTTAATTTAAAATAAAAAAAATATTAATATAATTTTCGATTTAGCTTTTTATATATTTAAGTGCTAATAAATCTCAATTGTTTGGTGCGTTGGTGTGATTCTGTAGAGGGGAGGGAAAAAAGAGGGGAAAAAAAGAAAACCCATTATACAACTTATTCTCAGTCCTAATCAACATTATTACAGGATCCTAAGGCATGGAAAGACCTTTCTAAATGGATTTTGATAGTCTCTGAAGATATATTCTGATATTTTGCTTGTAGTTGTAGTCAATGACAATATCATAAGGTAAATGTTTTTTTGGCTTTCGAGTGGACGTGAAATCTTCCCTCGTATCACCGGGATGAATGACGGCTGTTTAAATATTTAGATCTTCTTTCTGGGGCTGCTTCTGAGTTCTAGTTATTCTTGGCATGCATGATTATGAAAAACAAAATAACATGGCTAGTGTTAACCGCAGGACCTATTGCAATGCACTAGATCGCCCTTATACCCCCCCCCCCCCCCCCCACACACACACACACAGCCCCTCTCTCTCCCCGTCGATGACTTCTTTTGTCTCTTCACACGCCTCTCTCTCACACACACACATATATATACACACGCATGGCGACAACACGTGGAGGAGTTTTGTGAAACGTGCAGGACACTCGCTAGGAACGATTGTTTTTTTTGTTTTTGTTTTTTTTGTTGTTTTTTTTAAGTGGAGAGAGTGGATCACTTGACACCCCCCTTCCCCTTCCCTTTGTGATGTGGCATGCTT
Organism: Zeus faber; assembly: GCF_960531495.2. NCBI lineage: Eukaryota > Metazoa > Chordata > Actinopteri > Zeiformes > Zeidae > Zeus > Zeus faber. The sequence continues at coordinate 21,046,791 of NC_137199.1, read as the reverse complement.
CAGGAAAACACGACCTGAATGTGATTAATGTTGCAAGTTAACTTTGAGCCATTATGTGCAATACTTATTCTTTCCAGAAAGAAGTCGCTGCAGTGCAAAGTCATTAATCCACGACGGATCATTCGATCGTTCACACGTTATTTGTTTTATGAGAAAAAAAAATTAAATAAATCATGCTGGTGTCTGTAAGAGGGGAAAAAAAAATAAACAAAAAAAAAAGTTCTTTTTAATTTATACCTGAATTTTATTTTTAAACATTTAGTTGTTTTTTGTGCTTTTATTTACTTATTTTGCTACTACCATGCTACTGTGATTGAAAACATTGTAAATACTAGGTCGATAATGTATTTAGCATTTGCTATATTTTCAATTGAAATGTATATCTTTAATTTTGATCAGATTTGTTATCTATTTTTTTTTTTTTCTTCTTCTTTTTGGGGTGATGTGTTAAACCTCTCGTGTCTAGTTTTCTAATTGCTGTATTGTGCTCCACATTTTCGGATGAAAAATAATATTGATATGTTTGCTAGTATTACTTGATTGCAAATTTTCAATAGTTTTTAATTGTATGCTGGCAATGTTTTATTTATTAACTTTTTTTTTACTCTTTTGATTTTTATTAAGTCATTTCACATTTATAATTTCTGATTTTTATATTTTCCTTCTGATTAAGTTGTGCTAAAATACAGACGTCAGTTTTTATGGTTGGCTCGTAGTATTGAAGTAAGATGGAAGATCTATTGTCATATATTCATTTGCAGCCAACTATTTATAACTGTATGCATACATTTGAAGTATTTGTAATGTGAGATGTTGAATGAATAAAATAACTGTGACAAAAGAATTTGCGCAACGATGTCAAAGTAGATGGAATTACATCTTTTTTAATTTCAATTCCAAATGAGGGCTTAGAGAATCTTTAGTCTGTGTGTATACCTAGTTTAAAAAAAAACAACTAAAAAATCTAAATGACATTGGGTCTGAAGTATTTACAGGCTCAAGATTGTGTCAGGCATTGCTTCTGATCACTCGCCAAACATGAGCTGAACATCCACCGATCAGCCACAACATTAAAACCACTGACAGGGGAAGTGAATAACATGGATCATATCGTTCCACTGGCACCTGTCAAGGGGTGGGATATATGAGGCAGCAAGTGAACAGTCAGTTCTTGAAGTTTATGTGCTGGAAGCAGGAAAAATGGGCAAGCGTAAGGATCTGAACCACTTTGACAAAGACCAAATTGTGATGGCTAGACGACTGGGTCAGAGCATCTCCAAATCGGCAGGTGGTGTGGGGTGCGGTTGTTAGGCCCTATCAAATGTGGTCCAAGGAAGGACAACCGGTGAACTGGCCACCGGGTCATGGGCCCCCCTGGTCCGATCCCACGGAAGAGATACTACAGCACAAATTACTGAAAAAGTTCATTCTGCTATGATAGATGTCAGAAGACAGTGCATCACAGCTTGCTGCGTATGGGGCCGTGTAGCCGCCGATCAGTCAGTGTCCATGCTGACCCCTGTCCACCGCCGAAAGCACCTACAATGGGCACGTGAGCGTCCAAACTGGACCATGGAACAATGGAAAAAGGTGGCCTGGTCTGATGAATCACGTTTTCTTCGTTTACAATATGTGGATGGTCGTGTGTGTGCGCGTTGTTTACCTGGAGGCAGTGTGATGCTCTGGGCAATGTTCTGCTGGGGAACCTGGGGTCCTGGCTTTTATGTGGATGTTACTTTGACACGCTCCACCTACCTAAACACTTGTTGCAGACAAAGTACGCCCCTTCATGGCAACCGTGTTCCCTGATAACCGCAGGATAATGTGCCTTGGCACACTGCAAAAATTATTCAGGAATGGTTTGAACATGACGAAGAGTTCAAGGTGTTGACTCAGCCTCCAAATTCCCCAGATGTCAATCCGACGGAGCATCTGTGGGATGTGCTGGAACAACAAGCCGGATCCATGGGGGCCCCACTTTCCAACATCCAGCACTTAAAGGATCTGCTGCTAACAACTTGGTGCCAGATACCACAGGACACCTTCAGAGGTCTTGTGGAGTCCATGCCTTGATGGGTCAGAGCTGTTTTGGCCGCATGAGGGGGAGCTAGGCAGGTGGTTTTGGTCAAAAATTTTTTTTAAATAAAACCATCTCACAAGCACACACTGAGGACTAAGCTACAGCCTAGGCAAACAACTAAACATTATATACTGTATATACATATATAATGTGTGTATGTTTTTGTAGTCTTAATGTTGTTTGCATATACTGCATTTGCATATTATCAAACACCGGATCAACAACTTGATAGGTAAATTTAAAGAATGCTTCATGTTCATAGTTCATAGATGAATGTAATGCCTCACAATACACGCATACAGCAACACACATGGTTATGCAGAAGCTGTATAAATCAATATGAGAGTAACGTTCAAAAAAATACACTCTGCATGTGAGGTTGCCGCATTTCCCTTTTCGTTGTTTCACAATTAGCATCACTGTTTCAACTAAAAAAAAAAAAATATATATATATATATATATAAATAAAATGAAAGAGTTGGACCCCTAAACAAGGTAGTGGAAATGTGGCCCCCGGCACAACACGCAGTCGCGGAGCGGCCCTAGTACTAGTGACGTCAGAGACATCGCTCCCCCCCTGCTGGCCGGGAGCGGAACTGACACGCGCCCGGCCGACAAGCCTTCACTTCAGGCGAACCGCCATTTCCACACGTTTCTACACGTTTCTACACGTTTCTACACGTTTCTACAGGCACTTCGACACGCCAGCGACGGAGACGGGGAGGGATGCCTCGTGGTGTGAAGGCCGTTTATGTCCCTCGCTTCGGCTCGCAGCCAGACGGCGGTCGAAGGAACGACAGGCCGACGGAATATCAGGTGGAGCTTCCCCCGGCTGGCGGCGAGGGTCGGCCGTCCAACAAGGAGGACAAACTCGGGAGAGGGAAGGAGGAGGACGGAGGAAAAGTCTGTAACAAATCCACCAGACCCCCCGCGAGTCAGCTCAGAGGCTCCAGAATGAAGAGGGCCGCCCGGGAGGAAGAGGAGGGCACCCACCCGACCGGCCCCTGTAACGTTTCCCTCTAGTTCAGTCCTAGTTTAAAGTGGTAATCCGTGACATTATTTTGTTTTGGAAAAAAACCCCAAAACAAATCCCCAATATTTTATATTCCTCCCATATTTATATAGCAGGCACTCGAGAAGAATCGATTTATTTACATTACATTACGCATACATCCATTTTTATGTGGCGGGGTCCGCCTCTCCCCCCGGTAGGAACGCACCGATCGGCCGTAGCAAGTGATTTCGACAAAACTATCTTACGTCCCACTTCTTGTTCAACGCTCAGTCGTTGTCATTTCAGCTTTGCCTGGCCAAGTGCGTGGAGACATGTTCACTTTTTCTGCAAGGACCGCACGGCAGAAAACATCGACTAAAAAGGTAAAGGCACCGTGTCACACTGGGGCCGCGCTCACACCTGGCTCAAAATGGGTGAATATTAATGTCAACTGATCGGGAGAAGGGATATTAGTAATAGTAAATAATACTACGGGGCTAAGTGTAGGAGATGCTATTCGTCCTCATATTTAAAGAGGCAGAATTAATTTCACTTTGACTTGCTGCAACGGGAAGCATGGTCTACCCCCAGTCGAGCATCGGCTTTTGTCGCAGGGGCAACCCAACAAGTACGTGCGGATTGGAGAAATTGGAGGATTATTATTTTTATTTATTTTTGCCTCCGAGTTGAGAAATGTTCGGGTTTCCCGGTGCTGGTTCTTTTTTTTTTTCTTACATAAATCACGCCTTCCTATGACGGTCCCTGCTGCGATACAGTGATGCCACTACCACCGCCGTACATTTTTGACACATAGCACCAGAAGGAAAATGTACAGTCGTATGTTAAAATCCAAGCCGGCGTGCTCACCCACTATGGAGTGAAACCTTGTTTTTGTTTTGTTTTTGTCCCCCCACACCTTAATGACGACAATCTACCGACCGTGAGATCAGAGTCCCGTCTTAACCGGCTCGTATAGAGGGACACTCCGATCTGGCATCAGCGCGCGCGTATGAAATCGCCCCTTTAATCCGCCCTGATTAGGCCACCGCGCAGGACCTTCCCCGCAGCCTCCCTCCTAATCTCTTCGTCTCTCCCCGGGTCTTCATCAACTTCAAGCTCGCTGCCCTCAGAACCATCTCCAGGATGCTGAGTGAGAACGCGCGGATCAGAGAGCGGCTGGCCGCCCTCGCCCGGGGGAGCCGCCGTCTTGACTGACCAGAGGGCCCACCACCCCCGCCCCGGGGCGCGTCACACGGCGAGAGCGTTCACTCGCTTCACCTCGCTCAAGGCAAATTCCCTTATCTGTTGTACGGAGGCGGACATTATCCCCAGGGGATGAGGTTGTGTTTATTTCCGTTCACTGAGTTCGTAGCAAGACTAACATGTCCGGAGTTAAATGAGCCCCTCACTGGTGTGTAGGCGCACGTTGTGTTCATCAGAAGGAATGTTATGTTATCAAATGATATTAAATGTTATTATATCCACACAACCCATATTCTGGCTTTAAAAATACAAGTTTAGGGATGAAATAAGGTCTTCTGTTTAAAGGGAACGAGACAACTTCTTGTCTTTCCCCACTAGATGGCGCCACCTCCTTCTCTATCTGGTTTTAAAGGGGACCTATTATGAAAAGCTCACTTTTTCAGTGCTTGTGCACACACATTTTGGTCTCTGGTGGACCTACGAGCAGAAAACTGTGCAATAAGCACCCAGTCCGTTTATTTTTATTTTTTGCTGCCTTTGTCAGAAAACATGGGATTCAGCGAGCCGCTCAGATTCGTGTTTCAGTCCTACGTCATTTTGAGACACAGTAGAATGGGACCTGCCCCGCGTCGGAGGGCAACTCCACCCACCGTTGTAGAAATAACACGGAGAATAACAAGCGGCGCTGGGAAAGACCAGCACAAATCTTTTGAAAGAAATAGGAATTAATACAGACTGTCCGTGAAGAAACTGCAGACGATGGAAATGTAAGTACAGTGGTACTTTGACTTACGAGTTTAATTCGTTCCGTGACAGAGCTCGTAATTCAATCTGCTCATATAGCAAATCAATTTTCCCCATTGAAATTAATTGAAATGCCATTAATCCGTTCCAGCCCCCAAAAAACGTTGTTACGTGTTTTTAAATAAGAAAAATGTATTTATAAATAACAAATATTGTATAAAAACATAATAAAAGAGTGTCGAAGAGAATTTGCTCATGTTTTTCTATGATTTCATACTTTAATTCAATCGACATCATCCGCTTCTTCTTCTCAGCACTTAATCTATTAGGACCCATGGTTAGAAGAAAAAAAAAATTGGCAAAATAACTGCACGAAAAGCACAAAACACAAAAGAGATGCTCCCACGGTCAGGTAACCACGTGAAGTGAACGAGTGAGACGCGGGACGCTGGCCAGATTTGCTCGCCACTCCAACTAGCGGCGGCGTACCTGAAGCTCGCTCCTCCTAACCAACATTTTTGCTCGCAAATCAGTACAAAACAATCTATGGAACGACGGCTCGTTACTTGGAAAACTCGTATGTTAGGGCACTTGTAAATCAAGGTACCACTGTATTTGAAAATAATTCTGCGTTTCTTTCTAGAAAAAAGAAAAAAAGAAAGAAGTATGCGGTAGATAGACTGGAGGCTGCGGCGCACAGTCCGCTGTACGTTTCTCCAAACAAAATCAGTAAAAGTAGTGTGTCTTTATTGTACATGTATTTATTTTATCTTCTGACATTTACATGAAACAAAAAATTCCCCACGGTGTCCCGGTTGTGTCTCCGAAAAGCTTGCAGAACGCCAATGAAAGTCGGAGCGAAATTTTAAGTTTGGACCTGTGGATCTAATAACCAGTGAAGATTCAACAACTGGATTGCTTATTTCTCACCTCAACTTTGATCAGAAACAGATTTTAATGGACTGATGAGGTGAAATGAGCAGAAGAAAAAAAGAACCCGGAGCTTTTGCTCAAACCCCATTGGCTCAGAGAAGCGTGGCCCCTCCCACTTAAACAGAGCGTGAGGAACGCGAGGGATTTAGAGGCATGTCAGAATGGCTAGAATGCATAATCCGATTCATTTCACAATCACACACAAATATTATTATTGCATGACGGTTACTTCGCATCTAGGTCGACAACGATTTAAAAAGCAATTGAATGACTCAACTTTCTTTCACAGAAAAGTTGAAAAATTGTTAACTCTGTCTTCTCACCCGTTTAACGTGAATAAGTCAGTGACCTGTGAAACATGTCACCAAAGACAGATTATAATAGCAACATTTAATTATGGTAGTTGATCTTTAAACACAGGGATCATTTTATAGATTCCAGCTTCAAATGGATATACTTTTTTTTTTTTTTTTCTCAAAACTTTAATATTTTTGGAAAGTGACTTAAACCGGCTTACTTTAGGCTTTTAATGGAGAACGTCTCCCCATGACTGGAAGGTTCCTCTTATCAGGGTTTATGTTTATAAATTAACTTGAGTGAAACATGTGGGTGTAGTTATTTTAACAGTGAAATAATTGCTGTTAAACCATGGACAATTTAGTTTAATTGTTCTCCACTCTCTTAATGTTGTGATGGATCGGCCTCATTGCCTATGGGTTCACACTCCAGTTGTTTCAGCCTTTCATGGTCCATCTTTCTCTCAGGACGACGGGTACGTTGCCCAGACTTCGCACAAGTCCCATCAAAGAGAAAAAGAAAAAGGAAAATGTGCAGGTGACTGACATAGCGGCGGACCAATCCCAGCTCAGCAAACTGTCGCTTCGCACTATTTCCTGTGACATCGAGCTGAACGGAACAGTGTTTGATAACTCACAATGCTGGGAAAATGGTTTAAAGGTGTTTAGAAGGTACATTCAAGTTTATTTGTATAGTACAGTTCATACACGGGGGCAGTGCGAAGTGCTTCCCGTGAGGCGTAAAAGACATAAAAACAAAGAAGAATAAAAACAGAGGTGATGGATGGATAGATAGACAGAGGGATTAACGGATTGATGGATGGATAGATTGACGGAGGGAAATCGCAGCGTCGGCAACGGCTTCCATAAAAAGTAATTTTCCGTTCGTATAAAAATGTTCCGTTCATTTGTAGGTTTTTTTTCGGGCTGGGTTACATTTTGTTTAGAAATAAAATAATAAAAATAAAAAGCAAAAACGGGATAAAAAAAAAAAAGACAACCGATTCACCGGCCTCAGCACACACCTGACCACATGTTTTTCTCCGCCCATAAACCCTCAAACGTGTCGAATTACAACCTGTAATCTTTAAACGTCTGATGACAAGACCCGCCGTCCTACTAATCGCTCTCTCCACGTTCAAGTATGTTCTCAAACTGTACATGTATGTCGGTGCGAATGATGTGGTTTTAAAATGATGTCGTTGATAACACCCTCCGCTTCCCGAGCCTTTTTAGCCGCGGGAAATGCAGCTGAGGATATCAGTTAGTTAAAGTTCAATTGTTGGCCTATGTTTTCCAACACCTCATATGGTGGCAACAAAAACATTGGACGGAAATTCACCGTTACAAGATCTGCAGCAGCCATCCTGCGTACCCAGTACAAACCACTGAACATGTGGCGTATTGAGTGTTTTTTAAGCATGGAGAGCAACAGGCCTTTTAATCAGCGCTGTGGTGGCGCCTCCACCTCGCCACCACAGCGCTGCCGGGCCCCTGGATCTGCGGCTTGCTGCGTTGTTTACATGGAGAGACGGAGCGAGGGAGGGAGGGAGAGAGAGAGAGAGAGAGAGAGAGAGAGCGAGAGAGAGAGAATGGCGCCAGGGGCAACATTTCAACAAAATGAAAAAGTCACTGTTGTTTGGTTTTGTTGTTCTGAAAATAAAGTGGTCCGCGAAGAGATTGGGTATACCGGAGGCCATGAAAATAAGTCTGAACCCAAAATAGTGAATTACGCTTCTGATGCTCTTGTGTTTAAGATGGTTTATTATTATTATTATTTATTATTATTATTATTATTATTATTTATCTTCTGGGATGAATAACGTATCTAGCCTAGCCTAAATAAATGGTATTGTGTATGAAGTAATTTCTACCTGCATATCCAATAGTGATTGACTTGTTCCCATGATTTTTAGCTTTTCTTTTTGTTTTATGAACTCCATCTTCAACTGAGAGAATTAGATATGACCACAACATAGCAGTATACCTTGCGCATACCCAGGCAGACCTGAAACAAAATGTTCATCAACCTGTCTTTCTATGTTATCGAGGTTGCAAATGTTTATATTACCTATTTGCTACCTAATTCATGCGTTATTAACTTCTTATATATGTATATGTGTTATATATTTTTTTGTTATTGTTGACCTAACCCCAAAGTAAATCTTGAGATCCAGAACACTGAATAATATAATTCATAATTATAATAATACGCAGCACCTCCCCATCATGTCACTGTCCTCCATGTTAGAGAAGGGTAGGACACTTGGTCAGTCAAATGACTGATATATGCAAAATATATGCAAAGTGCACACGGAGGTTTATGGGGGGAGCATCAATTTATAGGCCCTGAAAACAGCGTAGCTGCAATGGCTGTGGCAAGCCATTTAAACATTTAATCCATAGGACTAACTATCACTTTTTAAAAGTCCCTAGTACTTATATTTTAGTTGCTATTCCAACAGTTACTAGTAACTATTTTAGTTTTATTAGTCAAAATGTATTAGGTACTGTAACTTATTTATTAGATAATAGTAACTATTCAAATTTTACGAGTCACTATTAATTGAGCACTAGTACTTATTCATTAATGACTTTTCCTGCTGTTACTAGGAACATTTTTTGTTGTACCAGTAACAATGTATTTTTTACCCGTCATGAGAAATGACAAGACAAAACAGCTTGTTGATAGTTGAATTTAAAATGTTACTGCTAAAACAAAATGTGTTAATTGCAACAGCAAGAAAAGGCACTACTCCCTAATGAATAAGTACGAGTACTCAATTAATAGTGATAGAGTAAAATGAATCAATTAAAATTGGAAAAGATACTGGTAACAATCAGAATAGATACTAGTCAGAGGCAAATGTTTAATATTTCAAACATGGAGCCCCATAGGATTCAATGACAAAATTGTCCAAATTGTCTAAGTTATTAGTAACATTGGAATTGTTACTAGTATCTAATAAATAAGTACTAATACCTTATACATTTGGACTAGTACAACAAAAATACAAACCCCAATTCCAATGAAGCTGGGACGTTTTGTAAAACGTAAATAAAAACAATACAATTATTTGCAAATCCTTTTCAACCTATATTCAATTGAATACACTGCAAAGACAAGATATTTAATGTTCAAACTGATAAACTGTATTGTTTTTTTTGCAAATATTCACTCATTTTGAATTTCATGCCTGCAACACGTCCAGAAAAAAGCTGGGACAGGGGCAACAAAAGACTGGGAAAGTTGAGGAATGCTCAAAAAACACCACACATTCCACAGGTGAACAGGTTCATTGGAAACAGGTGAGTGTCATGATTGGGTATAAAAGGAGCATCCCCGAACGGCTCAGTCGTTCACAAGCGAGGATGGGGCGAGGTTCACCACTATGTGAACAACCGCGTGAGCAAATTGTCCAACAGTTTAAGAACAACGTTTCTCAACGTACAATTGCAAGGAATTTAGGGATTGCATCAGCTACAGTCCATAATATCATCAAAAGATTCAGGGAATCTGGAGAAATCTCTGCACGTAAGCGGCAAGGCCGAAAACCAACACTGAATGCCCGTGACCTTCGATCCCTCAGGCGGCACTGCGTTAAAAACCGACATTCTGTAAAGGATATTGCCACGTGGGCTCAGGAACACTTCGGAAAACCATTGTCAGTTAACGCAGTTCGTCGCTATATCTACAAGTACAAGTAAAAACTCTACCATGCGAAGCGAAAGCCACATATCAACAACACCCAGAAAGGGACGTCCCTGCTTATTTCGGCAAGACGAGGCCAAGCCACATTCTGCATGCGTTACGACAGCGTGGCTTCGTAGTAAAAGAGTGGCCTGCCTGCATGTCTCCCATTGAAAATGTGTGGCGCATTATGAAGTGCAAAACACGACAACGGAGACCCTGGACTGTTGAGCAACTGAAGTCGTACATTAAGAACGGGAAGGAATTCCAACTCCAAAGCTTCAACGATCAGTGTCCTCAGTTCCCAAACGCTTATTGAGCGTGCTTAAAAGGAAAGATGATGTAACACAGTGGTAAACATGCCCCTGTCCCAGCTCTTTTGGAACGTGTTTGCAGGCATGAAATTCAAAATGAGTGAATATTTGCAAAACAACAATACAGTTTATCAGTTTGAACATTAAATATCTTGTCTTTGTAGTGTATTCAATTGAATATAGGTTGAAAAGGATTTGCAAATCATTGTATTCTGTTTTTATTTACATTTTACACCGCGTCCCAACTTTATTGGAATTGGGGTTTGTAGTTACTCGTAACTGTTGGAAAAGCAACTAGTAACTAAACTATAAGTACTAGTAACTTAAAAAAAATGGCTTGTTCGTCCTATGGATGAAATGTTTAAACAGGTTTCCATAAAGGTTATTTGATGACCTTACTGCAGCGATCCTGATCACCGCTTTCATTAGCGTCATTAAAGTAACACGTCTTGACAGCGTCTTCACACTCCTCCATATCTGCCCTCGGAGAATTCTAAACGCATATTTAGGGGCACAAAAACAAACTGCACTTTTTAAACAACAGCGTGGGTGAATTGCCCGGTAATTATTATTTTATTTTTTTACGTAGGTGTCGATCCCAGATGAGCCTGCAATCAGTTTCATGATGTCATGCACATTTATTGGTCCTAATTAGGTCAACATGTGGAAAACCTTATCTCCAGCCACAAACAAACTGTTGAGACTAATCTCTCACTTGCAGCCAAACAGGAGAAGAACAGAGAAGGCTGTGCCTTATTTAGTTTTTTCGTTTTTTATTTTATGATTTATAGTTCATTATGGTTTTTAGTTTTTAACACAATACAAACAAGTAAGAAAAAACAAAATACACTCTACATTCATTCATTCTTATCAGCCTGCATGCACATAGAGTACATCTGCACTGCTATTACCGGGAATTCAATCTAGTCTAGGGACCCATGTGAATGTGATATATTTGTAAAATGTATTATTTGGCAGATGAATAAGGTTTATTCAACAGACAGTTGGGTTTTCTACAAAAGTGAAGAGAGAAAGGGACTTAAGTCTACACCACCATTTTTGTGGAAAGACGCCATAATTGTCATTATGTTGTGTTGTTTTCGTTTTTTTTATCATTGAATTAAAATTTTTTACAGTGTCGGAATGTCTGAGCGTTCAAATAAATACTTCCCGTGATGTGAGCGGAGCAGCTTGGCGGAGGTCACCTGGATCCAGCAGCTCTACGGTGTGTAATCATGCGCCTGGAGGAGCCGGCACAGCCATGCGGAAGGCGCCGCTCTCACTCACTGCAGATGGTGCCTCCGTGTGTGTCTGCGAGAGGGGGAGAGGAGGGAAAAACGTAAAAATAGAAGAGAAAAGCAAGCTCAGGGCCATGGGGTTTACTTTTAAGCAGAGCGAGGGAACACGGAGTACAGCAGAGCACAAGTTCACCAACAAGGGCCTTGAGTTGGGTTACTTCAGATTAAAAAGCGGTATGGCTGCATGGGTCTACAGAATAGAGAGGAAAAAGGGAAAATTATTATTATTATTATTATTATTATTATTGGTCCATCCTGTAGGGATGGACCGCTATTGTTATTGTTTGGATTATTATTATTTTTATTCCCCCTGGCACTTTTCGGGCTAAAACTGTCTGGAACGGAACAACAGCTGCAGCTGCGGACACGGTTGAGGTGTCGTTAGAACCGGTACGTCGCTGACATCTCGTGGTTCAAGTTTCACACAAATCGATCCACATGCGCAGAAGGAAATGGTGGGAAAACCAACAAAATCGGACCGGGAGTAGCCAAATGTTTGCGCGTCGCCCACACGCCAACGTTCTAAATCTTCCGGTCGGGTGGTGGAGTGAGATGAGTTTGTGGTGTAAGACACTTTGTGACATCATCCAATTTGTTTGCAAACTGTGTGTGTGTGTGTGTGTGTGTGTGTGTGCGTGGGTGTGTGTGAGCCTGTGTGTGTGTATATTGTCTTATCTGCTTAACCTTGGCGGGGCGTTTCGTTTGATATTTTATTCTCCCGCCCTTTGTAAATATAAACACGGTCTGTTGCATCTAACCGTGTACCTCCTGCGACAGTCGAGGCAGCCCTCCTAACACACAAACTGAAGGAGTCAAATACAGTCTAAAACGTATTCCGTGTTTGTGTCTTCACACACGGAGTTCGCTTGGAGCTCCAGAGCAGCGGGTCTGAATTGTGTCCTAATTTTAATCCCAACACTATATGGAGGGTGGGAATGGATTCCACAACTATATGGGTGTGACCTTTACATTATACATACAGTATGAGTAGTGAGTATTGCTGGATATAACATCCTTAGTTTTTTACAGTAGAAGAGCCTGTCAGTAAATATGCCATATATCTATTAGACATTAAACATGAAAAAAAAAAAGTGGCGATAAGGCAGGGATTTAACTGTAATGCCTTTGTCGTTCAAGGGATTTATTTTGTTTTGGTATTTAACATTAGGGATTGCAAGCAAGTGCAACAAATTGCAATATAAAAGCAAGAAAATGCAATGAAAAGATCCAGCAACAAACAATGAAGCCATGACAGCATCCTCAGTATTTCAGAAATCTACCCTGGACAGCAGAGTGTTTTGATTTGAGATTAAACCATTTATATTTGACATTATCATTACTCATAGTTCCATTGTGGTCCTGTCGCTTATCTTTTGCTCCTGGATTTTGACATTTGAAGTTTTAATTTTAATATGTGGTGAACTCTAAATATACTCATTATGGATACTGCAAAATAGGCCTAAATCCATTTAAATGAGCCTCAGGGGAGTGTAATGAAATTTGGGTTATCCTCATCCAGGACAGCCAGGCTCTCCAGTTTACATTAATTTACCTTCAAACGCACGAATCTCATCTGTGCTTCCGTATTACTCAGAATCCTTTCTTTCTCTCAGTGGCTTTGGATTTGGGAAAAAAAAACCCTCAGAACTCATTTTACTTTTAGCTTTAATCCATGCGAGCCTGTACTTAAAACTGCATCAAACTTTGGTTATGTTGAAGCCCTTCTTTAATGAGCCTTTTTAGCAGGTTTATTTTGACTGTCGAGAGATGAAATATTGAGCCTTCGTGTCTTGATTGGCTTGTTATGGCTACAGTAAAAAAAACTATGGGTTGCTGAGGTTTAAACCCATTTAGAACTTCATTTAATATTTAGACACTTTATCTTATCCTTATAATACAGTTTTTTATGCATTTCACTTATATAATACACTACTACTATACTTGCCAATTTATGTGGTGTTTCAAAATGTTTTACTTAATGTACAGTATTTTTGCTTTAGATTGGCTGCTAAATTATTTTATGAACCCCCAAAAACGTTCTACTCAAATAGTTAAGCTTCCCTATTGTTATTGCCGGGAAGTTATATAAGTCCAAGCTTCATCTCTCAGAACTCATTCGCATCCAGCCATTTGCGACACGTAGACAAATAACATGAGCCGATGCTGTGTTTAAAGGAAACTCGGAAAACTGTAACTCATTCTGTGCTGACTCGTACCAAACCCCGAAGACTATTATCGGTCACAGAAGACGTCTACGCACCACAGAACCTTTGGAGGAACCGTCCTTTTCTTTTGTGTCCGTACTGCATGATGACTATTATTATTATAATTATAGGACCTTTTGTGAAATCCACTGGAACACGATTAGCAGGTGAATAAAATGGAAGGATGGGTGGATGGCCAGTGGAACACAGCACAATGGGATAAGCCTAAGAAGATCCAATTCTAGCCTCTCTTGTGCCCTTGCAAGTTAAAGTCAAAATAACGCCTTTAGATATTTTATTCCACAAGGAGTTTTCCCCAAAAGGAAGCCTGGCTTGTGGCATGTTTAAGTTAATGTAGATGCTAAGGTAAAAGTGGGACTGTAAGGGTTCCCTTAATAGCAGCTTTGTTTCAAGATCATCAACAACAGCCATTTTCGAGTATCCAACCCTCTTGCAGCGGCCTCTGTAGTCTCGTGCTTGTCGCCAGCAGATCTGTTCTGGATGAAACAGGGCAGAAGAGAAGAGAGCTGAGCTAATTGGTGTTTGGGGTAATCGGCACAAGCTGAAGATCTGCTGAGTTACAGATCTTCAGCTTGTAACCTTTCGAGGGGATTGCGCAGGGGCACCAGGGCTGTCCAACGCTTCCCCACAGTGAACCTGGACAGAGCCTCCGCCTGCCCCAGCAGGGAAACCTCCACACTGACACCAGCGGATGGGACAGACAGGTCAGAAGCTAATTGGGCTCAATGGCCCCATGGTGAGAGCAACCACACAAATTACAGCGGAGGCAAATTATAGGTGGTGTTGCATTTGCACGCACTGTAAGGTACTCAGAGCATGGATATAGGGGGGTGACATCAATGCATGAGACGCTCACCTGGTATAATCTTTGCTGAACAGCAGGTTCCTCACCGTGAGCTGACATTGCATAATCATTATAGTTTAATTGGTCTCATTCATGTACAAATTGTAGGCTAGTGTAGGCTAGAAGAGGTAGTAGGTATAGGCCTGCCATTGTTGTTGGTGTTCTGCTGGCCCCAATACTTTCACTGGCCCAGCAAAAACCTTTATTCTCTTTTTTCAAACCTACACTATGTTGTTCTGCCAAATAGCAGCCATGTGTTGCCGTGAGTCATAATAGCACTCTAAAACTCATTATTGTCTTCCTTCTTTTTCTTAAGAAGCAGATGTACGAGCCCCTCTAGTAGCCAAGGCCCTGGGTCTATAGAATTGTGGATTGGTGGATCTTCTTGTTTATACCAGATCCTGCACACCGTCTCTTAAATAATGGATGCTGCATCATATAACGTCGGTCTTGAATGCTGCTGCTTAAAAAAAAAGTATTTACGGCACCAGCGATGACAAAATTGTCATTTTGAACCAAGAATACAGCGATGGAAGAGAGGGGGAAGCAACTTATTTGTTATACTGTGCCAAGCATGCCACAAAGTCACTGGTCAATCATCTGGACATCCTTATGGTAAAGCCTGTGATTATATGACTTCCACGGTCGTTTGACGCCCTCGACATCTTCTTCTCTACATATTTACGACGCCTTAATTGAAACCAAAGGAACCGAGGAACCGCTACGACCACGACCGCTACAAGTTTATGCTGGAGATTCTCTCTAATTGATTTGCATGTGCCTGCAGGAGAGCGAGTCCATGCTGTGAATACCTCATTTTATACGGAGCCTAATGATGCTGAGGGGGCCGGGTGGGGGCCTTCACACCGCTGTAATCCTGTTGATTACAGAGAACACAGCCTTCGCCTCTTTGGGGCTTTGGGGCCTGATCACAGAGCACTGGCCGAAGCTCTCAGCAGGCACTTTACATGTGTACTTTGTGTGAGTGCGTGTGTGTGTGCGCGCGCGTGCGTGTGCGCCTATGTGTGTGAGAGAGAGCGAGAGAGAGAGAATATCAGGGATCCATGGAGTAATGGAGTGACGGTCAGTGAAAACATTGACCAAAGTGGCAATTAGCTTTACTGTATGTGTTTGGGCAACTTCACCCTGAACCTTACTTTACCCACATGCAGATGTTTTGCCCAGGCACGTATCGCGCCGGCTATCTTTTCTCTCAACGAGGATAGGTCAATAATAGTCAGTTGAAATGAAACTTTAATAGCTTGATGAACTCTTTACCTTCTCTTCTGAACTTTGATTTCACTCAGCTGGCGAGTGCCCAGTTATTAAAAGCGCTGAGTAGGCACAGGAGAGTCCCTGTCGTTTTCTCATGATGTTTCCTAATGCTGCAGAGCCCTACAGGTATGAGCTTCAAACAGGCGTAGGAAGCCTCTGTCTCCACTAAGAAAGAGCAGAGACTTGGACTAATCGCAGCGGGCGCCACACACCTCAGGAAGGTAGCAATTTTCCATCATTACCGTTAAATCCTGCTTAAAAGAACCGGATTCCACAGGCCTAATTACAAGGTGTTAATAATAACAATGTAATGACAGTCATTTTAAAGCCTACCCAAAACCATAATCCATCTTCCAACTGCCTCTAACTCCAAGTGCATGGTAAGTGCACGGCTCGCTTCGAAACTTTAAAGGCTCCCTAAGTCTTATTGATTACCATTGTGATTACTCCCACAACAAGTGTGCCAGGTTCGACGGGTCAGGGCAGGAGTGAGCTGCGGCTTGGCCTTTCTGACTGTGCACAACCTGCCGTGCGCGGGAAAAACGGCTCATCTGACGCCGCTCACGCGCACGTTTTTTCCACCGCACTTGGATTCTTGGTTGATTGTTGATTGTGTTGTCTTTTAAGGCCCCGTTCTTCGTTCAATGTTGCTATTCTTTATGGCTACATGGGTGATTTTATTTATGTATGAAAAATATCACAATTTTGGTTATAGTTCCAGCCAGTGTGGGTTAGAGTGTATCATCATTAATTAATTGGTACAATATCCACCTAATTCCCAATTATAGGGCACAGTGCTTTCTTTGGGTAATTAGTCAGACGGAGTAATTGGTTCTTGTAGGGACAGCTCGGGATCATCAGTCCTTTTCAGCCTCTGTTTTCCTTCCAGAGTGGGTTCGGGAGGTGGGAGCGGGCAAGGAGAGCTCAGCAATGTCTCATATTGTTTTATATCAAATATATATGTATTTTCTTGCCTTGTTACAAGAAAAAGAAGAGAATTCGATGGAAAAAGAAGAAAGGAATAAACAGAGAATAAAACTGAATGTACAGTAGAATAAAACAGAGAAGGGAGTGGCAGCACTAGAGCAAAGATCAAAGTTAATTGGTGGTAAATGAGGCTGATGTTTACCTGTGCGGTTGGGGGGGGGACGTAGGATGGGGGGGCGTGACCGGCCGTGGCCCCGCCCCCTCCCCCGACCAGCCGTCCAATCACAAGCCTTCCCCGGAGCCGACGGCGGACGCGCACCAGGTCGCGGCGCCGCACAAAGTTTTCCCACTGCCGCAAAGTTTGTTCCTGCGGGGAGTTTGTGTGCGCCCGTTGACAGATGTCACCTTCGGGAACGGCATGACTTCCTCCGTGGACTCCAGGGACGGGCTGGCGGACGAGGACCGGCGCCGGGTGACGGCGTCCGCCGCGCAGGTGTCCCGCCTGCCCTTCAGCGTGGAGGCGCTGATTGCGGACCAGGGGCCCTCGCGTCGCGTCCCGGCTCCGCGGGGAAGCCGGTGTTCGGATAAAGGACGATGCCAGCGCCACCGCCCGGACGAGGTTCCACCGCGTTTTGCTGTCAAGTCACATCTTTCTCACCCAGGGGGCTGTGCGCCTTGGATGTCCACCCCAGCCCGTAAGTAATTAGTAGGAATAAAATATATATTTTTAATTTATATTGAGAAATGTTTCAGTCAAGCATCAATGATTAAAGTGGGAATCCATTCGATTATTATTATTTTTTTAAATCCCATATTTGAAATTAATTCCATATTTATTTAGATGGCACTTTACACACACCGCCATTAAATGTATTTTCATTATGTATACCCTCCGCTATGTGCTGTTTAAATTTGTAGTTGGGGGGGGGGGTCCGCCTTTCCCAGCAAGAATGCACCGATTGGGCATGACAGCCGCTGTCAATTTGGTAAACCAGTTTAGATAGTCGCCGTCGGTAAACTGTAAATACGGATGAACACTGACAAAAAAGAACAGCATTCTCGGATGGAAGACTATCCCGCCCCCTTTCCCGCAAGTGTCCAAGAAAAAACAAAAACAAATCCATCGATCAAAAAAGGCGAACTCTCGAGGATAGATGTCGGAAGTGCAAAAGCAAAACGAAAGTCGGCCCTTTCGCCTGGAATTCTGGGACTTGCAGTGCGTCACCCAGCACAGAGGATCTCATGGATTTCCACTTTATCATAACGAAGCCATTCATTATTTTTCCATTGCGTGTTCATATCTTTGATTATATTCTCCCGTGACCCCGTGCGCTGTGTATGAAAATGAGATGCCGACACAAAAAAGCCGCAACCCATTTTTCTTTGCTTGTTGCGCTCTCCCCTGCACGTCTAGGGCAGCTGAGTCCTGCAGTGTGCTCCCTGCGGAAACACAAGACCAACCGTAAGCCCAGAACGCCCTTCACCACCTGCCAGCTCCTGGCGCTGGAGCGGAAATTCCGACAGAAACAGTACCTGTCGATTGCCGAGCGGGCGGAGTTCTCCTCCACGCTGGCGCTGTCCGAGACGCAGGTGAAGATCTGGTTCCAGAACCGACGGGCGAAAGCCAAGAGGCTTCAAGAGGCCGAGGTCGAGAAACTCAAAATGAGCGCAAGCGTGGGAACCAAAGCGGTGTTCGCGCCGGGCCTCTCCGCCTTTCCCTTCCCATTCGGCGTTAGCCCCCAGCCCAGGTCCTCGGTGCAGTACGGACAGGGTTACCCCTACGGGCGCAGCCCGTTCCTCCCCGCGCACCTGGCCATGTACACCATCCCGGTGGGCTACGGCCTGTTTCACCTCTCCTGAGAGACGCTGGTCTGCACAGATGGAGCTGTGCCGCAGCTCCTGGGTTTCATTGTGTATTCATGAGGCGTGGGGGTGGGAGGGTTGGCAGCATTTGCAATATCCTAAATTGATGCACCTTAGCCCAAATGCAATAATTGCTTGTCAGGAAAGGGCCGAAGTGGGTTTGAATCTTTTGTCTAATTGCCCTGATATTTATTTCAGGAGAACGTTCTTGTGTTTCTTACCTTTTCAATCAATGTGTTTTACCCATGCTGCAAATTTGCAGTTTAACCTGTTTGCCAAGCCCATTGACCTCTATTTTTTCATTATAGAAATGAATACCATATTATTATGTTTATGTGGCCATAACAATTTGTTATCCCTCTCTTATGTGTATTACTGATGGATGCACACCTACTTCGGTCCCAGTATATCCTGCCTGATTCCTTACTCTGTTTATCATATCTGTTGGCATTTTATCACGATAGTCGTCCTAAAGTTGAACGTTTTGAAATTTCATATAAAAAAAAGCTTGAATTCTCAAACCCATACGTTCATTTTTTTTTTTTCCCCCTCATATTGGTTCCAAAGAAAAACATAGAAATGGTGAACAATTGCATTTGTGTGTACTTAATAAAATACAAACAACACATCAATGTAGATGAATAGTGTGTATTATCTACATGTGCTTTCCTGATTAAAAACATTTAGTGCACAGTAGAACACGACAAACAACCGGCCTACAACCAAGCCTACCAATAAGAGTTGGTGATCTTTAAAACGACTCGTAAATACCCTCGGCACTTATTAAGGCAAGCTACAAATTTTTTTTATGGTCCCGCCGAACCACTCGCAGTCAGAGCTCAGGTTCCCTCCCATCTCAAGTGAAACATGTTTACATCCCGGTTACATCATTTAACCTGTGAAGGACACAAGGACACAAGAATCGAAAGCCTCGACGCCCGTCGTCCCTCGCAGACGTATCGAATTGCCGCGGTTGGGTTTGGCGCCGCCGCACGCAGTGTGACCATCTCGCCCAGCTGTTTGGCTTCATGAGCTCATTTGTGGATAAAGGCGAGAATGTTTGGAAAACTAAGCAACGACAAAAGTGTGACAGGTTTACGAATTCGAAAAGGCGTAGAAAATGCAAATGGTCCAGGATACACAGCATGTGCGAGGGGTGGCCTGGGTGGCCAAGTGTGCGGTGCTCTCTAATCAACATTTAAAGAGCCAAATGTCCACTGTGAAGATAGTAGCCCGCGTTATGTTCACGAGGAAAGAAGAGGACATTTTTGCAAAATAACACGTCTCAGAGGGACTAGATTGCAAACATGTGTTTCCATATAATATTTGGGTATCACGGCGTGACCAAGGCCGGCTTTATTTGATTCAAGCCTTATCATAAAACTTTAGACTTTAAATTCTCTTCCTCTCTCTCTCTCTCTCTCTCATGGCAGATTGTCAGGGTAAATACCGAGCGATCGCTGGGATAATTGTGTTTTTTCCTCCCGATTTTGACTCCAAAACGCTGTGAAATTATGTGTGCTTAATGATAAGAGTGCGGACGTCTCTCCCTCTCTCTCGCTCTTTCTTTCCTTTTCTTTTATTTCATTTGCCTCACCCTGTCTTTCTCACTCTCTTGCTCCTACCCCCCATCTCCTAACTTGGTTCAGAGTTGTTACCATTAGCACATATTTCACAGTCCATTTGCTCTGCTCCATTTTGAAATTAAACCCAGCGTTAAGCTGATGGTTTAGATAGCTCGAAAAATCCTGGCCAACAGTCGGAGTAGTTGGGCTTTTAAGTGGCTGCCCTGGGTTGACTACGTATGAAGGCAATGAGAAGCATGACTTAATACTGCTGTTAATAATTATATGTTGCAAAAATTTCCCGTTGCAAAGCCGAATGATTGAAGTGGTAATTTACATTAAACATGTAAAAGACAAATCATTGAATTAATTCAACAGAAAGATGACATAAAAATGACTGATATATTGGACTGGGGAAAAAAAACATCAATATTTATTCTATTTATTATTTATGTTTTGGCTAATTTAACCAGTTGATTTATTAATACTGTAAAATCCCAGTAACACTTTGGTCTGGACTCCACGTTTTTCTCTCCAGAATGAGGAAGCCCTACACTCTGAACCCCAGGCTCCAAACCTGCCTGTTGTAGTGTCGCAGTAGATCCACGAGAGGTCGCAACTTCCCATCTTTTATTCTTCAGCAACTCGTGAGACCCGAGAGGCCAGATGTATGTCTCTCACTCTCCCAAATACAGTACATTTTACACACACACACACACACATTTGAGGATCATTCCTCACAGGGGCAGCGATGAAGAGAAATGTGATCAAAATGTTTCTCCAGTGCTGTAATTAAAGAAGATTCTTTCACCTCTTCCAAGCTTTTCTACAACCCCCAAGAAATACGTAATTCTGGGTTATAGTCAGAAGAACCTATTTACAATACGTAATAGTAATAATGGCATAATAATATGAAACATAATATGGTACATTCATTGCTTTGTAGTTGAGTCAACAAAAAAAATGGATTTTGTGGGATGACCAGGCTGTGAAAGCTGCATTCGGCCTGTATGCCCTTTGATTGCCACATATTAGAGGAGAATGAGTAAACCCCAAATAAACACTCTGGTAAAAAGCCATACTTGAAGCTGCACCAGTTTCCAGGTCCATCCCAAAGGCAGGACCGGGCCTGAGAAGAAACACAACATAGTATATCAGATCCCATGCTCCCACGCTTCTTCCTGCAACAAGACAGACATCGGTAAGCATGAAAGAGCTTTTGGTATCGGACAAAAAGAACACGGAGATACATAAAGAACCCAAAGAAACAATAACCATAGCGCGGAAATTCTAAATGAGTAGTTTCGGGTCATTTTTAAGCCAGAGAACCACATAATGGACCGGACAAGTGCAACAATGCTCACTTGCGAGAGCGAGAGGCTCCAGCCAGGGCTCACGGAATACACAGAGAGCCGAAAAACTGGGAGGGAGGGAGGGCAACACCCAACGCCACTGTCGCACCGTTTCCAGCAAAACAGCTAAGTAATCACTCGGTGACTGAAGAAGGCTGCAGATCAACAAGGCGTTCAACTCCTCTCGAGTCTGCATGAACAAACTGTTTACCATCATGTATTGTGGAGACTACCGACCTCGTACCACCAGGACTGAGTGCTTAATCTTGGGTATCGTATCCCACTGGTGCCACCGGTGTCACCGGTGTTGAGCGTTGCCCATTCTCTCAATCAGGTCGACGGATAAAACAGAGAGCTACTCAAAGAGCGAGAGGGGGGGGGCACGCCCGCACCGGAGGCCTCGCAGTGTTAGCGGAGCCATACGGCAGAAAGGCCCCCTTTTAAAGAAGGGAGAAGGAGGAGACGAAGATCTCGGAGAACCGACCGGCGAGAGAAGCTGACCCTAGGAACGACTCTCTGACTCCATTTCTCTTTGATTCCCTTCCCTCTCTCGCTCTCTCGCCTCCAGTGGATTTCGATCTTCCCCGGGGTCGGGCTGCCGCCCGGGGTTTTGCACGTGGAGATGATTGCGTACGCGCTCGCTGCGGAACCCCGGCGTTCCTTATGAAAGCCAGGGATAAATACACCTGGCTCCAGTCGCGCCGCCGTCCTCCGGGACCCTAGCGTGGCATGAGAGCATACCTCCGCCTTATAACGGCTTATCCATCATAGAAACAGTCAACAGTGGGGCTCTGGGTGTGTGTGTGTGTGTGTGTGTGTGTGCGTGCGTGCGTGCGGGCGCCCTACCTTCTTAAGATTAGACGTCTTTTTTATCGTTGCTCCACAATGAATCTTCCGGCGGATACGTGCCAGTTGCGGAGCGCATTAGCGTCTCGCGGCGACGTCCACACATCGCCCCCCGTGGGAGCCTTCTCGTCACGTTCGAGCCCTTTCCGGTGCCATCTGTAGTCCTCGCCGTTGTCCGTCTCCTGCCGGATCTGCGGCGCTCGCTCTTGTCTCCTGAGATCCTGTGACTCATCAATCTCCCCCCCGGCCCCCATTGTACCGAAGGGGACCGAGCCCTTCACGTGCGTCAAGTAAATAGTACAGCATTTCAAAACGAGTCACAGGCAAACACGCGAGGCAGTGATGGATTGATTTACTCGCATGTTATGCAAGGCTGGCCGATATATTGTTATAATATCGATAACGTGATATAAACTAGATATCGGGTATCAGATATGAGATTTTGCATATAGTATTAATCGTGATATATTGTTAAATGTCATGACCTCATCGTGATATTTCTCGTGTGTAAATATCTTATGAAAGCACCGTTAGTCATCCCCAGAATGATCATGTCAGTTATCGATATTGAGGTATTTGTCAAAAGATATTGGGATTTTTCATTTACTCAATATCGCCCAACCCTATATGCCATATAAGTAAATCTACCTCGTAAGGACATACAGTATGTATGCAAAGATGCACACTCCGGACCCCTGGCCGTGTCTTGGTGCTAGGAACAGGAGCAAAGGGTTTGGGCCCGTGTGCTATTGTTTTGGGGGGTTAGAAGGTATGGAAAACGCTGACTAGTGTCCTGACATCGTCATTGCTACTTGAACCCATAACCCGAGTCATTAATCGATGGAGTTTCTCCACTTTGCACCATCAGCCGATGCAGAACAAATCGGATGCTGCCAGGTGTACATGATGTACGAGCGGTTCATACGAATCAAGTCCCATGTTTAGTCGTGGTCTGGAGTAGTATTAATGGAGGGTTAGGAATAAAAAGATTTCTATATTAAATACGTGTGGATGCCGCTCGTTTGATGTTAGTTCCCAAATGAACTGGAGGTGACTCCAAGCTGGAAGAAAAACATTTTGTCCATTTAATCATGTTTATTTTTTGTCAATCCCTTCTTGCGCTTTATACATTTCATTTACTGTGATTATAGAACAAATTACAAATGAGAACAAAATGAGAACAAATTCCTAGTACCGGAACCCTAACCCTAACCCAAACCCGGCGGAATAAAGTGATTCGCATTCTTCCGATTCTGATTATCCTCCTCAGAGAGAGTCAATAATGATTAATTGTAAATGAAAACAAAATAAATCAATTAAATAAATAAATTAGAAAATTAAAGAAATTTCAAGTTCAATTCAAAGAACATGATCATAGAACATTTTTTAAAAACTGTTGGCGCTGAAGCTGCGAACGGGCCCCTCAATGCCCCGGGGGGAAGTGAGGGGTCTACCCGTCGACCGCACATCCCGCCATTGTGATCTCCTCAATATTTCATCGTTGGTACTTGGGGACGATTCCACGATTAGGTTGCCATTTATCGCTTGTAACTCTAATGTAACTCTGTTTTTAATCATTTTTAACCATTGGGAAAAAATGTGTTTACCCATCGCAGATAATAATATCCCATGTTATAATGGGGGTTTCTGGGCTGAAGATGGTGTCATATAGTGACACCATCAAAATGTGGTTAACTATCATTCGTGCTGATGCCGTGACGACAATAAGGAGATTCTAATGATTTACCTAAAATGTATTTCACAAAAATAAACAATTCTGGTAACAGGGTTGCACTTTGAGGGACCTTCTCAGTAGATATCACAATATCAGTGGAAATACAGGGGGGGGGGGGGGGGGGATTCATCAGATTTAACTTCTTGTTGAACTGTGACTTGTGGAATATTCCAAATATTTCATAGGGGTGAATGTGTTATCGAGCGTGAGCTATGAAACGGATTCCCACAGTAATGCGAAACTAAAAACGCACGAGCGCACGAGCCGGCGTTGTCCCCGGCGTGTCCGGGCTCAGCCCCGTCCGAGCCCGTCCTCTTCCAGAAGGGGTCGGACGCTCCGGCGGGTGCTTGTGTTTGACAAGGCTCTTCCTAAAATAGACCCCCGAATCATGTCTGCTGTCTGCTCCTACTCCCCTGCTCTCCTATTCCCGGTCCATCCGAGCCGAGCTGTTGCTCTCCTGTCTCACCCCCCGCCTCGCATACACACACACACACACACACACACACACACACACACACACTCATGTTTGTTTTGGAGGGTTTTTCTCTGCTCTATATTACACATATTGGACCTGTCGCTTGGAAATCGTGCTACTCCAATTTCAGCGCCTTCCACGCTCCCGTAACGTGATTTTGTGCAGTGTGACATCCCCCTTATCATAAGATATCATTAAAATATATTTTTACGATATATATATAGCCTAAATGACTCAGTTCTTGAAATGCTGTGAGGTGTATTTCCCTAATTTCACAGGAGCAAGGCCAGTCGATCCCCTCCTTGCACTGAGCTAACGCAGTTAACACGCGGAACCCGAGTATCCCTAATTAACCTATTTCGCCGACATATGGTCTACAGGCCACGTGCGGCCCCCAGCCCGCACGTTGGCCACCACTGCACTAAAGAACCCCCTCAAACCCTTTCTCTCTGGATTCTTTATCCATCTCATTTCTTCTCCCCCTGTTTTTCGCCTTTCACCCCCCCCCCCCCGCGCTCTCTCCCTCTCTCTCTCAGCGTCTCGCTCTGCTGGGGATGTTTGTTCAGCTTGTCACTGTGCCGCCGCTGGTTTGGGATGCGTGCGAGTGGTCCTCTGTGTTGTCCTCTCGCTCCGTTAATCCCCCTTTCAGATGCACCGAGCGCGTCCTAAAGTGAGCCTTTCTCTCCATATTTCCCGGGGAGTGCGTTCAAACCAGATATGGTTCCTGGTTTGCGGGCATTCCACCCCGCACGACCTCGCCGCGCTGCCTCGTCGCCCCCGGCCAGCTCTCAACACCTGCGAGGTGCATTTTGGCTGCAAACGCGGACCGTGGACGTCGAATGTGGTGTCTATTTATGCAGGTGTTTAAAGGGGGGGGAAAAAAAATAAATAAATAAAAAAAAGCCACACAAAATAATACTCTCGTTATCCCGATCGTGATCTCCTTATTTCTAAAATTAGAGCGTGTTCAGCCTACTTTCTAAAATGTTATGTAAGCACAGCAGAGGGAGGTCAGAAGCCTGTTAGACGGCGCTGCATCTTGATGTTGTTGTTTTTGTTGCGTCTGCCTCTCTCGTTGGCGCCGCTCCTCCCTGCACCGCGCCGCGATAAACATCGACGTGCGACATTGATTCATGCCAGAGGGCGCCCGCACTTTGGGCCTCGCGGGCGTTAAATTTATATTTTTCTGTCCCTTTCCCCGATGACAAAGATGCTCCACGCTCCCTCATCGTGTGCTTTGTGCCGTCCCGCGGCGTTTAATATTTTCGACGCCCTGGCCGGGGATCGCTCCGTAAATCTGACGCCGTGAGATTTGGCGGAGCGGCGCGCTCAATAAGAGCGCCGGAAATCACAAGGTCACCCGTCACGTCGGTCGCCGTTCAGCCCCCTACTCGGGGTTGCAGGGGCGGAGGCCGCCACCTCTCTGCGGCCCAGACGGGGCGGTTGACAGTCCGGCGGTCTATCCGTCACTCTGTCTTGTCGATCAGCTGTCCCCGGTGTCGGCACCTTCTGCTGATTTAGTGCGCTTAAATATACAAGACCCATCTGCCTCCCCTGCAGGGTAGCTGATTACCATTAGCAGATTTACCCATCAGGCATCCTGCCGGCAATAAGCGTCATTAGCATGATCTCCACTCAGGGCCGTCTCGGCCAGACAAGCCCCTCTGTCCGGCTGTCCTGCGGAGTGGATCTGAAGTGGACACACCGCTGTGTCCGCTGTTGAGACCGCTCTATTCATCGCGGCCACCTCATTTGCACTCGCCTCATTATTCATGGGATAGTAAGATGTGTGGTTATTGATTTAGTATTCATTTGCCATTTCTCCAGGGCATTTTTTTTTTTTTTGCTGACCGATCCAATGCCATTCTTTGATGGGCCAATATGAGCAATTACGAAGACAATAAATCAAATTTGTCTTTCACCCAGGGGGGGCACGATTGAGCGGCTTTCAGGTCATCTCATCTCCATTTTTGGCTTCTAACCAGTCAAGGTTATGGACCGTGGCACAGCGAAAAGTACAACGTGCGTCTCTATCTGGAAGCAATGGCTGTCTTATATTCACCGGCCCATAAAATATTGACATTTGAAAAAATTAACCGGATCATCAATTGCTATGAAGCTATGCGTCAGTTTTTGACGAGCTTTCTTTGTAAGGGGGGAGAATCAACCCTTTGAGACACAACAGCAGGACAAATGAAAGATAGGACAGGGGAGGATAAGAGAGATAAACAACAACAAAGACCTGGATTAGTAGAAATAACATCTTTGCACAGTGGGGTGCGACGGGCGTGAATAAGTGGATGAATGATGGTGTTTCTGGTCACTACGTGTCCTTTTCCCCCTTTTCCTCAAGGTTTCGCTCCCGTAATTATCATCCGGTTGCTGTGCGTTGAAATAAGAATTTTGAGCGACGACAGGGTTTCCCTCCCGCACACGCCGTCTAAGAGTGAGGCGCACCCTCCCGCTCTCCCTCTCCCTCCGTCCCCGCTCGCTTTGCCGGGGAGGGGTCGCGGCCGTCTGTCCGCTCGACGACGGCGAGTCTGAGTGATGCACGGGAACAAGGCGGCGCCGGCAGCGAGCCGGAGCCACAGCATAAGCAGTAAACAGAGGCACCGAGGAGGAAGACAGTGGAAGGTACGCCGTCAGAGAGAGGAAATGAAAAGCCAAAGTAAAGGATGGAGATGGCGCGGGGTGGAGAAACCCAGAGGGCGAGCGAGAGCCGGAGGGTCAAGCAGCCACTGAGACCACCCACGGCCGCGGCCGATCTGCCCTTCTCTACGCAGCCCGGCGTCACGCTACCTCCCGCCCAGGGTCACAAACATTAATCTCTCGAATCATGTCCCCGGTGCACGATTATCCGACTTTTTTCGCGCTCCACAGGAGGAAATTGAAACCCATGCAATTTCAATTTGGGAGCGCTTCTCAAGTACACTTAAACCGACTAGTGCACGTCCGTTCAAAATCAAGGACTTTCTCAGACGTTTCAACGGCACAGTTTCACAAAAATGTCAACGATTCAGTCCTGTTTTCTACCGTGGAAGATGAAACTGCCGGTTAAAGTCGCACACTGGGGAAAGAGGGTGACACAGTCGCAGAGCCCTGAAGAGAAAAAAAGAGAAAAGAAAAGAGCCTGGCTCGCTCTTCATTGAAAGTTTATTGATATTACACGTGTCACATGTCCAAATTGCACCATATCCGAAACTGCACGTTGTCAGTTCATTTTTGAGAGGGCCTGGGGCAAAAATCAGAACGATCACAGTATCCATAACACACCGCATTTACCCTTGTATTGCATTTGTTTATATTATACATACTGTTAAATTTGACGTATAAATAGCACGAGGGTGCACTGACTGACTGCGTATCTGCGCCGACCCCCTCCTTCCCATAGCCAATCCGGCATGAAAAAAAAAAGTCTGAGAAATGCTCCATGGAAATCCATGGGTTTAAATGTGGCGCGATGTAGCGCGACAAAAAAAGTCGAACAATCGTGCTCCGGGACACGATTCAACAGATTCATTTTTCGTGACGACCAGCAAGAAAAAAAAAGCCCGACGCCGGGGTCGTCTTCACAGCACCAGAGATCATATTTCTACTCAAGATATCTTCGCTTTTCAATTTATTTCCTAATGTACACCGCCGATGGGTCACTCAGCCCCCAACCGAGCAATTTTCTCCCTGCAAATTGCCCCGGCATCCTGTCGACTGCCATCTTAATGTCTCCTGCGACCACCTGACGGGGGTGGAAACAGCAGCGGGAGACGCGGACCACGTTTGTGTTTGTCAGCATTTCCGTGGAAGTCCACGCGGCGCTCGCTCTCCATCATCCTTATCGCGTTGTGGTGCGAATAATTACTTACTGCAACGGGGCCCCAGCAGCAATTATGATAGCTCTGCCGGTTGTGAATAGCACACATTTGGTGGGGAGTTCCACTGATGGCCGCAAGCTCTTTTAATGACATTTTAATTCCCAAAGATTTGGCCCCCGAAGAGAAAGGGAGGCGGAGCGACCGTTCATCAACTCACTCTGCTTAGTTTACCTGTCCACCACGGACCCTCGGCTCCCACCGCCGCCGACTTCAAAACAAATGCTCCCGCCTTTGTGGACCCTCTGACTTTGTTGTCTGAAAGGGTAACGCGATCTAGACGAACCGTTAAATCCTCTTTGAACTTTTTTTCTTTTCGCATCGCCGGCTACTTATGTAACGGCCCCTCTCCTCCTCTCTCCCTGTGTCTCAGTAAACTGGTTCCCCACGGCCAGTCATTAGCATCATCTGAAGTTGCCACGTCTGACATCGCATTTCTGATGCGTTGATGCGAGAGGACAGCGCTGCTCGGAGAAGCTCGCCGGCTCTGGCCGAGAGACGTTAAGCAAGGAAGGAAGGAAGGGAGCGAGGAAGGGAAGGAAGGGAAGAAGGGAGGATGGGAGCGATTTCTCCGTGTTTACAGTGTGACCATGACATTGCGGGTTTTCTGCTTTGGTCTCTGGAGCAGGTGATAGTGAATAGTCTTCCTCCCTTCACACACACACACACACACACACACACACACACGCGCGCGTGTACACACACACATACACACACAGTCACACACACCCTGCATTGCAACCACCTCAGCCATCACTCCGAATGATGTCAGTCAAATTAATTGCTGTTTCCTTCCTGTGGCATGCTTGAGGAGGTTTGGTAGAGGCAAGGACAGTCCAGAGTCCCCAGAAAACAGGCTTTAAAGGGCAACTGTGTGTGTGTGTGTGTGCATCTGCGTGTGCGTGCGTGTACGTACGTACGTATGTGTGTGTGTGTGTGTAAGTGTTGGGTGGTGGCAGTTTGCGTTGATGCAGTGGGTACGTGTTGATGAGTAGCACCTTAAGTGTTTTGCATTTGTAACGAGCATGAAGGCGATGAAAGGATCTCCCCTCCGAATGTCGGGGGAAAACGTGCTGCAGGATGGGAGTTTTTGTGCGGGACTATGTTTGTCCGGACAAAACATAAGAGTCACAATTTGAATGGCATTTACTTCGAGAGCTCTGTTATCACGGCTCTGTTATTATTTCCTTTACATTTAGGGCTCATGCTGAATTTAACTTCACAAAGAAACTGTTTTAACCTAACCGCCCCCCTCCCACCTTACTCCTCATTAAACAGAGGAAATGACTGGACTGCACTGTAAATCCCACAAAGATCCAGGGAGGTAGGTCATCAAATGATCCAAGTCGACATGTTTTTATTTTTTATTTTGCATAGTTTGCTTCCAAGTTGTTGTTTTTTTGTTTTTTTTGCACTTAACAAATAAGGACCTGTCTGAGCCTTCTTTTTGGGAGGCATTGTTTTTCAACCCCAATCGTCTTGTCTTCTGTGTTCCCGCCGTGGAATTGGCATTCGGAGAAGTTGTATGTGTGTCCGTGTGTGTGTGTGTGCTCGTGCGCGTGTGTGTGTGTGTGTGTGTGTGTGTGTGTGTGTGTGTGTGTGTGTGTGTGTGTGTGTGTGTGTGTGTGTGTGTGTGTGCGCAGGCTCAGCCCTTCCTGCAGTGAGCTCAGAGCCCATTACATGAAACAACCTATATTCTGGAAATATGATCCTGGAAATCCTCATGTTCTGTTGCCCCGAGGACCGACTGTGCGTGGCCCTAAATGAGCTCAAACAATGTCCACGCCTGATAGACATCACCTATTCTATCAAGAATGCTATTCATCATATAGAAAGTACAAATTCATTTTAATTGTAATCACATAAATAAATACAGTTTTGGGGCTGTGAGTGGCACGACACTAGGTACAACAATTCTGGTTCATACATTGGACCTTTACTTTGCTAATGACTTGTATATCATACATCAGTTTGCTTTAACTATCTGAAACCCTCCAGAGAACACACACACACACACACACACACACACACACACACACAGAAACAGATTTTTTTTTTTTTCCTTTTAGAAGGGCTTCAGAAAGATAAGACTTTCCAAAATGAATTGACTAATTCAACTACAAAACACAAGTTTTTCATGACAAGGAACAAACACACTTTTATTTTACTTTTACAGATCTGCACAACAGCGACGCAGACACTGCATGGGCGCCTCGACTGACGTGGTAATACAGCATCCGCTGGCTCACATTTTACGGCAACTTCCGGATCTTTAAATAGACTGCGTTGCGGAAGATACAAATATCCACGAGCGGTATCCGCCATTATTTGCATCGTGACTCCCGGTGAGGCATGTTGGATAAGAGACGCCGCACGACAACTTGAAGGTACGCCACGGAAAAGGGCTGACTATGTTGGCAATACCCCCAAGTATTCATATCGTGTCGTGAAATATAGTTTCATAAATGACATCCTCACTTTAATCACGTTAGTCAGAAGCCATACCTTTCCAGGACAATACTGTACCGTGACCCGCGTTTAGATTTGTGTATCAGCGATCGAGCCACCTGCTGTTGTTTTGGAACAATCACAGAGCACATAACGTAAGCTGAGATGCTCATCCATAAAACGACTTTTTTTTTTCTTTTCAACGCACCCTTGGAACAGATATTTTTTTTTATAGGGTGTCGCTCTCGTAAATTTGATCTGATTTCGATTAAAAAAATAAAAAATAAAATAAAAAAAATCTCATTGAATTTCTCCTGGGGCGTGAACTAGGCTACATTGAAAATGACAATACAATATCGACAAAAATAAATAAATAAAAGCACACAGACACTTTGACTGAGCTTTCAACACAACAGAGGAGACATACAGTATATTGGGATATTGTTGTTCTACTGTTATGGCTGTATTGTCAAATAAAATATCACATTACGTTTTGTACATTACAGGTAATCTTTGAGCAGAGCATTCATCTGGAAGAAATCTACTTTCAATCTAATTGCAATATTAAGCCACTTGTGGATTCACTTCACTTACATATTTAACCATGTAGAAATATTTGACGTAGGTTTGGTTTGATGCTTTCACCCTGGCAGAGCAGGGAACGCTGAACTTATTTTCATGTAGTGTATACACCAATCA
Source organism: Zeus faber (assembly GCF_960531495.2). Taxonomy (NCBI): domain Eukaryota; kingdom Metazoa; phylum Chordata; class Actinopteri; order Zeiformes; family Zeidae; genus Zeus; species Zeus faber. The sequence goes on along the minus strand of NC_137199.1, from coordinate 21,015,118 downwards.
GCCACAACATTAAAACCACCGGCAGGTGAAGTGAATGACATTGCTCATCTCATTCCAATGGTACCTCTCAAGGGGTGAGATATATTAGGTGGAAAGTTAACAGTCAGTTCTCGAAGTTGATTGCTGAAAAAGTTAATGCTGCTATGATAGAAAGGTGTCAGAACACACAGTGCATCACAGCTTGCTGCGTATGGGGCTGCGTAGCCGCAGACCGGTCAGAGTGTCCATGCTGACCCCTGTCTACCACCAACAGCACCTACAATGGACACATGAGCGTCAGAACTGGACCATGGAGCAATAAAAGGAGGTGGCCTGGTCTGAGAAATCACGTTTTCTCGTACATCATGTGGATGGTGCGTGTGCATCGTTTACTTGGGGAAGAGCTGGCACCAGGATGCACTATGTGAAGAGGGCAAGCCGGCAGAGGCAGTGTGATGCTCTGGGCAATGTTCTGCTGGAAGCGTTGGGTCCTGGCATTCATGTGGATGTTACTTTGAAACGTACGAGCTACCTAAACATGGTTGGAGACTGAGTACACCTCTTCATGGCAACAGTATTCCCTGTCTGGCCTATTTCAGCAGCAAGATAATGTGCCCTGCCACACTCCAAAAATCATTCAGGAATGGTTTGTGGAACTTGACAAACAGCTCAAGGTGTTGACTCAGCCTCCAAATTCCCCAGTTCTCAATCCGATGGAGCAGCTGTGGGATGTGCTGGAACAACAAGGCCGATCCATGGGGGCCCCACCTCGTATCTTCCAGGGCTTAAAGGATCTGCTGCTAACGTCTTGGTGCCAGATACCACAGGACACCCTCAGAGGTCTTGTAGAGTCCATGCCTCCACGGGTCAGAGCTGTTATGGTGACACAAGGGGGGGCTACACAATATTAGGCAGGTGGTTTTACTGTTGTGGCTGATCAGTGTGTGTACAGCTGTATATAAGACTCTACAGCTTTATCCAGAGTGTTTTGTGGCTGTATTGTGGTCAAATGTTGTGTGTGTGTGTGTAGTAAAAGTGTGTATGTGCGTGTGTGCATGTGTTTTGTGATGGTATTGAAGGGAGCAGTGTCCAACAGCATTAGAGTGTGTGCTGCCCAGTCTTGGGATTATCAATCCCAAAGGCACGTCAGCACTGCACCTCTTCCACTCCATGGCACAGCAGAGGAGAGTCCTAATCTTAAATCCCAGGTCACCTCCGCGCCCTCCTCTGGAGCATCCTTCAGCTGGAGACACTGTCGCGACCGGGCCAAACCAAGGGCGGGCGCGCTAGCCCCGGCTCTTCACACACAGGCCGGCCACCGGGTCTCTGCAGACATGGGTACCACATGGGGTCACTGTATGCTTCAGGCACAGAGGGTGAGCGCAGAGCAGCTTCCTCCAGTCAGTCAGACCGCCCTACACGAGGGATGACGGACTCGTAGCATCCAGGCTGAGTCAGAGCTGCGAGAGAGCAGCGAGTCACTTCTTGTTTAGACTGAGCGCCTCTATGCTGTGGCCTCCCGGATACAGTCTGTGGCAGCCGAGCAGGATGGAGAAGGCCTTGCGGAAATCTGGATTGAAGGCATAGATTATGGGGTTGAGAGAGGAGTTGGCCCAGCCGAACCACACAAACACGTCAAACGTGGTGGGGCTGATGCAGGGGAAGGCCTTCCCTCCGCTGGACTGCTCGCAGAAGGGAACCATGCAGTTGAGGATGAAGAACGGAAGCCAGCAGCAAACAAAGACCCCCATTATCACCGACAGCGTCTTAAGGACCTTGGTCTCCCTCTTGTAAGTCATTTTGAAAGAGCTCTCGGACTCGGTGATGCTGGTGCCGGCGCCGATGCTGTCGTGTCTGTTCTTCGCACTCTCCGCCGCTCTCTCCAGGGCAGAGATCCTCCTGATCTGCCTGTGGGCAATGCGGTAGATCTGGGTGTAGGTGGCCACCATGATGGCCACCGGGATGTAGAAACTTATGAGAGAGGTGGAGATAGCGTAGGTCCTGTTTAGGCTAGAGTCACAGTTCCCCGAGCTGCGGTAAGCCCTGGCTGTAGCATTGGGTGCCAGGGAGCCAGAGAAGCCTATAAAAGAGGGAGAAGATTTAGTGTGGGCCTTGTGCCAGTTGAGCTGCACGGGGATGAAGGAGATGAGGACAGACAGGGTCCAGGCCACGCTGATCATCACATACGCCACTCGGGGTGTCATCTTTCTCTCATAGCGAAAGGGGCTGGAGATGGCCCAGTAGCGGTCCACACTTATCACGCACAGATTCAAGATGGATGCGGTGGAGCACATGATGTCAAAGGCCACCCAGGTGTCACAGAAGGAGCCAAACGGCCAGAAGCCGGCGATCTCTGCGACCGCCTTCCACGGCATGACCAAAATGGCGACCAGCAGGTCCGACACGGCTAGCGAGATCACGAAGAAGTTGGTGACTTTGGAGCGCAGGTTGCGAAACTTGGTGACCGCGGCGCAGACCAGCGTGTTTCCCACCAAGGTGATGAGGATGAGCAGGGAGAGGAAACATCCGGTTAGGACCCGGCCCGGCGGTGCTTCGTCCAAAAAGCCGTTGTCGATGACAGTTGTGAAGTTCATCAGATCCATCCCTGCACACGTGTGGGGAGGGGGGGGGGGTGGTCGTTCATTCAGGTCATTCTGATAAATAAGGCTGCAGTGAAGCCATAGGATTGCATAACAGACAATCTATGAAGCTTCCGAACTCCATCCATGCAAACAATTCCTATGATGTATGTCCGTATTTTTGGATTAATGGTGAAGCAGTAGTCGTTGGAGGCAAACCCTCTCTTGCCAGCTCATTGTCTCGTGCACTTTGTGTATCTCCGCCGACATCCTTTGAGCCGCAGTGCACGGGTTATTGTGGCACTTTTCCCCCCATGGGGCGGTCGACTTAAATAGCTCGTTCTCTTTACCAACTCCACGGGATCCCAGAGGTCCATTATATCAGCCATTCGCTGTCTTCTTTTTCAGATTCCGTCAGCAACACTGAGGAGCAAAAAAAAAAAACAAAAACAAAAAAAAACAACAAAAAAAAAAAAAAGCAACACTGACTTGGACTCTGCTTCTCTTTCATTTCTCAAACATTCATTTTCAGAAATTCCATCTTCCTGCGCCTGTTTAAGCAAACCTGCGACAGCCGCAGATCTCAACGATGCACTTATCATAAAACATTTGTATTCTAATGAAAAATTTTTTTTCCTTTTCTTATGCGCCACCTGGGGCTGCACGGTAAATGCACGTCACAGGTTGTAGTTTGCGTTATACTCACATTCTCGTCGCAAGGTGAAGCGCTCCGCGGCGGTGCGACGTTATGGGCCAGTCGCCTCCTTCAATTAAAACTTGCGGAGGGAAAACGCGCGTCGTCCAAAAAAATGACAAGTGTCCCGATCGGTCAGGCGGCGCGCCGCTCCGTCAGCCGGTAGGACGCCGTTACGAGCGGCGTCGCTCCGTGCGTCCTGCCGCCGCCATCCCCGCGCGCGCAGTCTCCCTCGCGCCGCGTGCGGCGCGGCTCTACGCCACAGATCGTGACGTCACCGGGTCCCATTCACGAGAAAGTGACTTCGGGACGGTGCCGCGTGCGCGCGCGCTCCCTGTCGTCGAGATAAAAGCGCCTTTGCGCCACATTTACGCATGGAAACATTATATACACTCCATTAGAGTTAAGAACATACGACTCCGACTAGAAGACAAATAATAACCACAACAACCATCATCATCAATAATAATAATAATGATAATAATAATAATAATCATCATCATAATCAAACAAGCAAAATGTTTTTAAAGTGGTAATCCATGAGTCATAATAATAATAATAATAATAATAATAATAATAATAAATATAGCTGCAGGCGCAATACACAGAGTCCAGATTAGTCGTTTTAGGTACTGTACGTATTACAGTTTTCCGGGTTCTGTGAAACGCAGCACGAGTTAAAAACGTTCCTTACCAATCAGGGTGCACTTCCGTCACTGAACCTTTCGTTTCTGCCGTTCAGTTTTAATAACCCTCCAGAACGTTTTTTTTATTTTTTTTTCAACAATTACAATCGTTCCTGGATCACACAGTGCGGACACGTAAGAAAGGCTCCGTTCCTCCAAAGGTTTTTAGGACTTTCTGCGATTTGAAAACATCTCCTTTGAACAATTTTTGTTTTTCGGGCTTTTGTAAAACGCAGCGCGAGTTACAGTTTTCCGAGTTTCATTTAAACGCAGCATCGACTCAGGTTGTCTGTCTAAGTGTCGCGCTCTCAAGTGACAAGACGCAGATGAGCGCCGAGAGACGAAGCTTGGACTTACGTATTCGGGGCAGTTCAGACACGCTGTCGTCCGAGTTTTTTATCCATTTTTGTGCGGGAAGTTAATAAAAACCTGTGTTTTTCTCATCTCCAAAACGGTCACGTGATAGCACTGCAGAATACTGATTGGATTACTAGTGATCTGATCAAGATGGCGCCGCGCATAGAGGCACCGGCTTGACGTTCTCCTTTTCCTTTTGTGTGTTTTTGTTTATGTCATTCAGGGTTCAAGATTCAAGAGGTTATTTGTCACAAACATATACATACGGTCATACATATATGCAGTGAAATGTCATGACACCCGGTGATTACACACAATAAGCTGTATAAGCTCTAAAAATAACCTCTTGTCAATGTTAAGTTTAGTCATGCGAATCCAAGAAACGGGGTTTTCCAAAAAAAAGGGAATTTAAGACACAGACTCCCGAAATACACACAGTTTATATCAGAATCGCCAAGGCAACATACCTTCTGGAAGACAGACAACATTGGCACAACAACGTACGCTGAAGTGGTGACTGGCTGTATTGGTGCTGAAAATAGCCATGCCAATTGGTAAAGTCATTCAGAGAACACTGGTTAATAATGATGGATGATTATTAACAATTTCTGGCAATATGTGTGCAATTATTACGCAGGGATCATGTTATGCAGTTGTAGATTCACATACACGGGGCACAGTTGGACATTTGCAGTATGATGCACCAAGCAGCATTGCAGAGAACTAAAGCACACTTGTCCATTGAACTTTGGCGAAGGGTGGACTACCCCTAATAATAATAATAATAATAATAATAATTATTATTATTATTATTATTATTAGGGGTCAAGCCCGCAGTTATTGCTCATATAATAATAATAATAATAATAATAATAATAATAATAATAATAATAATAATAATAATAATAATAACAATAACAACAACAACAACAATCATCATAATCAATAATAATGTTGATAATTATCAGACAAAAAAAATGCACTTTAAGTGGTTAAAGAGAATAAAGAGAACATTTTGTAAAAATAAATCCCATAGTTGATACTTTTTTTAGCTGGCACATTTGAAGAAACAGTCAGTCATGAAATGTGTTTGCGTGATGCATGTGCTTATCTATACACTCAATCCATTGTTGGCGGTGGGGTCCGCCTTTCCCGGCAAGAATGTGGTGATTGGGCCCTCGCAAGAACTGAAAGGCGGTGGTGATGAACCAGCATGGCGAGCTGTGGTCAGTCAACTGTTGATGTGGATGAACAGCCCCCCGGGATGGAAAAAAAATACGCTTGCCCCCTCCGGCCAACACAGACGATATTATGGATAACCACTTTAATAAAGAAATATGTAAACATACAGATAAATAAACAGAAAGCCATGGGGTTGAGCCGTCAGCCGTGGTGAAGACCCATCTAAGACGAATGAGGTGTGTATTACAGTCCAGCTACCCCCTTTCTAAATATACACTACTCACAAAAAGTTAGGGATTTTTGGCTTCCGGGTGAAATTTATGGAAAATGTAAAAAGTTCACGCTACTACCGGCATTTAAGTAGAAGCATGCAATGGTGATTTCCTCATCTCAAACAATTTATTGAAACAAAAGCCAACAACAGTGGTGGGTTTACCACAACAAAAAATGTCAATGTCTCAATAACTTGTCATGTGCCCTTGAGCATCAATTACAGCTTGACAACCACGTCTCATATTTTTCACAAGTCGACTTATTGTCTGCTGAGGCGTGGCCCCCCACTCTTCTTGAAGGGCGGCCCTCAGGTCATTGAGGTTCTGGGGCACAGAGTTATGAGCCTCTACACGGCGACTCAGCTGATCCCATAGGTTTTCTACGGGATTCAGGTCTGGAGAAAGTGCAGGTCACTCCATTTGAGGTGCCCCAGTCTCCAGCAGACGTGACACTTGGGTGCCTCTCACCTCCCCTAAATGTGCCTGGAGTTGAGTGGCATTCATTATCCGGTTCCGCAGGGCACTGTTCACAATGAAGCGCTCATCAGTGTGGGATGTGGCCAAAGGACATCCACGTCTATGCCTTTCTGTCACTCCTCCAGTCACTCTGTATCTCTGTTGCAACCTGCTGATGACACTCTGTGACACTCTAATGGTCACTTCCCTCTGAGAACATCCTGTTTGAAGCCTCGCAATGCGAGGTACTGTTGATCAGTTGTTAGGTGTCATCTCGGTCTCATGATGTCAAAATGTGAACAGCATGATGAAGAGGACTGTTTAAATACCAATTCTAATTGAACCAGGAAATGTATTGGTCGATTCATGGATCAAACACCTGTTGTGAATTTTGCCGTTCAGCTCCTTGTTAGAGAACAGCAAGTTGTGCAAAAAGTACTGAAACATTGAACAGTTGGACATGTGCATTCAAAAGGTTAGAGAAGGTCAAATTAAGTTCACCTGTCAAGGTTATAGTGCATTTTAGGTTCATCCTGAAATTTCACCCGAAAGCCCAATATCCCTAACTTTTTGTGAGTAGTGTAAATATTGTTGGTCTCACGTGAAAGCCCAGCGTTGAAGTGTCAGCAGTGTATATACAGAACTCTGCTTATCCCAACGTGGATGTGCTAGGGGAACATAACTTTCTTCATTCCACTCAACGGTCTCCGCGCCCAGCCCGCCTTTTGTTGCTTTCCTCCTTGTCCGCGCCTGATTTCTCCGCAGGTATATGAGCGGCAAAAACACCACCGGGGAAGGAAGCCGCCGATCCGAGATATTCATAAAACGGCCGTTCCCAGATACCCGCCTCACTCGACATCGAACCCCAGGCACGCTCGGACTTTCATCATCATCGCTGAAACTGTGCTTGCGTCCGTGTGCCGTGCCTCCGCCCTCGGCCTCTGAGTGTTCTTTGCCGTCGGGACATCAAAGGCCCGGTGGAGGGCGTACATCCAAGTCCCAGGGTTCGGGGGTCGTAGGTGAGGCTGTGAATGGACAGGCGCGCTTGCAGTTCAGCGGAGATCCTCTTCAAAGCGTCTCTCTCTTGTTCTGTCTCCGTCTCTCTCTATCTGTCTCTCTCCACCTGCTGCCGCCCACTGGCAAGGTTGCAGCTGCTGTTTCTTTAACTCGTGTCCTACGTCAAAAAGCTGTCGTCACCAACTTTGGCTGCACCTACATCCTATGATTGCACCGCCCTGGTTCGTGGATTTATAGACACAATGGGTCTCATTCATGAATTTCGTGTGCGGTCGATTTTTCAGTCGTACTTACACTCACTTCATATTCACGACAAAATGGCTGCATGGTGGCTTGGCGTGTAGCCGCATTGCCTCACAGCAAGAAGGTTGCTGGTTTGAATCCGACCCGGCCTTTCTGTCTGGAGTTGGAGTGCGTGTTCTCCCCGTGTTTATGTGGGGTTGCTTCGACAGTTGCTTAAAGTAAATGCACGTCAGGTTCCCTCTCCCGCCGATGCCCTTGACCAAGGCACCGATTGGCTCTACATCTGGAGTTGGTCCCCAGGCACCGTGCCGTGGCTGCCCGCTGCTCCTAAAGCGTTAAGATAGGTCAAATGCAAAGTGATCTCTCGTCCCTCTTCTCAAACTTTTCCAGCACATTTGTAGACCTAACAAGCAACTGATTATTTATTGCACAGTGCGGATCAGTGTCTTGAAAGGCGGACCCCACCACCGGCGATGGACACAGCGTACGGAAGAACACGTCACACATATACATTGAATGACGATATATTATGAAGCGCCCTCTAAAGACAAATTTAAAAAAATGGGAAAACAAACAATGATATGTATTACAACTTTATCTTATCTGCACATCATTCATTTTGTTGAGGAGGCGTCTCTCTTCAGTTATTTTCTCAAAAGCAAAAGCAAGAAGAATTAAGGAAATCATTTATGAATCGGGGCCCAATATGAGCATTTTTTTTTGGGGGGGGGGGGATCCTGCACTGTGACAAAGTAGAAATTAAATCCGGGGAGTGGGAAGAAGCAATACCGGTTATGAATACATGTCAAAATGTACAGTACCTAGGCTGACCTTTGTGTATTGACTATTGATTTTATTATACATGTTTTATTATTATCTTAAAATCACAGTACCCCTTTACTGAGTCAGCTTCCTTGTATTTGTAAATAATGTACAGATCAATTTGAGTCGGTAGTATTTTTTTTTTACAACAAAGAAAATCTCCAGTAAGTGAGTGTGACAGAGTGATGTTCTGTTTCATATACGACAAACACGCTCTATGTCCATTTTACACAATTTGGCCATCATCCCATGCTCTTGGAGATACTTGGACTCTTGTGACTTTAAATTCTTTAATCTCCCCTATGAAACTATCCCAGTTCTTACAAAACTCTTGAGTGCTTTTTGTCTGATGCAGGATGACAGATACCCAGCCACCCGTATAACATACAAGTGCAATGAGTAAGATTGCTAAAAGCAAAATGTGCTGTTTTAGAAATCTGAAATAAAAGTGAATCTCAGACTTTTCGCTATGCCACTCCGCCATGTACTATATGCGTGTGTGTGTGTGTGTGTGTGTGTGTGTGTGTTAGCTTCTTGAATTTGCAGCTTCTCCGCTCTCATTGCAAACCTTCTAAATGACGATGTTTTAGACCTTTGGGCCAAACAGTTATAAGGTGGGAAAACATTCTTTCTTTTCTCATCTATAATTTTATCAGTGTTCTTCCTCCTTACGCATGAAACATTACTACTGAAAATCAGACAAAATGTCCCGAATGGTGCTGACATGACGCAATGGGTTTCATTTTTTTCTGTGAAACATCTGAGGAATTACCTTTGCTTATATAAGAATGAAAATAAACGTTCTCGACATGTTTGATCGCTATAGGCTTTGAAGCAGCGGGTGCAGGATAGCACGGTGGATCGGTAGTTTGCACTGATGATTCACAGCCAGAAGGCCAGAGGATCAAACCCGAATGGAGTCTTTCTGCGCGGAATTTGAATTGTTTTCCCAGAATTAAATTTGAAACTCTGACGTTGTATTTTTTTTTTACATCTGGGGTTACCCTTTTTAGAAGACATTCACTTCCCTTTCTTGAAAAGTTTGCCTTTTTCTGATTCGTTGGTTAGCTTTGGGGTTTTTTTCTTGGATTTTATTTTTTTTTATCCGAGGGTGAATTCACACACAAACCAGCGTATGGAGCAGATACATAAAGCGCCAGCTTACGTGGGATATTTTTTAACTTAATAATCTTGCATTTGCACTGAGGATCGTTAATAATGCACTTGCAAATCATTGTGAAAAAAAAACCTCATTTATTTAAAAAAGAAAAGAAAAAAAAAACGTATTTCTGAACCATTTCTTAATAAATACACACTGTCCAACAAATTGTACAGACATATAATATGAAAAGAAATCAATGTTATATAAATAAATAAATAAATAAATAATAAATAGCCAGATAAATAGACTAACAAATAAAGAAATGCATTACCTGCTATGGGATTTAAACCAATGACGACAACAGTCACATCTCTCTGAGTAAAAACATTTACCTAAAATAGCACTTGAATCACTATCAATGTAAGCAGTGCCCTGGAGAGTTGGAGCAGTGTCTCTCCGTGTTGCCTCAGCAGCCGCTGTTTAGTTTCTTGAGGAAGTTAATGTAAGGCCGTAATGCAGCCCTCCTTAGAAGCATCTTCTTCGGTCTCACCGGACAGCTGATATCCTGTATGCAAAATAAGGAGGAGGTAAGTCAGCAACTAAAATAAAAGTTTGATGACGATGACCGGAAGATGGTAAGTTAGTGATAACTTTATTAATAATAACAGGTGCCGCTGACCTCTGAGACAGTTGCTTGACCTGCCAAAAGAGCCAGAGAGTTTTCCCTTAGACCCTGGAGAATATCCCGGCCCTCTTCATTCAGTGCTTCCACGCGAAGCAACACATGGTGGAGCTCTTCGGCAAACACGCCCTGACAGAGACACTGCAATAAAGCAAACGATAGATCCTGGTCATAAGCTAAAATAGACCAAAATGATTTGAACGTTGAAATGAAAAACAAAGAGGTGTCCGGCGTAAATATTCAGAAATATTCAATAAGAATAAATAATTACTCACTGCATTTGCGTGCATTTCCTCTGATGGCACAGTGATATTTGCTGGCTGATGGAGCAGAAAACAAGTTGTTGATTACAAAGTTATTAAATTCAAAGTTAAATAAAAGCGATTAAAGATAGCATCTAATCGGACAAGCTCAAAAGTCTGGGGAGCAGCTTAGACCCATTGCCATGATGAATTTCGACATGTTGCACTTAATGTGTTATAGTTGGTATATAATGATAATCAATATATTGCACCATACTTACAAAGTGGTAGTTCTTAAGATTGAGCTTTTCAAGGGCATCTATGAGCTGTTCCTTCACGGTGTGGTTGTCAGCAGCGCAGAACGGCAACAGGAAAACCAAGATGACTATGTGTTGCCTCATGTTGAAATTGTCTGGAGCTGTCTGTGGTTCTTACAGCTCTTTTCGGGCTTGAAGGTGTGAGGTGGAGACAGTGAAGATTGAGGCCCTTTTTATTCGTGACAAATGAGGAAGTCCTGATGTCACAACAAAACGCCTACCTGGAAACGTAATAGATCTGATTTTGATGGCCTGTGAAAGGGGGCAGAGGGGGCATTCAAGGGGATTCTCAATAAGGTTCTCCATATTCACCAAAAAAAGTGGAGTTTCACTGAATTCTGCAAAGTGGGGGGTGGGGGGGGGGTGAATTCGCTAACGTCACCAAGGTGAGAGCATATGCCAAATGATGCCCCATTGCCTCTGGGGTTCATCACAGCATTTCATTCCACAACTCACTGGAAAAAAAAAAAAAATAATAATACAAGATGGGTTTATTATCTCCTCTCCTTCATTCTCTCTCGGCCATGACGAAATGAGAACACACCATTTGTATTTTCTTCCAGATTAGATCTGCAATAATCAAGACGTGTTTGGCGTCACGCCTTAACATGTCACTTTAAATGAGGAATTGAATCGTTGGAGAGATAAAGATTCACTGGGTTTTTTTTGATCCGACCATTTTGTGTGAAATTGCATAAAAAGTAATAATTATCACTTGTCATGACTCTGTCATCATATACAGTGGTGAGGCAATGTGTTGTTGTTGTTGTTGTTGTTGTTGCTGAATGTGAGTAATTGAAAATCATATGAGAACATTTTAATTGAAGTGAATAGAAGTATAGCTGACTCCTAACCATCTTATTTAGAGTCAGGCCAGAGCCTCCATTCCCCTCCGCTGGCTTCCGGGTGACCAGATCAACTCAAGATTCAAGACTCAAGAGATTCAAGGGGTTTATTTGTCACATACATATACATACGTTCATACACATATGCAGTGAAATGTCTTTGCAGCTGAGATTATGCACAATAGCTACTAAACCGAACATAATAACTAACCCGATTCCTACCTACCTAGCTAACTAACTGAAACTAACTGATTCCTAAAACATAATGCAGTTTGTGAATGGAATAATGTAAAATAAAATAAAATAAAGTAAAATAAGACTCAAAAAGGTAATACACAGTGGGGGTACAAAATAGAAGTAAAGGGAATAGAGTGATGTATATGGGAAAGGCTATTTGTATATACAGATATGTGCAGTAAAGTGGCAAGATTAATTCACTACTGTGCGCCCTGACTGGATACATGGATTATCTACCACGCATGAACATATTCAATACGATTTTTCAGCCACTGCATCTGAATGTTATGTGAAGTCCCTTTGACCAATGGAAACACTGTCAGAGACGATGACGTGTCCCTCCTTAGAGGTGAGTGTGTCCTGGAGGACACAGAAGGCCGGAGATGACATAATAGTTTCTGTGATACTGAAGAATGTCTGACCACCTCTTCTGCTTTTTTGTGAGGAAACGTGTAAGTATTATTTGATCGAGGGTTCCCTCACATACCATCACTTTAACCAATTAAAGATAGAGACTAAATACAACAAATAAATGGGTCACAAAATGGCTTCTTATGATTTAATATGTCTAGAGGAACAGTCGAACGTGGACAACAAGAGGGCTCACAAGTTGAAGCTCACAGACGGTGACGGATGGACACTTACTGTAACAGGATAGTTAAGTATTAATAGGAGTTAAAAGGATAAATACCACAAAAGTACAGTCTCAAAGAAAAGCCTCCTCTTTGTGACCAAGTGTGATGTGGGGATGGTATGGTTTGAGCAGCCACACCTGACCTGGGTCTAGGTAACTGGGGACCCAGGATCAGTGTGGCTGCATACCTGTTGCTCGCTGGTTGGTCTAACGAGCAACAGATAAACCCCCATCCCCACACACACTCAGGAGAGGAGCCCTTGTCATGACAAATCTCCATCTGCTCCTGGGATTATTCCAACTAGCCCATTCTCTATAATAAACTGGTGGGTCTACAAGCCCATGGTCTGTGTCTCTGTGCCGGAGGTCCCTGAGAACGGCACTTGGGTGGCCTGTGGTAAGCAAAACTGCCACAATGGCCCCTGAACAGGGACACTCCGGCACGGGGAAGGGACACAGCAGCAACCCTCTCTCGACTGGCAGCAGCAGCATCCAGGGTGTCCGGCGGAGGACCGGGAGAGAAGCAGCCGCAGCAACCACCACAGGTAACCGCTGGCATCTAGCTACTCTGCCCAGCAGCCACTGCCGGGACCATTCAAGCAGCCCAGCAGCCAGCCCACTCCTCAAAGACGCCCCCCCTCCAACCAGCCAGCACAGGGCCCCAAGCTCCGGAAAGGAGGAGGGGGAAGTCTGTTGTCGCCCTAGGGGAAGGAAGCCGGTGGGCCGGGCTGTTTGTTTGCATTTGTTGGTTTTCAGGTATAGGAGCCCTGTTTCAGAGTCTGCTGTTTTATTATTAAAGGTAAAGGAACCCTGCGTCAGAGTCTGTCGTTTTCAGGTATAGCAACCCTGTTTCAGAGTCTGTATTTTAGGCTTTTTTTTCCCTTTTTTTTGGCCAGGTATTCGATTTGGTGTCGGGGATATGTGGCGTGGGGATGGTGTGGTTTGAGCAGCCACACCTGACCTGCGTCTAGGTGATTGGGGACCCAGGATCAGAGTGGCTGCATACCTGTTGGTTGGTGTAACGAGCAACAGGTAATACCCCCATCCCCCACACACACTCAGAAGAGGGGCCCTTGTCATAACCCATCTCCATCTCTTTTCTCTCTCTACAATAAAAGTATGTGTCTACAACCCAATCATCTGTGTCTCTGTGCTAGAGGTCCCTGAAAAAGCCACTTGGGTGACGTGTGGTAGGCGAAACTGCCACACCTGGCTTCAACGAAAACTACATTCCATGAGCCTCACCAAGCTGCAATTCATGGCTTGTAGTTCTTGTATCCAAGGCCAACGCACAAAGACGTATTAAGCTGGTGTGAGGAGCATAAAAAACTGGACCCTTGAGCATTGGGAAAGATTTCCATTACTCATTTCCATCTTTTCTCATATTTGAACAGACCACCACTGATGTTCCCACTTTTCCAGGAGGATAATGCCTCAATGAACACCACAAAACTATTTCAAGAGTGGTTTCCTTAACACCAGGATGCGGCCAACCACCTTGCATGTCCTCTCATCTGATCTGATCATCACTAAACCTTTATCAGAAGTTTTAGAGTGATGAAAGTGGAGCGTGAAATACATTTCCTCCATCCTCCTTCAAAGAATGTCAAGGTTTTTAATATTTATATACGGTATATAAAAAAAATCAATCATCAAGCTTTTCCTTTCTGTGTAGGTGAGAGTCCCGTATACACTCATTGTGTATGCTATGCATATAGGATGACATTTATCCTTATGATCATTAATGCCTGATGCCTCCTTCGCCTGTTCTCCCAGAGGGGATTGACAATGTGCAATCTTTTTTTTTTTTCCCCTTAAAAGCCCAAGTCATGACTTAAAAACCCACATGGATGTGACAAATAAACCTCTTTCAACTTGAATCTTGAACTTGAGGTTTCTACACTTGTCATCGTGGACATTCCGTTATAAACCTTTGTCTGACACCATCGGTGCACTGGAAACAGACGAGTGTGTGTAGGTGTCAAGAGAATTGGATTTGTTAGGTCTACCACAGGGATATACAATGTCTTTACACTTGCCGGAAAGTTGTGACGTCAATTCTGTTGGAAGGATATCGCAGGCTTAGTTGGTCAGCACATTAGGGCAATAAAGTCTCCATTCACAACCAGGCTAATATATTCAAGATTTAATGTAACAGGGCAGGTCTTTAGGGAAATGCGCTTGGATCTGAGCATGAAATTGAGCATGAAATTTGAGCATGAAATTCAAAAAATTCAAGAGGTTTATTTGTCACCTACATATACATACGTTCATACGTAATATAGGCAGTGAAATGTCTTTGCGACGCACCCGGAGATTATGCACAATAGTTACTAAACCGAACATAACTAACCTAATTCCTACCTAGTTAACTAACTGAAACTAACTGATTCCTAAAACGTAATGCAGTTAGTGAATAGAATAATTTAAAAAAATAAAAAATAAAATAAGACTTAAAAGGGTAATACAGAGTGGGGTTACAAAATAGAAGTAAAGAGAATAGTTATGTATATGGGACAGGCTATTATGTATACAGTATACAGATATGAGTGAATGATGCTCAATACAAACGAACGTGGGTGAGCGTCTCTCTGCTCAACGTTCGTGCGGAAATTATGCAGATCGTGTGATGATATGAAACAAACCTCTGCATTTCCCATTTGAACTACTCACCATGACACCCATCACATTCTCAAACCTATAACCCGCTAGTGCACAGAGTAAGGCCGAACTTTTATTTCCAAATCTGTTTTGAGAAATGTACGGCTTTATTAATGTTTATCAAGTTAACAGAAGAAAATACGTCTCCGTCCCCTTAACATTCTGACCTCTGGTCTAACGCAGGTTCTTGCTTCTGTGAGAAATACGCACACAAATTTTTTCCACATATGTTTCCTTTACAAATTGTTTGACTCATGCAAGTTTCGATCCATCACGTATTTGAAAAAAAATGACGTTTTTGACGTTAACAACGGATGCCACCATATTCGGTATGAAAAATCATTTTTTTTATGGAAGTGAATTGGGTGTATTTTTGATTTTTGTTCGCACGGTGCAAACACTATATACAGGGAGTTTTAAACTCTCCTTCATGGAACATGGTTGAATGTCCAGCTGAGCAGAACTACTCACTGTTGTGCTGGAAAAACAAGCTCTCCCCGTTCTTGACATATTCTGTGACGCGAAATAATCAGCCGTGGCCGTTCAACCCGACGGCCACTAGGGGAGAAGGATCCGACTGTCGGATACGATTACGCATTCGATGTGAAGCAAGCTTAATGGTTTGTTGTTGATGCTGCAACAACATATAATAGCACATAAAGTTGACCGCAACCCTTTTCCTTGACCTGCCACTTTCTGTAAAGCCATGTCTCATAAAACACTCCCAAAGGGACATATTGGCTTTTAACATCAAATAATTGAACTTTAATTGAATTTAGCAGCTAATACTTGAGGACACTACTGTGAGGACAAACGGGGTGGTTGGGGTTCAATTTGGGGTTGTGGAGGAGATAGCTCCTTCAATTCTCATCATAAAGTTCAGCTGCTATCTATAAATGACACCTGTACACATACACCAAACATTTGCAAAACATAAATGATTTTGAGTGTTGCACACAATAAATATAAAGTGAGACTTGACATAAAAGACATCACAAGCACTATTCCAACGCATATATTTTTGACAAACTAATCTCGTACGCCAACTTTTGCTCGGCAACACAAAAGCTCCGCACTCACTGACAGAAATGAAATATACAGTAGGTGATGTGAAGCTGCCACCATAAAATTTGGGGACAGTGTATTGATTGATTTTTGAGTTAAAAGACAGCTTGGAAGTCCTGCAGCAGAAAATCTTGCAACCATCTTGTCTGAATTCTACACTCTTCTTTTTCTCCCTTCCCTTCTCCAATTTTATACATTTTGTATATTGTAGCTATTTCTCTATGCAATTGAATGGAGGTGATCCTCCAAAAATGGCGCCCTTATAGAAAATAGCAACCCATAGCAACCCATAGCGACCATCAAACTTCACATTCCCTAAAGGAGCATCTTTGGTTCCACCTAGTGTTTGATGGGGAGCATCTTTTAGATGTAAAAATTCAGACCCAATGCAGGTTCAAGTTCAAGTTCAAGAGATTATTTGTCACATACATATACATACGTTCATACATATATGCAGTGAAATGTCATGACACCCGGTGATTACTCACAATAAGCTCTATAAATACTAAAAAATACCAAAATGTGCGTAATCGACACAAGGTGCTCGCGTGAACACAATACTTTGCTTTTTGCTGGCAAACTCTATTTTTTCTCTTGATCATTGATAAGTATCAGTCTAGTTTCCCTTTGAATTCATCTGATAAGTGCTATATCTTGCTGCTTCGACTATTTCATATATTCTATTTCAAACCACTCTCTTCTGAGGCTTGTAACCTGTAATACATGTGCCTTATTGTTCTATCTCCCAGCATCAATTAGGTCAAATTCCTCCTCTACATCGACTGTCTTCGTCGCCAGCTGAAGAGCCATGTGAGCTCTGTGGACAAAGGCTGCCACATCTTCGTCTTCGTCTTCCTCAAAGTCATCAGAATACTCTCTTTGTTGCCAGACATCCTCGCCCGCTGCAAACAGAGCCCGCAAATTTGTTAAGTGACATGCCAGCAAGATTTCAGGGGAAAATTATTTTGATAGCCGTACGAATATGATGGGAGAAGAGAATGCATTTCTAATGAGCACTGATGTATAGATATAACAGTGCTTGACATCACATACAGTATATAGAGCACTGATATGAATATTTTTCAACAGTTTAATTTTAATATGCTCAAACAGCATGACATTTTTAAAAAGTAAAGCCTAAAAACTACCTGACTAACAAGAAGTCAAGAGGTGCATTCACCGACTGTGATGAATTGTAGTGTTTTGTCCCATCTCTCGCTACATGCCTTACCATCATGCTCAGTGGGATCACCACCCACTGGACATTCACCAGAAGTGGGATACTCCTTCTCTGTGTTCTGCTCGACAGACGACAGACTCTCGTCGTCATCGAAATCATCCGAGTAGTCACTCTCTGCATCCTCCTCCTCCTCCTCTTTATGGCCGGAACACTCCTCCATACTGTGCTCTCGACCTTCTCCTGAGCTCGACTGCTTTGAGGGACGCGGCTCTTTTGTTGTCCCAAGGCCCAGTTTCCTTCCCTCGATCATCATGACAAGGTTTTGCTCTTCTGCTTTGGTCACGGGGCAATACTCACGCCCGTTGAAGTCATCAAGCGCTGTCCCTCTGTGCTGCGCATAGTGCCTAAGCTGATTTTGCACACAGGCCAGGTCAAGTATACAGGCGGTGTTGGGCCTGTCCTCTGGCCTGCGGGAGAGCATTCTTTCAATCAAAGAGGAAGTGTCCTTTGAATATACGTCAGGCACGGGCTTGTACTTTCCTTCGATGATCTTGTAGAATAGACTCATGAGGTTTGTGGCCGCAAATGGTGGTTGGAGGGTGCAGACCTCGTACAGCAGGCAACCGAGGGCCCAAATATCCGACTTTGAGCTGTATGGGACGTCCTGGCAAAGCTCTGGACTGAGGTAGCTCGGGGTTCCAACACACGTGTGAGCCATGTCCACCGTGTTGGTCATCACTCTGGATATCCCGAAGTCACCCAACCGCACAACACCTTGTTTTGTCAGAAGCACATTTGAGGTTTTAATGTCCCTGTGCAGTATCTTCGCCGCGTGTATGTAATCCAGCGCTCTGGCGACCTGTACAAACCACCCCATGACAGTGTTTTGTGCAAAATATTCATACGGCTTTCTCTCTTTTACTTTGTCATCCAGTGTTCCACCGTCACAGTAGTCCATCACGATGTATACGCATCCATCGGCAGAGTTCACGAAAGTGTCCGTGCACTTCACTATGTGAGGGTGGTCCAAGCGTCTTATAATATCAGCCTCTTGCAGGATGGCGCGTTGCGTTCTTGTTTTCTTGTACTCGTCGACCTTTATTCTCTTCACTGCGTTCCTCTCGTTGGTTTCCACGTGCCTCATCAGGAACACGTCCCCCGCGCCCCCTCTTCCCAAACACACGACCTCCTCGTAGCGCTCCATGCGTCGCACTTCCAGTTGTCCGCTATTAATTGGAAAACCCGAAAGGGGAAACAACGGCGCGGACGTCCGCGATCGTGTTTACGCTCGTTGCCATGGTAATCGCCAGGCACCGCCCCTTAAGCGTTCGGTCGCTCAGGGCCAGATCCGCGAGGCGTCCGCGCCGCAAGAATGGATATGCTGCGTTCCATTGACGTGCGCAGTCGGGAAAATCCGCCCTCCGCCCCGGGAAAGTGCAAGCGAACGGTCCTTTAAGTCGGACTTACGGGGCAGAATTGCGGGTTTTTGTGCCGAGATCTTTACCGACCTGGCGTCACGGCGGCACACACCGTTATCGGTGAACACAATAATAATACGCGCCTAACTTCGGTCTAAACGACACCGTCGTTCAGCCCCTGTGCAGATGCTTGTGGAATTCACAACCTTATAAACACTCGTTGACTGTAGGCGTCCGCGTTTTCCCAACAGAGGCAATGGAACACATTGAGATGGACGTGGAGACTACGAAACCGAATTACCGAGTCCCGGATCTCCTTGGAACGTATCATAAGATTGTCCGATTTCACTGTTGATTTTTTACAACAAGCGTCTCCGCAAATTAAGGAAAACAACCATCAAATCCTACCTCAAATCATAGCTTTGACGGAGCGATGCTAATGTTGTAAATGCAGCAATCAATTAAAATTATGAATCGTGTTATGAAATTGAATAACGTTAAAAACATGAATCTTTTGCAATATGTTATATTGTTATAACGAGCTTGTTTACGGCACTGGCACGTACTATATATATATATATATACACACACACACACACACACACACACAGAGCTGTTAATATATGCAAATGAGCACAATTAAAAATATAATAAATTGCAATCTATCTTTTTTTGGTTTATTGCATTTTTTTCGTATTACTTTAATACTATTGCCTATTTCTTTGGCGGGTGCTGCTGTAAACGCCGCAATTTTCCTCCGGGAATAACTTAAATATCGATCTATTTATCTGCGCTCATGTGCACGTGTGCGACGCTATGCTAACCAATGTAGTTCAAGTGGGCTGTGTTCTACTGGTAATGCCTGGCTCTAGTGAAAGCGGTCAATGTTAATGACGTCAGAAGAGGGCGACGGCGTTAATGACTGCGGAGAGGGCGCGGCGTTCGCGTGTGCCGTGCAGATCCAAGGAGGTGCCCGCCTCCGCAGTATTGTGTCGTGACAATGAGGCCATTCAGATGGCCCTGCACTCGGACGATATATTTGTCTTCCGCTGGAGCTGCGCACACCACTTCCGTTCATGTCACCCGTCTCGTCTTCTCCGCACTAACGCCGGCGCTTTCCCTTGACGTCATCAAAACAAGCCGTTCACGCCACCAGTGCCAGGCATCGCCAACAGATCACGGCGCAGTGGAACTGCTACGCTAGCCCTCTTTTATTAGATGAGATTTGGGGACAGGTTCTTGGATAATGCCACCAAAGGGGAAAGGGGGCGGTAAGGGCGGTAAAGGTACGTTATCGGCCCACTCGTTCTACCCCTACGCTTGTGTTGAACGCGAAGAGAACGGCCTTTACTACGTGAACTCAGTCAAACGTCGCACAGATTAGCGTCAACTGAAACGTTCGAATTCTATTAACGTTGACCGTCTTCCACAGGAGCGGCTGCCTCTGGGAGCGGGGATGCGGATAAAAAAGAAAAGGCTCAGAAGGGCGGCACCGCGGTGAAGGTAATGGAGCCAGGGATAACGCTGGGTCTTATGTCAAAGAATGACGTTTAGTTTATAACTTCAACTCAAACTGTCCTGGTTCATTATTCATTGGTTTCGTGATCGTTTAAAAAAAAAAACCAACAACAGTCTGAATGAGTACCATGTGTACACAAGGTGATAAGGAGGGAGTATATGAGTGTGAAAGAAAAGAATATACACAGTGGACAAAAATTTGATGCAATGTATGTGGTGCAGTTTACTTGGTTATCCTGCCTTTTTTCAATGTATTTCATTTAATAGAGCCTCCTTACCTCGGTTGCTATTAGCAAATGAGAGGTGTCACAGAGTGCCTCTTCACAACATTTCACGTGGCGAAAAGGAGAAATCACTCGGAGAATTTTAGGCTTTATGAAACAAACATAGAATTAAATACCATGTTGAAATGCCCTTTTCCAAAGATAATCACCTCGAAGAACACTGTTTTCCTAACTTTGCACTGACCTGTAACATTGCAGGTGGGTCATGGAGGCAGAACTGAAGCCTTTCAATTATATATGTATAGCTTTTAAACCCAATACTTGCATTAAAAAACATACGGCTTGTGCATATTTCCCTAGGTGCGGCATATCCTATGTGAAAAACATGGTAAGTGTATGGAAGCAATGGAAAAGCTGAAGGCCGGAGTTCGTTTCAGTGAAGTGGCATCGCAGTACAGTGAAGACAAAGCCAGACAAGGGGTAAGAGCATCGAAATTCCATCCATTGAGAATTTCCTTTAATTTATTCATGCTGTGACCTCATTGTTTCACTCAAGTAAGGCTCCCGAGAGCATGTAAAGGTTGTATCGGCAACATTTGCCATCTGTTACTAAGTCCGACCCATTATTTCAGATCAGCAGGAGTTTAAGATCTCAGTAGCTGTTTAAGTAATTATATAGTTTCTGGTATCTACAATTAGCTTCTTTGAATACCTGTCTAAACAGTGAAAATCTTCCTTATATTTTGTCTTTAACTACGTGCATTGTTCAGAACTCTTTAAATATGTCCTCTAGAATGGTTATCTGACAAGTGAATCTTAATCCTGTATTTTGTCTGATGCAGCAAGCATTCATTCATTCATTCATTCATACATATTGAGAACCTTTTTTTTTTTGTATTTTTGTTTGTGTCCTATTAGGGGGATCTCGGCTGGATGACCCGAGGATCGATGGTGGGGCCCTTTCAGGATGCAGCATTTGCCTTAGCTGTCAGTTCAATGGATAAGCCCATATACACGGACCCTCCAGTAAAGACAAAGTTTGGCTACCACATAATTATGGTAGAAGGCAAGAAGTAAACAATGGATTTGCCTAAAATAAAACATTTTGACTTGGGTTTGTGGAAATAACCGTTTGGAGGACCTGAATGAATTTGCCAAACTCCATTGTTTACTATGCATACTGTGTAGTGTTTCTATTTTTTTTTCCAAGCGGCTGATTAAACATCAGAATTAAAGAACAAAGTTCTGGAATTCTAGCAGGTTTGTGTGTTTTATTATTGTTTACACTGGCGATGAGACTGAACGATTTCATGCATATACAAATAAATGAAAACATCTATTACCAAATTCCTAAATACACAACATTTCTCGTTTTTATACTTTGGAACATCCAACAACGTTAAAACTATATATATATATATTTTTTTTTTTTCAATGGAGGTTGTGTGTTTCTTTTTCAAATTGTCTTGATCATTGTGGATGCTGATTATGCTGGGTATGTGATTCATATGCCGGGCATAGAATCATACTGGATTCTCCCAAATAATCCTATCCATAATGCACTGTGGCGTTCAGCCCCGTGTTCTGTTTCTTTTTGTGACCCGAAGATGCTTTTGGCAGCGTGTCAGACATCCTGGGTGCGCGGGGCCCTGCGCCAGTCTTTGCGACATCCAGGAAGCTAGGCGGCAGCAGCTGCGTTGCCTTGACAACACAGCGGGCGAATCTGGCCTCGCGGAGGAGCGCAGTGAAGCCCGTTTCGTATTGGAGGTCGGGTGGTCAAAGTGAAACGACCTTTGACCCCGTGCAACGTTTTAAGCACCAGAACGACGAAAGCTTTCAAACCAGTTTGGAAGGGAAATGACTGATATTACGGATTAATAATAATTATTATTATTATCGTTATTCGTTTTTAAATTAGACATTTTTTACGAGGATACTTATTATTATTTTTTTGAATCCAGGTTCATTTTAATTGCTTTCCCGCCGTGCACCTCAGATGTGTCTAGAAATACAACCACATGCCGCAGATTATCAAGCGCCGGTCGTCATTCAACCGCGCATCATAAAAGACAAACGCCACGACCGGCCGATCAAGCCGGAGCCGGGCGCCGCCAGCGAAACGTTTTAGCAGAGGAAACGACGACGCGCTGAAGGGTAGAATATTTGAATTCATCAACGTCGCTCATTTTGTCACGCCGGGAAAAAAAAAAATAAATCTTCCAACTCGTGTTTTCCTTTCAGTCTCGTGGAAACCAGAAAAGCTAAAGCCTTCAAACCAGTTTGGAAGGCCCGAAACATGTGGTTTCATAAATGACTGTTATTACGGATTATTAGTATTATTATTATCGTTACTCGTTTTTCAATTAGACATTTTTTTACGAGGATACTTTTTTTTTTTTATTATTTTTTGAATACACGCTCATTTTAATTGCTTTCCCGCCGTGCACCTCAGATGTGTCTAGAAATACAACCACATGTCGCAGATTATCGACATGTCGCAATGTAGCTTGAATGTTATTCTCCCTTGTAGGTCGCTTTGGATAAAAGCGTCTGCTAAATGACTAAATGGAAACGATTGCCAAGCGCTGGTCGTCATTCCACCGCGCATCATAAAGACAAACGCCACGACCGCGAGCGATCCTGCCGCCGGCCCCGAATGCCGGCGCCTCTATGACGTCACGGCCGCGCCGACGTCATACGGTTCCGAGGCTCAACCAGCCGCGCTCGGCTTGCGGCTCGCGCCACATTTCGTGCGCGGCGGACCGAGGAGAGGCCGCCGTTTCGTCTGCACGCGGAGCGGGGCACCCGAGCTGCCATGTCGCCCCTGCGGTGCGGTTCGCCCGTCAGGTCGGTGCGGTGAGGGGCCAGGCGTGAGCGCTGCGAAGGGTCTCGACGTTGAAGGGAAACGTTCAGTGTTTAAAGGGTTTCGGTTAAGAGTTGTCTACGCCGTAGTTTAGAAACTTTTTTTAAATTATTATTATTTTTTTAATGATGCAATGTTATGAAATATGAAAAATAAAAACATTTTTTTTTTTTTTTTTTTTTGCTTTTTGAACAGTTGAACGCCCCCTTATCAATGTGAAACGGACTTCGCCGCCGTCCCGGATGGAGCGTTTACGTCGCTGCTTCTGGTCTGGTGATTGGCGAGGTAAGATGGCGGCGCCAGAGGAGCAGGAATTATCCCAGGCGCAGACCGAAAAACTCCTCCAATTCCAGGTGAGACAGCCCCAAATACGCGCCGGGGTATTTTTTAATCCAACCCCCCACCTCTCCCTACTCGTCCCTTACGCGGTAGTACATATTTGTGGGCGCGAGTGACGCGCGGCCGCGTAAAAGCCAAACGTAATCAAGCGGGGTTTTTTTTTTTTTTTTTTTTGTACAGTCAACTTCACCGTAGCTAGCTAGCTAGCTTCAAGGTAGCCCCCTGAGTTACCAGCCAACCAATCCACATCCCTGTCAACGGGTAACAGTTGACGTTTATATATATATTTTTTCACGAACGTTACACGTCAGGGATGACTTTACTTTCAGCTTCCCCGTGTCGGCGTGGTGTGACGTTAGCTGTGCCGCTGGCGAGTTAGCGCTTAAGATGCTGGGTTAAAACTCCGGGTTCCAAGGGGAGAAAGATCCACTCCGGGATTCGGAGTCCACCGTGCGGATTCAGTACTGAGCTCGTCCCCCGGGGGCTCCAGGTTCCAACGCCGACGTCAGCCGGAGCGAAAACACGGCGCGATTTTTACTTTACGAACCTGGGATTGCCTGTGCTGGTTAGCCAGTTGAATAAGTGAAATAACTTTCATCTACTTAGTCTGTTGTAATTGTTTAGTAATAGCACCGTGGTGAGCAGAGTCATCATCCATACCTGGATTATTGTAGTGATCTTGTACACAAACCGTATCTGTATTTATATCCACAGCCAATACCAGCAACGATAATGGCACCATGTCACAGTCTGTTAGTTCATCCCGTGCACAGAACAAAGTTTGTACATTTTGTTTTTAGAGAGTCGAGCTTGCAAGACGAATTCTTTGTTTATGTAAATGTACTTGGCCAAATTAACAGGCTCTGATACCTCCCCTTTTTAGCAGTACTTTTATTTTCGCTTCTCAGTTAAAGCGACTTGGAGTGTTGGCTAGTTTGAGCAACATATTTACCAGATCACTGTTTCATCTGTAAACTGTGTTTTTTCCAACATATGTGTGGATTAGGGCTGTCACTGTCAAGAGATTTTAGGTGACCATTAATTGTGATTCAAGTTATTGCGTTGAATTGTCCCTTTTTGTTCCTTTTATGCCACTATAATAGGGGCATTAAATAAAACATACAAGTATAAGATACATGTCAATGTATTGCACAAGATCCATTCATTGGCATTGACAGTTGAAACATGAACATTTGGGTGGAGTTAATTTTCCTCAACGAGCAGATGATTTCACGTTCTTTTTATTGCCAACACTGGTTCCCAATTCCCCTAAATTTCGTGGATGATTTCGGAACGTGAAGATTTGATAAACAAGACACCAGTCTGCTCAAGTAATTGGGATTATGTAATAATTGTGGCAGTTCTAGCTCTTCTAGTTTTCTTTTCGAGGATTATTGTTTATGGGGGCCCACCATCTACTTTTTTAACATCCAACAGGACCTGACTGGTTTGGAGTCCATGGACCAATGTCGTCGTACATTAGAACAGCATAATTGGAACATCGAGGTAAAGTCATACATGGGCGAATTGTTTGTGTGTGTGTGATGTACTTTGGCTATTTCTCGGTACCGCAACAGTCTTCTATCTTCCAGGCTGCAGTACAAGACAGACTAAATGAGCAGGAAGGTGTTCCCAGTGTTTTCAACCCTCCAGCATCCAGGCCATTACAAGTCAACACAGCAGACCACAGAGTGTATAGTTACATCGTGTCGAGGCCACAGCCCAGGGTAGGTTTATACATTGTAAGTTTTTTGATCAGGATTTATTTGCTGTTGCCTGCTGTTCCAGCAGTCTTTATGCCCCAAAATATAGCGTTCTAAGTGAGTAAAATAGTTCATTTGTTTCAGACCTAGTGAAAATATTGAGTGACATATGTGGTATATTTCCATGGAGACCTATCTATCCACTTGCATTGGATAGTAGACACCTCTAACATGCAATTCCAACTCGCACAGTGGGTTGTTTTCTCTTTGGCAAACATTCACATTTTACAGTTCAGTTGAACCCCCTGACCAATTAGCATTTTACCAGGACCTTTATAGATTTATTTATCTGAAAAATAAGATGGACCACCTTTATGTCCAACCTAATACCTGGAATGTATCTTCTAACCTCTCCTTATGAACCAATAGAAAAATGACGTTTCCACTGTTAAAGCTTGAAACCTTCTTTTCTAATTTATCCTTTCTAACAGTTATCGCTCCTGGTTTTCACCCCAACTCAAACCTCAATTTAATCACAATGTTTGTTCCGTTTCTCAGGGGTTGCTAGGATGGAGTTACTACTTGATAATGCTACCTTTCAGATTTACATACTACACACTTCTGGACATATTTAGGTAAGAGGAATGCTTGCAGCCCAGCCCAGCCTAGGAGCTCTGCGTAGATGAAAGTTATTGATCACACTGTCCCCTTCCTCCAGGTTCGCTCTGAGGTTCATCAGGCCAGATCCACGTGGTCGTGTCACAGACCCTGTTGGGGATGTTGTATCCTTTATGCATAGCTTCGAGGAGAAATATGGCCGGTCACACCCAGTATTTTACCAGGGAACATATAGCCAGGTCAGTCTTAACATTTTTCCCAACCAAAGATAAAAACACAAATAAAGTGACTGGCAAGCTGTAATTCTAATGTGTTCCACTCCTTTGTGTTATGAAACATAGGCACTAAATGATGCCAAACGTGAGCTTCGCTACTTATTAGTGTACCTTCATGGGGAGGATCACCAAGACACTGACGAGTTCTGCCGGTACCGATTTTTTATTTATTTTTATTTTTTTGTATATATTTTTTTTAACTGTTTGTGAATATCCCAAAAGTCTGACGTTATTTTGTTATACAGTAATTGATGTGTCATGCTGTGCTGTTTGTATTCCAAATGTTTTAATACCGTATAAAATCGTACACATGCAATATAGTTTTATCTGTTTACATGTGAACTGTTATTTGTTAAATGTTTTAATTTGCTATATTCATTCATTTCCCTTTAGCGCCACATTATGTACAGAAGAGGTCATAACCTTCCTCAACACACAAATGCTCTTTTGGGCATGCTCAACCAGTAAGCCAGAGGGGTACAGAGGTAAACATACATACTGCTCCATCAAAACCTTACATTACCTGGCATTTATGATATGCACAGCATCCAAAGTGTACATATTTAAGCTTTACAATGCATAACCGAGTCAGTTTTGGCCTTTATTACTGGTTGTATATGGATGTATGTGAGGATTCTCAGGGTGATATCTGTTCATTATCAGTTTCGTTTAAAATTGATACTACACAGTAGTAGATGGATTTTGTATATTTCCATAATTTCAATTTGTTAATAAATTCTTTCCAATTTAGAAGTTATACATTTATTTATATTTTTTTCCAGTATCCCAGGCGTTGCGGGAGAACACCTACCCGTTCCTGGCCATGATAATGCTCAAGGACCGGAAGATGACCGTGGTGGGCAGACTGGAGGGCCTGATTCAGCCAGAAGACCTGATCAACCAGCTCACCTTTATCATGGAGGCCAACCAAACATATCTGATGTCGGAGCGCCTGGAGCGGTAAGAGATACTCCTTGAAGATTAGTGGCGTGAATTTTGGCTTTCACATAGGGGAAAAGGTGTTTTTTTTTTTTGTTTTGTTTTTTTAGTTTTTTTTTATGTAAATCTTTTTGGTGAGAAAGCTTTATGTGACATGATGCCCTGAACTAGGTGCAGGCAATAGCGACATCTTAACGATATTATCTTATTAGGGGTCCTCCCATACATTGTTAGGATTTTCATTAATTTCCATGGCACTTTTCATTAAAAGTGTTCGGAACAGAACTACTGCTGCAGCTACGGACATGTTTGAGGTGTCATCAGGACATTGCAGACATCTTGTGGTTCAAGTGGTTCAATTAGTGAAAAACTGACAAAATTTGACTGGAAGTAGCCGACCATTCGGGCTTCGCTGACGCACTGCAACGTTTGAGAACCCCCAGTCGGGTGGTGGAGTGAGATGAGTTTGTGGAATAAGACGCTTTGTGACATCATCATCCAATTTGCTATAAATGTGCAGGTTGTAGTTATGAACGTCCACTTGCATCGTGCAGGGTGCATGGTAGGAATGTAACGGTTTGAACGGTACGGTATCAACCAAAATACTGCGCTGTGCGGTACTTAATGGTATAAACTCCCCCTGTATATTAAATAAAATAGTTGATGTTAAAAGAAGAAACACATGGTAAAAGCTTTGAGGCGGCAGCGGAAGGCGCTTGTCGGAGTGTGCGTGTGTTCTCAAAATCTTGACTTATTTGTAAAATTAAGTTCAATTCTGTTCCGAGGTCTGGATATTAGACTGTATAAACATTAGAACACTGTCAGTCTGTCATAATGTCCACTGTGCAGACACTCTGAGAGCGTCATTCTTGCTTTCTGAAGCGCTCTTTTCACAGTATATATTCAAGTGCACTGTGGAAAATGAAGAAGGGGTATACTTCCTGAAAGTAGCTGAATAACAAATAATACATGGAAGAATAATTGTTGCTGAAGCTATCAAAGCTCTGTGATACTTGCTGCAGTATGCTGGTCCAGACAGCTCTCTGGCCTGAGCTGTGTGGTTTGAATTTGTTATGAGAGCAAAAGTAATCAAGCTGTAGAAAATATAAATAACTTCACGAAGGCTTAAAATGTATCTGAATAATTACTGTATGTACTTGTTAAAGTACACAAACGTTCTGTTAACATTTTGCGAGTAAAATAACAAATTTAGACTGAACTAGAAAACTTTCTGACCATGGGAATCAGAATAATCTCTTCAATTAGAAGAAAGCCAATTAATAACTTGCACGCTCATCTGCAAATGTCAAGATATTCAAGTGCAGACTCGAGAACAATAGTAACATTTGATTGTCTGCACTCACAAAGATGTATTTCAGTGTCCCTAAATGCACAGCCGCAGTGAGTCACATTTGGGCATTTAGTGAAATACACACAACACACATACACTGATGAGCCACAACATTAAAACCACTGACAGGTGAAGTGAATAACATTGCTCCTATCATTCCAATGGCGCCTGTCAAGCGGTGGGATATATTAGGCAGCAAGTGAACAGTCAGTTCTTGAAGTTGATTCGTTGGAAGCAGGAAAAATGGGCAAGCGTAAGGATCTTAGCCACTTTGACAAGGACCACATTGTGAGGGCTAGACGACTGGGTCAGAGCGTCTCCAAAACGGCAGGTCTTGTGGGGTGTTCCGGTATGCAGTGGTTAGTGTCTACCAGAAGAGGTTCAAGGAAGAACAACCAGTGAACCGGCGACAGGGTCACCATTGATGCGCGGGGGGAGTGAAGTCTGGTTCGATCCTACACAAGAGCTACAGTAGTACAAATTTTTAAAAAAGGTTAATGCTGCTATGATAGTTGTCAGAACACACAGTGCAGCTTGCTGTGTAGCCGCAGACGGGCAGTGCCCATGCTGACCCCTGTCCACTGCCGTAATCTCCGACAATGGGCATGTGAGCGTCAGAACTGCACCGTGGAGCAGTGAAAGAAGGCGCCCTGGTCTGATGAATCAGGTTTTCTACATCATGTGGATGGCTGGGGTTAGGGTCCGGTTGAGCATCTGTGGGATGTGCTGGAACAAGCCTAATCCATGCAGGCTCCACCACCCTCCGCCACTTCCAGCCAACGTCTTGGTGCCAGATACCACAAAACACCTTTAGTGGTCTTGTGGAATCCATGCCTCCACGGGTCAGAGCTGTATTGGGGGCAGCTACACAATATAAGGCAGGTGGTTTTAATGTTGTGGTTGATCGGTGTATAGTTCTATGTGACACTTAAGGGTTTATATGTAATGTATCAATTAAAAAATTGTTTAAGAATACCATCCATACAAAATGGAAGAATCTTAATCCCTCCAACGTGAGCAGCCTTGTATTTTGTTTAGCTTTAAAAGGAAAATGGCAGTTTTGAGTAGTTTGCCACTCTGATCCCAGAGTACAGCTTGAAAATGATGAGATTTCAGATCGGGTTTAAGATGAGAAATACCAACCACATGTTGAAGTTCTGGCTTGCCTGCCGCCCCCCCCCCCCCCCCCCTGGTATTTGGAGTCAAATTAGATGTGTGCAAATGATGTGCTGCAGGGAGGAGAGGAACCAGACCCAAGTGCTAAGGCAGCAGCAGGACGAGGCCTATCTGGCCTCCCTCCGTGCCGACCAGGAAAAGGAACGGAAGAAAAGGGAGGAGCAGGAGCAGAGGAGGCAGGAGGAGGAGAAGGTCCGACAGAGTGTCCTTGCTGAGGAAAGAAGACAAAGGGTGAGACTCGGAATGTTCCAGTTCCACCTGTGTTTGTGTGAAGGATGCAAGTTTTCCCTTTGTCGGGGAGGGGAGGGTTCTCTATTTGGAGGAATTTGATTTGTGTCCTGTCGTCTCATTTCCAACGGCTTCAGACACTTGTGGAGGAGAAGGAGCGGAAGTCGGAATGTCTTCCTCCGGAGCCTCCCGCAGATGATCCTGAAAGTGTCAAAATAGTGTTTAAGTTGCCCAACGACACCAGAGTGGAGCGACGGTTCCTGTTCGGGCAGAGTCTGGCGGTGAGTCCATGAGGACGAGTCAACGGTGCCCGACGACTGTCACGGTTACTGTTCAATTCCTGTTAAATTGACTGTTCAGGTTGTCTGCAGGTCCTAAACAGGTCTCAAAATTAAATTCAGCTCTTAAATGTATTCTATCAAATTAGTAAGTTGAGGTCTCAGTTTTATTTGCAGTTATCCACAGACCTTTTTGTGTGTGTCAACAATACATAGGGAAAGATTGCACTTGTGTTTTGGCAATTGGTTGTCATCACGACCACACTTAGTCTTACAATTAAAACCTTGAAGTCCAGTAGTTCAAGTACAAAATACTTCACACATGATGCAAATTTGGTCCCCTTGTTTGTTTGGTTTTTCTTCTTGGTCACTCTTTTCTCTCCCCTTGCAGGTAATCTATGACTTCCTCTTCTCGTTGAAAGAAACCCCGGAGGTGTTTCAGATAATCACAAACTTCCCGCGCCGAGTGTTGCCCTGCCTCCCCACGGAGGAGCAGCCCAACCCGCCCACTCTGAAAGAAGCAGGACTTAGCCGCTCTGAGGTCCTTTTTGTTCAGGACCTTACGGACGATTAACAGTCATCATACCTCCTCCAATGTGGAAGACCGTTTTTTTGTTTTTTGTTCTCCACTAATCCCCGTTCCCTGCTCTCCCCTTGTTTTGCTGACAGCCATCATGCTCACAGGATCATTGAAACAAAATCCTAATGTTGTAAAAAATGAAAGGAAGAAAAAAAAAAAAAAAAAAAAAATTATAAATAAAAACTAATTTTAACCGCCTCACATCCAGATCAAATTTGGTTTTTCACGGGGTTCCCAATAGCCTGAAATGTTTTGAATTTTATCAAATAAATATTACTTCTTTGAAGTCTTGAACTCATTCATTAGTGAGGTGGGATTTTGTATCCCCCTTATCGTACTTGGCAACGTTTTTTTTTTTTAAGCCATTTGTCCTTCGTTGGCTACTGTTAAGTTAAAGGGTTTATATCCACTGAAATGTAATAATGGTAGCTTCATTTAAATGCAAAACCAAAATTGTATTCCATTCTCTCGTGTCTTGGTAATTTATTGGTCATACTGGTTGTATGACAAGGATAACTTTCCTGCAGGATACAGCAGGGGTAGAGATGTACGGATATTAGCATGTTTAAAAAAAAAAAAAAAAAAAGAGAACCCAACTTGTCTTTGTTTTGTTACCTTCAAGAGCGCACAAAATGGTGACTGGATGTTTACCCCAATTCAACACCCTTTTTGCCCAGATTTTTTTCTGTTGGACAGAGCTGCATAAAGCAGTTCGGTGGAGAGCAAATGCATTACCTTAGGGATCGGGTTTGTGGCTTTGGGAAAATAAAATAGTGGGAACCCTGTTTGAAATGAGCCATATTCTGTACATAGGTTAGTTATTTAAAAACATTTCCAAATTCATAGTTATTTTATTTTTTGCATTCACATTGACTCTTATGTTGTCCAAAAATGACCAAATGCGGATTGGGTGCGATGTAAAGCGCAGACTGCCTGTGGCTTAATCTAGTTTAGTACGAGTCTGCCCATAGTGTGCCTGTGGTTATTCATTGATGCCTATTTTTGCCTGTCAACATCTGAATGGGCTGGTCATGTTGAGATGTAATTTTCCTATTATAAATTAAACATCGTAAAAATGTGGGTTCTTGGAATTACACTTAAAAGATATTTGAAATGGGGAACATTTGAAAACCCTCTACTGAACTCAAAAGCTTAAAGGCATCCATTTTTCAGCCATCCGGTTGTAAAAACCATTGAGCAAACCATCAGCACAAGGATTTGATAACTGGGGTGATCAGAAATGTTGACTTGAGACATGAAAATAGAGAATATAGTATAGTATAGTATACATCATACATTTATTAGTGAACAACCCTTTCAAATCAGCCACAATAAAAAAAGGAAAAATGATTGCACTACTTGGTAAAGCAGAACTAGCAACTTTCATTTAAAAAAAGTACAAATTTTAAAAATTTCAAACAGTATACAGATGTTTATATAATAGACTAACTAGTTATGTTAAATGCTACAAACAATGATTCCAATGGAATGAAAAATTATAACAATAATTGTTTCCTATATATAATATATATTATCTTTTTTTTTTTTTTTTCCTCAAATACAAACATGGCAAAAATGAGGTAACTGTAAATGTGCAAGTACCAAAGCAAAAGATCTGCCTAACACAGGACACATGCCCCTGGCTCTGTGGGCGGATGGGTAGTCTGGTGTTCAGGCGAGGACCCCTAGAGGCCAGAGGGAGTAAGAACAGTAAACCACTATCCCACCACAGCAAAAATCATTGGT
This sequence comes from Zeus faber, assembly GCF_960531495.2. NCBI lineage: Eukaryota > Metazoa > Chordata > Actinopteri > Zeiformes > Zeidae > Zeus > Zeus faber. Next base: position 20,982,610 of record NC_137199.1, on the reverse strand, counting down.
AAACAAATGGCATCTACAGAGCAATTCATAAACTACAAATCCCAAATATTTTTTTTTTAGCTGCTTATTGGAACACATCTTTGCACCACAAGCTGTGAGATTATTCATTGTTTTGTAACAGAAAGACTACAAGACTCTATTTTTTCCTTTTTCTTTTTTTTCTTTTTTTTTCCTTTTGTCTTAAAATCTGTGTTATTATTTATGCCTTTTTTTATAGGGAAGTTATTTCATTTTATTGAACAGGGTAGTTGATATCAATAAAGTACTTACTCCAAAAATAACAGTGCTAAAATTTAAGTGAATTAAGTTATTAAGATGTGAACAATACATTTTAATATATTGATACGCTAAGAGCAAGAGCCTAATAGGCAGGTACAGTACCACACTGAAATAAGTATGAGCTTTCCTATATATATATTTTAAATTGCTTAAACTATATTGATTTTAACTGACAGTGTTAAGGGGTATCAGTATAACATGCTTTAAGAATACATAGGATCCATGACAAACTATTGCATTCACGCAAGTGACAGTTATACCTAAAGCAGAACATCTAGCACCTTTTCACTATGGCTTTTGATAAACTACAATAGTTTCAGCGCATGTCATTTCCAGTCATTAGGGCAATAACATTAACACAATGAATTCAAGGGTCCAAATCATGGGCTCAAGACTATTTTAAGTGAGGTTTTTTTCCCCTCCCTAAAAAAAAAAAATGAAGTTAACGCAATAAAATCTTGTAGTCATTCAGTTCTATTACAAATGTGTGCAGTACAATGCATGGCAGTTATCAGCTGAGCATCAAGATCCAAACCCCGAGAACCCAAAGCCAACTAAAACTCAAAAGAAATCAAATCTGTTGGGATCTGGCCGACATGCATGCATATTGTGCACTGTTAAATAGGTCCCCACCAGATCTCTGGTTATCCACCACTTCCGACACGCCTGTTCAGGTTGTTTTTTCCTTGTATTTATTATTATTATTTTTTTAAATCATGCAAACACCTCTGAAGTCGATGTGGAAGTGATTCAGGTAGGATACTGTGCCCCGCGGCACATTTCTAAAATGATATCAATCACAACTGTTCTATTGGAACATGTGGCTTGAGTACAAGACCAGAAGGTAAACAGGTTTGAATAATACACTTTGTAATGAGTTGCAGTGTATACATTGCCTATTTTCTGTGAATATTCATAACGTCTTTATTTTCTTTTCTTCTTGCATGCCTGTCTTTAAATGAAGTTATTACTATTTCCGACAGAAAGAATATAATAATTACATGACATTATGGTCTGAGGAAAAAAAGACCAAAGAAATTTAAATATACCCCTTTCATGGCATCTTTTCCATTTGAAATGGACAGTTTTCCTTTATTTTTATACGTTGAGAGGCCCTGAGTGTTTTTTATTTTCTTACAATATATGCCAGCAAATAGATATGTACACATAGGTTAGTTCTCAAAGCTGTGGGTTTAACTCATTAAATGGCTTTTTTTTTCTTTTTCTCTTCTTAAAAAGGTGGCACACACATTAACAAAATAATTAAATGGCATCCCTTTGCACAACTACTCAATACTAAGGGTTACAACTGCCTATTAGTGCGTACGGGGGGGGGGGGGGGGCAGCTTCAGACAATATTAAAATCCAGAGTGAAAATTAATCGACTTTTCCCCATCCCAAATAAATCCTGTTTTGGTCGTGTGAACACAAGCAGAGGACGAGAAGAAATGCTCCAATCTGTTCCTGTTCACTGCGGGACGCGGACGCCTGCAGCAGAAGTGTCACCAGTGACTTCTACGAAGGGTTTTTCAACATTCTTTTGTCTTCATAAACAAGCCGTTAAGAGCATTCGCACTGAAGCTATACATGACTTCTCTTTTACAACACCATGACCATGGCCCTATAAGACAACGACCCGACCAACACACACCGCCAAACGCAAACACCTTAGTGCTCCGAACGGTCTCCTTCTACGCCTTTTCTCTACGGGATCAAACCAATAAATAGAAACGGAACAACTTTCAAAACAAGAGGAAACGACAAAGAGGAGTTTTTAAGATTAGTTATAAGTTTGTGCTTGTCAAGGTCATAAGAAGGCAGATCTGAAATCTTGAACAGTAGGCTATATCTGTATATTGAATATTTGGCTCACAAACAAAGAAATTAAAACCCCAGTCTTCCAAAAAAGGGGGAAGATAATGTTTGTTCCAAACTCGCCGCTCATTGCACATATTGCTTCCTGCACAGGCCTCCGGAACGGGCGTCGGGCGCGGCCTTTGGAGGACGGCTCCATGTTTTTAACCACGGTAAAAAGGGTGGAACTGCATGCTCGCCTTTCCCCTCTCGGCTTTCTCAACAAGCAACAAGTTTTATAGTTTGCTTCTTTGTACTTTTTTTTTTTTCCTTTACTTTTTTTTTCTTCTTTTTTCTTCTTCTCGATAAATTTGGTGGCAATGCTTGATTAAAATATTGCTAGTCTGAATCAACAGTCCATGCAAATCCTAGCATGCTGCCCTGTATCCAGTGGTTACACAATGCATCGGCTCTGTGAACAGGACACACACACACACACACACACACACACACACACACACACGCACACGCCCGCGCACACACTTACCAGAGGGACAATGCTGACACAAAGGATGGATGAAGCACTTGTGTAGTTAAGCCAGGTGACCTCAGAGAAGCAGTTCCTTACACCCCCCCCCACCCCATCCCCACCCCAACTGCTCTGCGTCAAGGAGTGGGCGGGTGTGCCCGTCCCACCAGTTGCAGTCCATAGACCTCAGGCTTAACAGAATCTGTACTTTTTAAACCACAGCAAGTCACACTTAACAATAGCATTGGCAAATCTAAAAATGAAATTAAAAAAAAAAATAAAATAAAATAAAAAAAAAGGGGGTAGAACTCTTGAAATAACCAATACATTATTGCAAAACATATATTATTAACAAGTCACTTTGCCCAAGACCTACACAAACATGCATCTGTGACGGTCAGGCGTCGCCTCCACACACAGATCTCCGTGTCCAAGTTATTCCTATTGTGTTTCTGCTAATTGCACGAGGTGTCCAGCCTATTGTTCTCTGGGGGGGGGGCACGCCTCCCCTCCGCTCTCTCTCTCAAAGCGGCTCCCTCGCCTTCAAGCAACACCACCGCAACCCAAGCCATCAGATAGAAATGAAACCTTGTAAACTGAAGCAGCAAAACAAATGTGTTTTAGGAGGGGGGTGGGGGGGGGGGGGGTCTTTGGAATCTGCAACAAGTGGGGTGGTGGTGGTGGGGGGGGGGGCTGGCAATCCCAGAACTCTGGCTATAGGCTGCGAAAGGCAGTGGGTTTCATTACACTCAGACAATGAAGCACAGCAGAGGTACGACAGGTTCCAGAACCAACTCCTGGATTGCTTATTATTGAGGTGGAGCGGGGATGGGGAGCGGTGGTGGTGGTGGTGGTGGGGGGGGGGGGGGGGGGGGTGTCGGTAAGCTAGATTTACTGGAGGACGCAGGTCGGGCGGCAGGGGTCCCCCCCCCCCTCCGCCGCCCCCCCCCCGGCCCCCCGGGCGTCGAGACGGGCTCCGCCGTGCACAGCTTTCCAAGTCAGGCACTGAGGGCCGGCGCTCACTCCGCCTCCCGGTGCACGTCGGACGCGTCGGCTCGGCAGATGGGACAAGTGCGATTGGTCTGCGGGTGGGGGGGAATCAGACGCAGCGAGAGTTTAAGCGACAAAAATCTGGGGGGGGGGGGGGGGGGCTCAAAGCACGGCATATACCGCGAGGCTCAGTGCGACTTTCACCCACCTTCAACCATTTGTCCACACACTTGGCGTGGAATTCGTGGTTGCACGGTAAAACCCGAAGTAGCTGCCTACACTCGAAGTCGCTGAAGCACACAACACACCTGAGGGAGAGAAAAACAAGATTCAAGGAGGGGGAACGAAGATGGAGCCCGGCGGGGGGGGGGGGGGACGGACGGACGGACGGACGGACGGACGGACGACACACACAGGGAACCAAGGGGAAACTCACAGCGTTTGTTCGGAAAGATGATTCTCCATGTTGAACCTGTAGGACGGAAGTTGCTCGATGTCGGCCTTGGTCAGCCCGCGTGGTTTGGCCTCGCCCAGCCGCTCCGCCAGGTTCAGCAACGCCTGTGCGACGAGGCGCGTTATTTACCCCCTTTGCACCGCAATCAATAAACGCCCCCCCTTCTCAGGCCATGTTGCACTTGAAACCCGAAAAAAGGGTTCCCAACATTAATGCGGCCCAAACGCACCTCGTAGTTCTCCATCTCCACGTCATCCACATCCAGGTCCAGACTGATGGCGGGGCCCACCGCGGTTGGAGGCACAGGAAGCATCGACCTGACGGGCAGAGAGCGCATACCCGGCTTAGCGTCGTGTCGTACCGCCGCCTGCCCCCCCCCCCCATCGCTTTTCTGGAAGAAAGTCCGCATAGCAGGCCTCCGAAAACCCACCCCCCCGTGCTATCCCAGCCCCCCGGTACTCACAGGAAATAAGGAAGAAAGCCCGGGTAGTAGGATGGCGGGGGCGGGGGAGGGGGCAGGGGCTGCTGTAAGCGGTATCTCTGCCCGTTCACTCGCCGGGGCAGGATGTGGGGATATGGCTGAGGAGAGAGGGAAAAACAAACACACAAAAAAAACAAAACAAAACCACACAGAATTACACCGGAGTACCAGCAGGCGACTCGGAAACCTCCAGAAGGACGGGCGACCTCACCACTCCGAAGGGGAGCTCCTGATGCAGGGGCTCTTGAGGAAGATACTGAAGGGGGAGAGAAGGAGGCATCGCTGGTGGGTGATGAGAGGGCGGGTACGAAAAGGTCCCTAACGGGTGCTGGTCCCCTCTAAGGTCCACTTCATTCTCTACCCTCTGAAGAGGCTGAGGGGGGCAGAAGGCACATCAATGACAATCCTAACAACCCCCCCCCCCCCCCCCCAAAAAAATTAAATGAAATCTTTCTCAGATAACAGCTTCGAAACCTGACTAATAATAGAGGAGTAATGAAGTACGCACCATGCGTGGGTGCTGAGGCTGTAAAGGGACAAACTGGCTCAGAGGAGTAAGGTGCGCCGGCTGGTGGGGTGGCATAGAGGGGTTGGGGTGCAGTATAAAATGCTCGCTGGAGATCAGGGGCGGGAAGGCTTGGTAAGACACTGGCATGTGCTGCATGGTACATGCTTGGATGAGCTGGAGAGAGAGAGAGAGAGAGAGAGAGAGAGAGAGAGAGAGAGAGAGAGAGAGAGAGAGAGAGAGAGAGAGAGAGAGAGAGAGAGTCAGGGACACAGTACAGAAGTTTAGACGCACACCAAAACAACACGGTGGCAGCAGACGTACACATCCCCAGAAACGTTAATTAGTCGGGGCGGTGCGGTCAGGGGTGCGACGACGCACGAGCCACTCGACAAATTTAAATTTTTAAAAAAGGTTAATTTTGAGGGCCCTGATCTTTTCTTTTTTTTTTTTTAAGCATCGATGGCATGTTAAACTCCCCTGGCTTCGTGAACGTAGTGTGCCGCCACAGCGATGAATTCAGCACCGCCAATCCTAGCAACGGCTACGGGTTTTAAAGCACATTACCCGGGCCAGGGAAATACTCCATTTCAACGCAAAAATGCCGGGAGGGAGGTTCACTCTGTTTGGCCCCGTTTTAACGTTTAGACCGTAGTTCTGCTGTGACGTCTGTATGCGAGCTGCTATATCTGTGTTATTAGCGCTAGTGGGCGGCACGTGCATGTGGGGGTGTCCCGGCAAACTGCTCATGTCTCATCGGCTATCCCAAAATGCACCGAGGGGAAGTTCCCCCCGCCACTTGCACTTATTTTGGCTGCGGCAACTTCTCCTTCTGCTTCCTGTCTGCTGTGAGCATGGTGTCCACCCCCCTCCCCGCTCAGAGGACATGCCTCCTTTTTCAAGTCTGAGACTATTTCAAAGCATGACCGAGGAAGGCCGTTTCGGGTTTGTGCAGATTCCAAAGCGCGATTTGGTCTTAAAATTAGGCCTAATCTGTGGCCGCGAACCGCCCCCTTCGAGTGAGATCAACTGTATTGAACACAAACTTTTTTTTTTTTTTTTTTACAACTTTCAAATAAAAACATTTGCACCCCCCCCTGTTAAACATCACGACCACAACCACCAGAAAAAAAAAAAAAAAAAAAAAAGTACTCGCCAGCCCGTACTACCCACACCCAAAACAGTCATGGAAGAAATGTTTAAGCGTATGAACAACAACGTAATGTGGTACACATCGAGTAGGGCAACGTAACGCCCGAAGCACAGACAATATCACCAAAAAGCTAGACATGTGGTAGTATTAAGGAATGGTGAGACTGCTCGGTTGGAGTGGTATGGCTTGCTACATGGATGCTTCTGACGTTCAGGCTCTTCCTTTTCAAACTCACTGGAGGAGGAAGGCAGCAGAGCAGAGAGAGCTGTCCGCTGAACATTACCGAGCATGCTGGGAGCTGCTGAGCGTTGCACCCCGGCAGAGGCTGCCCGCTGTGGATTGGAAATCCGTGGGTCGTCACCGTGGTAACTGTGTATGATATCGGAACGGATCCCTGGTGCATCTTTGAAGGAAACACACGGGAAAACGATTAGGCAACGAGAGAAAGGAGCTGTCGCTTTGTGCCGATGTAGCTAGTGAAGTGTAATTAATAAACGTGAATAACGCGCCAATACCCTTTAGAAGCTTATTTGAGCTTCAAATAAACAAACAAATAAACAAACAAACAAACAAACAGACAAATAAATAATGTGCAATTTATGTGTTAAATAAATTTAACACATAAATTGTTTGTATTGAGGTCTAATATTTTTTTCACGCGATTGAATTTGGGCAGGTCTACGCCTTAAGAATAAAAAAAAAACCCCAGTGTATTTCTATGTCCATTTTAATATAATAGGCGTTTTCGCACCAAACAGTTCTGGGGACTCCCTGAGGGGAACTAAGAACCCGGGCGGTCCCCCGAGGACGAGGTACCATCAAGGAGTTTCGACCCCCCACCCCCGGGTTGTATTCGCACATCATACAATGAGGTTTCAGCGTGAGTTCCGTGTTGTATTCACTCTGTCACTCTCACAGATTTTGCCTCGTCGGTCCACCAAAGTCTGTTTCCGAGCAAATCTGAGGCGAGTAATAGGCAAACTGAATCTGAATCTGAAAGCTGAATCTTCAATCATATGAGATCCACAAGGCCTCATACAAAAGTTTGCTCCAACTTTCGTAAGGCACCGGATGGGGATTACGGGGCGCACATTAATACATCCAATTCACGTCTGAAAATAAGACAAATGATTTTAACTTGTTTTGAATATTTATTTATTTTTATTAACGCCGAGTGTACGTGGGCTGCTCCGCACGCAGAGCGATGCGCTCGACCGGGCGGTCCGAGCGACCGGCTCCTCCAAAAAGTTCTCATAACTACAAAGAGGTTCCTCGCGGTGCTAAAACGCCTCAATGACTCCTTCCGGATAGCACTTTTGAAAATATCAAAATGAATAGCATCAAACAACGCAGGTTTTTGAATAACAGCGACAACTTGTGGCACCTCTGAAGCGGTGCAAACACCTTGGGAACGCTTGTTCACGAGGTGGGGAGTTCCCCCTTTCGCCAGAAATGCGGAAACGGATCCGGTTACCTGGTCGTGTAGATCCACCATGACAGGGCTCTGCTGGGGCAGGTGGGAAGCAGGGTGAAGCATGCGTGGGGGTGCGCTGGTGTGGCTGTAATGTCTGGACTCATCTAAAGGAACCTGTTGCTGATGCTGCGAGAAAAGCAGGTGGTGGAAGTTCTCATCCTGGATGAGGGAAGTGTGAAGTGCGGGCCGGTCTCGCCCCGCCCACTGGTGTCTCACGGGTGGGCTGCCGGCCACAAGCAGAAGGGCAGAAGAGTTAGACTACAGCTGGAAATCAAGACGCTTTGTCTACGGTGGTTTCCGGGAAAAAAAAAAAAAAAAAAAAAAACCAACCCAGCATTTAGCCCAAGGATCCCTTGGTGGATAAAGAAACAGAACCTGCCCTATAATAACATATTTATAATACCTTATTAACCTATTTATATATTTATGACGCTTCCACTTCCTGTGTGTCTTTAGTTTCGATTTTTAGATTCATTTCCATTCGTTTTGCTCTGTTGGTGGAAGAAAATCCACCTATTTTATTGTGTTCACAAATAGAACAAAAGGTTTCAAAAATCTGAAATAGGGTTTGAAATGCTGTTTAGGCTTTTAATTGTAATCTAGTCCTGGTCTTAAATGGCCTGTGAGTAGAAAAAAACCCCAAAAAACAGTAAAATCCACCTTTTCTCCATTTTCACAAATGTTTTGAAGTTTTGACAGACCTGAAATAAGGTTTTCCACTCTGTTTAATATCGATACAATAATACAAATTGACCGTGTGTGTTTTTATTAAAGTCCAGCCATGCACCAGTTATGTCCGTCAAAGAGACGGTACATTACTCTAGAATCTCAGGTTTTTGAACGTCAATTAAAGATCCAAGCTTCTTGAACGCACCATAACGTCAGAAGCTGCGAATCAGCTGGCTTTCAGCTGATAATCGTTTTTTTTCTCCCTTCACAAAAATAATTTTGACATAAACCAATTTTGGCGGACCCCCTGCAGTACCTCTGCGGACCCCCAGTTGAACATCACTGGTTTGCAGTCTTAAGGTGGAAGTAGCAGAGTATTTTTTCAAGTGTCTCATGTGGTTACTGTATTCATAAACACAGTGTGCAAAGAATTTGGAAAGAAAATCTGCGATGAATTTACTGTCCTTGCAGGATTCTAATACCCTGATGATAATCTAAAAAATCCTTGCGATCTTTCAACTTGAAAATCTGTACACGGCTGTGATTTATGGTTCTATGTACATTCTATATACCCCAACTGTAAAAAAATATATACATTTGTTAAGAAAGAGTATATACTTTTAATTAACAATAATTTTGGTATTAACATATAATCACAGGCAAATCTGCAACAAACGCTAAATGAACAAGGCGGCATTTTTTTTTACCTTCTCCTGAGATGCACCGGGGCGTTACAGGGCTCTCCGAGGAACCTCCTCTGGTTTAAGGGGGCTGTTGGTGGCCGCCTATTTACTCCTATTTCCCATGGTCGCATTGGTGACGTGCGGACGAGTCACACTCGGGGAAAGGAAACTTTAAGCAGGAGGCACTTGGATGTTGGCCTCTGATTGTCTTAACCCTGTGAAAACAGGAAAGATCACAACAGTTCAACTCATTTCCATGGAAATTTGCTGCTACTCATCAAGTGGATTTATGTTATTACACAGATCTGTTTAATGCTTGATAATAACTGGTCAATAGCGGTGGTTAGTTATTTCTGAATAATGACCGCTGCCAGTTAATAACGAACGTGATCACGGGCATCCACCCAGATTCACCTCTCTTCCATCACTCCACTTACATGCTCTTGCTGGCATGCAAACAATTATTGAAGGATTCAAGAGAAGTAGATATGTCCCATTTAACATTTCACCAATAGGAAAAAGATAAATAATATAGATCATAATATAGATCGAAATAGATAATTTAAAATCAATATTCCATCTTTATGCATTATTTTATTTAGTAAGTAGCAGCGAAATAAGCAGGATAATGTGCGGCCAGCCAGCCATGATCACAAAAGAACCCCCGGCATGATCAGGACGCTGTGTTGAAAGTGTTATTTCATCTGTATATTTTCTCTTGGTACATCTTTTATTTTCTCAAGGCGTTCGCCTTTATCTGACGTTCTTTATGGAAAAACGTCATTTTAAGAAAACATATCACGAGGGGAAATTCATCAAGTGTTGTGAAATGTGCTCCATATTTACGTGTATTTTATGTATTCTATTATTCTATATATCAATTTGTACATTTATATTACAAAGTACATTAAATATATCACATCTATTACTATTATTATTATTTTTTACTTTTTGATTTGACAAATTGTTAATAATAGTAAAAAAAATACATCCATCATCAAAATAATACTTAATGATCATATGAACGTAAATAACAAATACACAACAACACAGCGGGGCCGAGACGTGTCCGCGCGGGGGCGCTGCAGCTCGCCGTGACAGCGCGAAGAGCCATGTGCTCGGGGAAACAAAGCAACAACAAAGGACGGGGAGCTGCGGCGCGATCGCGGCGAAATACGCACACGCGCGGCGAAACGGCGACCCCCCCCCCACCACCACCACCACCACCACCACCACCACCACCACCACCACCACCACCACCACCACCACCAGGTGAGACAGCGCCACGAGGGCGACCGCCGCCGGGCGCACTCGGTGCAGAAGCCCAGCCCTTGCAACTTACTCTCGCGGAGGATGCTTTGCCGGACGCGGAGGTGGAAGGTCGCGGGTGTTCCAGCTTCGTGGACGCCGTGTCCCAGTAAAATTAAAATTAAAATTAAAAAAGGTAAAAAAAAAACAAACTCACCACGCAGCCACGGCGTCAAATCGCGGTCAAATTGCGGATAAGTCGCGGTTGCCCGTTAATTGACTCGCAACTGTTTTCTCCCGAGTGGCAGAACGGGACGCGAGCGCGCTAACGGCTGCCCCGCGTTATCGCCTCATACCCACGCACGCCGCGGCGATGGTTTTCAATTCGCCGCTCGACGCCCGTCTCGGTTGGTTTTCCCCAGCGCGTTCGCCGATAACGGTCCCGACGACGCTCAGGCGGAGACGTCCCTTCGCGCCCGTGCGTGCTTCCCCGAGCTGCGTCGTGGGGGGGGGGCAGCGTCACGCCCGTTCCCCTTCACTTCCGCCATGTGCGGACCAATCCGACGGCGGCGGATTCACCGACGCCGCCCCCCGCGAGCTCGGAAACTCGTAGTTCCGACCAAAACAACGATCCACTGAACCATTAACTGGCTGGAAGGTACAGGGAAACCCGAGATATCAAATCGCTTCGCATGGTTGCTGACTACAAGGGAACCGCCACCACCCAAGGTGGTTGGCATTGTTGAATATATAAACCTGAATTTTCTGTCATGGCGGGGCATTTGCGTTGTTTATCGCCGAGACTGGCATCCAAACACGAACCAATGATCCTGGTGGTGCTTCAGTGTATCTTGGAGCTGGTTGGCGCTGCAGGAGCGACGGCCACCAATTCGTTTTCTTTTCCATTTTTTATTTTATTTTTTTTAATGTTGTACCTCGCCGACACCCATGTCCCCACCGGGCGCTGCGGAGTAACCGCCCGAACGCTCCGAGGCCCCGAGTCATTTAAGCTGCCGAGTTCAACTCGAACGCATCATTCCAACCATCCCTGCCCGTCAAAATAAACAATCCTTGTTGTCGTTTGTGGAAAGCGCATCTGCAGTAATGACGTTATCCCTCCCGACTAGTCTGAAGATTAAAAAAAAATATATAAACATCATATATATATATATATATATATATATATATATATATATATATGTACACAGACATTTTTTTTAATGGGACACACCTATAGACCTGGAATATTTCAGTCCTAAACCGTGTCTTAAATCGGATAACCTCAAGGCTTAAGCTGCAAACCTATGTTGTTGTAGTGTTGTTTTGTCCAACGCTTGTGATCACCAAACTGCTACGACTAGTATGTCGGAGTCACTAAATCGGTGACGCCAAACATTAGTTAAGTTGTTGTTCAACTTCTGCCCATTCCGGGTGCGCTGGCATCAGCGAGGGCTCCGGAGCGTCCCGCTATACCGCCACATCGACGACGCAACAGCGCACTCGCGCGGCCCGGGGAATCCAGCCGTCCTCCGTAAGTTAGAGCCGCGCTCCTACGAACGGACACTTTCGGCCTCCGCTCGTCTCGCCACGGGGCTTGCGGGTCGAGCGGCTCCCACGCCGGTGTGACGCGCGGTGTCGTTAACAGGCACACGTTTCAGACCCGGGCCTGCGCGTAACAGGCCCCACGGAGTCCAGTGTTGGAATGATGATAATAATAATAATAATAACGTGTATATATATATTTTTTTCCCCCCTTCGCTCGTTCCGCCATCAAGTTCCAAAAAAAAAAAAAAAGCGCAGCTGACGCGGGTTTTGTGCGCGGATCGCGCGGTTTTGCGGCCAAAGCCCAACGTAAACATTACACCGTCGCACTGGGAGAGCAACAAAACAAGGAGGGGCTGGGTGACAGACCCCCCCCCCCCCCCCTTCACCCTGGAAATGAAAACCCCCAAAAATCCCGTGAACCGCCTCCGCCCGAACGATCCCCGTTCCCCACAGCCAAAGCGAACGAACCACGAACCCCGAACACCCCCGCCCCACCCCACCCCCCCCGCGCGTACCTGATTGTTGGTTTGCGGGAATCCGATCACCGTGTTCCCTTGTGAGCCCTCACATCTCGTCAGGCGGAGTGCGGCATCCTCTGGTCAGCTGCTCCCGGGTGGAACATTCCGCGGGTTTCAACCACTGGCGTAGAACGGCGCTTAACCTCGGATCTTTGGGATATAAGTCATCGTGCGGCGGGCTCTCGCGACGGATCACGGCTTTCCGGTCGCCGAATTATTTGGCGGAACGCTCGCTCGTCGCCCCGCGGACGGTCGTGCGGCTCGGCGGTGGTTCGGGTTTCGTGCGTTCCCACATCTTCCCCCTTGTTGTTTCTGCGCGTCTGGAGAGCGCACTCGGCGCGGCCATTTCTACCGTAATGCACGGACCAAGTGCGACGGGCCGCGCAAGGTGTCCATCGGTTAACATGTAAAAAATGGCGTTATTCCATAAATGTGTACGGTCATCATTAAGAATATAGATCATTATATCAAGTTCAAGTTCAAGTTCAAGAGATTATTTGTCACATACATATACATACGGTCATACATATATGCAGTGAAATGTCATGACACCTGGTGATTACGCACAATAAGCTCTATAAGCTCTAAAAATACTAAAACATACCAAAATGTGCGTAATCGACACAAGGTGCTCACGCAGGCAGCCGCAAGGGGAGGCGCCACAATCGTGATTCTGGGTTCTATAAATTGTATTGCAAGTTGAGAAGTTGAACTGCAGATTAACTCTTTCCTAGATGCAATGGCATACAAATACTCTGTGTTGCATGCTGACAACACAGGTTAAAAGAAATAAATAAGAATTATAATATTTAAAGCTCCCAAATTTCAATCGAGCAGTTGAGATGCACATGTTGAATTGGAGTAAATAAATACGTGAATAAATAATAGCAAACACAAAAATGTCATTCGATACATTTGTAAAGTCAATATTTCTCAGGGGCGCTCAACTCGAAATTGAGAAATTAAGGTGCACATTTGAGATCGAGAAAATGCCATAATACATATGTGTGTTTACCAATTCAAAGCTTTCTTTGAAAAGTTGATCCAATTACTATTTGTTTGTATGAGTTCATCGTAGGATGTATCTGATTTGTACACGTGTATGAGTTCAAATTTGTCATATAATGTAGTATCAAGTTATTATCATTCCATTGTCATTATATTATTGCAGATGTTGATGATGATTGTATTGATGTGGTTGAACTATGTGTTATGCTTTGACGTTATTTTGTCGGGGAGGTGACTAAAATCATTAATTCATTATTCTGTTATTTTGTGTTGACAGTTTATAAGGCAAAGTAAGGTTTATATGGTAACTTTTATGTTTATGTGACGTTTTTAAATCAATAGAATATACATTAAAACAAGCACAGCAACACCATACAGAGTTATGCAAGTGATATCTTAAGTGTATAATTTGGAAATGATCCACAGAGTGCAGCAGTTGTTATCAGCGTTTGTTTTATCACCTGCTTTTGCCGTTTGCCATATAACCACAACAAACAACATACACAATGAAGATTCTGATTCATGCACCAAACCATAGAATTATTCCCCTCAATTTTGTTCGGGCTCATCATTGATCACACAATTAAGTTTTTTTCACTGTGTCAACTAAGGTAAATACAATGGAAGACATTACGCCAACACCTGTTTTCCTACTCAGTATCACAGTTCCACCCTCCGAATCAGGGCTGACAACATCATATGAAATAATTCCCGATCAAAGTCTACGAAGATAAGAACGAGAAAGTAGACTACTAATTAATTCTTATCATCAGGGTCTACTTTTGGCCCATCAGTGAGTCATGCGCAAAAAAAACCCAAAACACACTTTTATGAGCAAATATCTGGATATGATTGAAGCCAGTCCATACTAGAAATGAGATTATCTTATAGTCTTCATTGCTTTGTTCAGGACCCTTTTATTATGTGGAGAAAGACGGTGGTGTAGGGCATTAGTCTACCGCTTGACAGACACGCAGGATTGCAAGGATTGCATCGTCACTCTGGGGGAAAAGGACGACTGTTTGTTGATGTCATATTTCCACAGAGCACTCCTTAAACCAAAGCAGCAGCTCAGATAACCCGGGGTTGCTGCTGGAATTCGCCCTCCCTCCCCTGGCACGACAACAAGAGGGACCCAACATGGCAGACTTCCAACGTCGTCCCGGTGAAGAGGGGGTTCCCGGGGCGGATGGCCTACTGGTGATGATTGGGGAAAATAGTGGGTCAGAGCCTCCCTGAAATGACAAGCCAGGCGGAAGGAAGCGTAGCCTCTTCCATGTAGAAAGACCTGGTGGTCAGTGCTCGCTGGGACAGAGTTACAGCTACAGTACTTCATCGGAAGTTACATTATTTTTCGTTGGGCACTCGGACAATCGTTCTGATTTCACCTGATCCATCTGGATTTTGAGAAGGAACGGCGTTTCGCGGGCTGTTATTGGTGTGTCCTCCGTGCACATGTTAATCATTCATATTTATAGCGGGGAAGTGGCAATCACGGTGCCACAGCAACAGTCAAAGGTCCACTCTCCATGTCCCTTCAGGGAGAAGCGCCTGCGTGAATACCGTCCGGTAAGTCTCCCCTGTTGTCTTCAACTCCATGACGGATACACTATAACTTCTTGTGTCTTCTTGTGTGTGCCTTTTGTCAATGCCACTTTGGATCATCGGCAAAGATGGATGTAGTATTCCCAGATGTGGCATGATGGGAGGCACAGGTATACTGGTTGACTGGGCTATAATTCAGATACAGGCTATACTTTTACAACAATGTTTTTTAATAATCAGCAGCATCACATCACTATGTACCATACATTTTCCATTTCCATTCCACTTTTTTACTTTTCATATTTTATCATTTGGGTGATTCCACGATTAGATTGCCATTCAGCTCTGTAACTCTTAAAAATAAAAACATCATATTTTCAGCAACGTTTTTGTGCCAAATATGGCTTAAAATAGTTACAGTGTTGAAGTAACAGGGTTGAGTTTTTAGCATAATTTGCAAATATACAAAATGTGACTAACTATCATTTGTGCTGATGGTGTGACGACAATAAGGACATTCTGATGATTTACCTAAAAGAACAAAATAAATAAATAACTTTCAAGCTGTAATTTTGGTAACAGGGTTGTACTTTGAGTGACATTCTCAGGATATATCACAATATCAGTGAAATTACAGAAAAAAAAAAGAACGAGAGAACTTGCTTTACTTCTTCCCACAGCCTCCAGGGAATTCATCCGGTTTAACTTCTTGTTGAATTGTGATTTATGGAATATTCCAAATATTTCATCGGGGGAATGTGTTCCGGTAACAGGGTTGAGTGAATATTATGGGACACAATGAAAATGTAAAGTTTTTATCATCTATAAATGAATCACTCACAAATTTATGTTTCCAGCATCAGATATGAAACCGATTCACAAGGTTTCTTCAGGGTTTTAATGATTATATTTTAAGGTAATCTTAGTCACAGTATAGTGGGTTTGAGACAGCCGAGAATGCTGTTTTCTAACAAATGGCACCCTGATCGTTTAATCACCCATTTATTGTATCTCGCTCTTTTCAGATTTTAATACACACGTGATGCTAAGTTTCCATTTGCTCAGTCCATGACTCAGCAAGGACTCCCGTGAGACTGCTTGTATGTGTTCTTCCGTTATAGTACCAATAACTGATTTTATTGTCATTTTGTTGTCATCCCATACAGTGCGCATCTAATATCTACGCCCTACAGCTCGGCCCTCATCGGCTTCATTCATTTCTAGTTAAGGGGACAACTAACAGAGCGATATAACACACTGTGTTATATCTTAATGGAAATCATGAGGACGATTGCTGTAAGCGCGCTATTGTTGTGCTTTATTTGTCTCTCAGATGGTAAGTACAGTTTGTAAATTCGACACATTAAGCCATTTAGTACTTTTTATTTATTGAAACCATTTGCACTTTGTGCTTCTCAGCAGCAAATTCTGTAGAAAATTATGCTCCAATAATCCATAGTTATCGTGAAGATGTGTCTGAAGACATTCCCGAAGGTGTGTATATGGTGCATTTGGCCTTTTTGCATACCTTTTGAAATACAAAGCACACTGTTTTGCTTAAAACTACAAATGTTTTGTCCGCTCATGTTGTTTTCAAAGGTGGATATGCATTCACAATAAATGCGACGGACCAAGAAGATGACAGATTGCGATATAGTATTTCTGGGCCTTTTGCCAGCTTCTTTAAAGCAAACCCTGACACCGGGGTGGTAACAGTGAAGGCGAAACTCGACAGAGAGGTATCTTGTTGTTTTTTTTTCTCTTGAACTTTACGTGAAAGCACCTTGAAACGAACATTGTGAGGCTATTATGTTTTTTCAGCTGTTCATCTCGTTGTTTTGTTGCGTATTCTCAGAGTCAAAATATAATGAAATTTCAAGCTCATGTGTCTGACAGAAACAGTGCGGTGAGTGGGATAGAGGCTCAGTAAATTAATACATTTCTCCTTCATATTATTTTGCGAAATTATTAAAATGCTTGTGGCCTTCCCTCACCTTTTAGGCCACAAAAGAGCTGATAATAATATTAATGGATGCCAATGACAACTTCCCCATATTTAAGGAATCTCCATATAGTTGTGCCATTCCAGAGGTAAGTGGAATGTTAATTAGCATCAAAACACAAACATGCATGAGATTTATTTTTCCGCTAATGGATTCTTTTGTTTGTGGATTAATTAATAGATTTTTTTTTTAATTGAACGTATCCTTGCTCCTTTAGAACACAACAGTGCATACGATTCTGTTTACCGTGACTGCGACGGATGGTGACAGTGGGCCTGCAGCGTCTGTGAGATACAACATCGATGAAGTGAGTACACTTGGAAAGAGAAAAAAAAGAAAGAAACTGGCAACATGTGACCTGTCGTGAATTGAGTTCACTCTCACTTTTCCATGTGATTTCTAGGTCATTCCCGTGAAGGGAAAAAATCTCTTCAGCATAATGCCCAATGGCCAGGTCAGACTAAATGGACGTCTAAATTATACTTCTTTGAGCCCCTTCTACCAGTTAAAAATAAATGCATCTGTAAGTATTGTGCCTATAAATATCATAAAATCGACTTTATTCCCTGTTTATCTGCGGTATACAGCATGTTGTAACAAGCATACCAACCTGATTCTGCTGTGAACTGCTGTGTAACATACCATGTAAAACGAAGCGTGTGACTTAATGACTATAAATTGAAACAACATTGAAACAATTTTAATGGCACATTTTGCACAACAGGACGGCGGCGGTATGCTCAATGGGACACATGTGATCCAGTCGAACGTCGCATTAGCCTTCATTACTGTTTTGGATGTGGCAGACCTTGATCCGCGTTTCCTCGGCCTTCCATACAGAGCCCCGCTGGAAGAAGGCTCCCCAGTCGTAAGTGCTACAGGAGGGCGTTCAAAGGGGCTCCTCCCTGACGGCGTAATAAGAAACATTTTGGGGCGATAGAGCTTTTTCAATCGCAGCCCCGAGACTCTG